>NC_062969.1:27704761-27728793 GCF_023119035.1 Salvia hispanica
ACAAACTCAAAGAAATACTATGTGAAAGGTTTTCTCCACTTGATCGTAGAAAGGTTTTAAAACCCAAGTTCTCCACCCACTCCCATCCAAAACCATAAATACGAAGTTTGGTCTTCTTTGTGGTGGAATCAAGAAGATAGAAGATTTTGCTGGACCACATAATTTTTCGGGACCACGTAACGAATTTATTACCTTTTGAGTATTGATTAGAGATTTTATTACGTGGGGAAATATGTAAGAAACAGCGAAACACCATCCTTTACCAAAAAGTTATTGAAAATATCGAATGTTTGATATACTGTGATTTTCGATACAGTATAATATGTTAATGAAATTGTGTGTGTAGAAGTTGCGAATCAAAATGTGGGAAGTCCTCTTTTATTTATGGAGTGAAAAATTGGTAAAATAAGGAAGCTATCAAAAACACCGGGTAGGCGATTTGTAAGTGGCAAAAACACCCGACCTGGCATTTTGTCTGGATCCCGCAATTCGCTATAAAATGCCCGGGCGGACGTTTCTTCGTATGGGAAACACCCATAGGGCGAATTCTTAGTCTCTCAATGTGTATTTTCACTAGTACACCCGGACGGGCAAATTCTCTGTATTGGCCCGTTCATCTTCGTTAAGCTCGTTTTAGACCTGTTTTTATATCAATAGTTCAACACACTCATTAGCTTTAAAAATAGCAAATAAGTGGAAACCCAAACTTTATACCTCAAATTACTCAACAACTTGTGTTAATACCCACCTAAACATCCTAGACTTTCAGTTTGTCAGGTCTATAAATACCAACTCTCATAAGT
The DNA here is from genome assembly GCF_023119035.1 of Salvia hispanica. NCBI lineage: Eukaryota > Viridiplantae > Streptophyta > Magnoliopsida > Lamiales > Lamiaceae > Salvia > Salvia hispanica. The sequence continues at coordinate 27,705,565 of NC_062969.1, forward strand.
GTGGGAATGCAATCTTCATAATCAGAATTTCTTAGATAAGAAATAAAAAGTGATATTATGGAAATACATACTCCCTCTGTTCTATAGTAATAGAGTCATTTTGTCATTTTAGTACGTTTCATAGTAATAGAGTCATTTTCCTTTTAAGTAAAAGTCAACACATTTTTCCACACCTACTTTACTCTCTCTTACTTTTCTTTCTCTTCATATCTTTACCTTTTCCATTTTCCACTTTATTCTCCTTTTACTTAACTCACCTAACAATTTTTCTTAATCTCCATGCCGAAAAGGAACGCATCCATTACTATGGAACGGGAGGAAGTACAATTCAACACATGATTAGTTATCGTAGAAAAAATTATGCATTAATATTATTAGTTATTGTGTACTATAAATTGAATTTATAGTCTAAAAGTATTAGCAATATTTAGCAGGACAGAGGGAAATAATTATGCATTAATATTATTAGTTGTTGTGTACTATAAATTGAATTTATAGTGTACAAGTATTAGCAATATTTAATAGGACCGAGGGAGTAAGAAAGAAAGAAGGAAAGAGTACTGAAAGTAGTGTTTTTGGATTGTGAGATCCACAATTCCATATTATTAATGATGTGTAATTGATTAAAACTTTTTCTATTTAGATTTTTTCTAATTTTATGGAATCGCCCAAAACTGTAAAACTAGTTTTCTTTGTATGGAGGGAGTAAAAAATGAGTTTCACATACCAATTTTTTTTTCTCAATTTACTCTTCATATAGTTAAATAATTTTTTAGAACTCCGAGTAAAACTGTTTCTTAGCTGAAGTGAGGGAGTAATTGCTAAGTCGGCACCGTTTTGGTCGACCCACCAAAGTCGTCTCCTTCCAGAAATATTCATTTTCACACATTAATTTCAACCGTCTAGTTGTTTCAATCAGAAACAAAAAGGCCATATCCAATTCTAATTATTTCTTGCTCCACAACTGTCTAGTTGAACATGTTATAGGGTTTTAGGGATGAACTGGACCGTACTACCCTCCAGTTTGCGGTGGCCGGTCCATCCGACTTTTGGCATTTTGTACGCATAGGTTTAAAGTCTAGCAGTAGCTTTTACTTGCATTAGTATTTTCATTAAATTACATCATAACTAAATTGCATTTCACACGCATTTCAATTTTATAGGTTTTTTTATAAGAAAAATGTTTTAGAGACATAATATCATTGACATAATGGAGTTAAAATGGTAAATGTATATTATATTATATTTTTAATTAAATTTATATTTTATATATGTATCTTACTATCCCTACATTAATTTGTTTACTAAATACACCTAAGGATATAAATTTTGATTATGCGTATATGATGCATGCATTTAATAACACGTTAATATGCATAGATGATCGCTGCAATCATCTAATCGTTTAAAACATGATTGGATAACTTTTTTTTATATATTCCCATTTTAATGCATTTACTTAAAGATATGTCTTTAAAATTTTAATTGTATTAGCTTTATATATTTATTGTACATTTTATCTACAAATAAAATAAGATTTATCAGCAAACAAATAATTTCAGACTTCTTAACGAATTAGTCTTTATAAATTTGAATTTAAATAAGTTTTAACAAATAATTAGCACTATAAAATATAAATAATTAGTTATCTTATATTTTTGAACTGTAAATACTCAGAGTTGCTATAACATATGACAAAAAATAATTACTTTGAAATTATAATATACTATAATCTTCAATATTGATAAACCTATTCTTTTATTCACTTTTTATTCACAATAATCTTTATAAAATAATAAAGTTTTTAGCTCACTTTAATATAACACCCAACACATTAAAATTTGATAATACTATATTATATATTAATACTACTAATTACGTGAGTATATTGTTTTGATTTTAAGAATTCTCTAGTTCTAATTTTTTATTTTTTTATTTTGATTTCTTTAAATTCTTAAATCTTGGACCATTACAGTTGAACCTCGATAAAATCATATGTTCTTATATCATCTATTTCATATTTTAAATATATTAAAATATTTAACTATAACATGCAATAAATTAAATTTGATACATGGTGTACGAGGGGAGTGTTATATTGCTAACTCATAACTTAATTGCTAACTACAACTAAATAATAGCCATTATATATTTAAATTAAGGGCTTAGATCATTAATTCCTAAATGTCAATACGATCAACGAAAAACGTCAATAAGTCCATAGGATTAATTCCAAAAAATATCAATAGGGGTATTAAAGTCAATTAACTACATGTTTAGTTATAACTAACTTTTAAAAGAAATCCCAAAACTTTAAATTCATATAACATATATCAAAATAAAGACAATTTCATAAGGATTCCAACGATATCCTACATACATATGTTCCGACATCAAAATTTGAAGAAAATTTTGAAAATTTTTAATTTTTTCGTACAAGCAGAAATGTCAACATACTATATAAAATATATCAATATAAAACATGTAGAATGCCAATATAAGCAATGGATTAACATTCTTAAATCATTGTATTGACATTCTCAAAGCACTGTGTTGATATTTTCGAAACACTATATTGACATTTTCATCCAAAATCCTAATTTGAAGTTTTTTTTTATCTTTTTTTATTTTATTAATAAAAAAGAAAATTACACGTGGCAAATTTTAGACCACACGTTTTCTAAAATCTTATGGCCTTAAATTAATTGTAGTTAGCAATTAAATGATGAGTTAGCAATTGATCACTCCCCTGGTATACGAATACTAATTGAGTTTAGTATTTACAGTTTTAAGTTTAATTCTTTATTTTATAGAATTGTTTGTAATTTCAATTTTAATTCTTTATTTTATAGAATTATAGTTTCTTTAATTTATTATTTTTGAAAGATTATGTTTAACACTGATCAATAAATAATCGCATACTAATAAGTCATAACTCATCTAATTAATATTTTTAAAATATGTAATTAATATTAAAAATATGCAATTAATATTTTCTCTTTTCTGCATGGACCATTATCTCAGCTCAAATAACTGTAGCATGCTATAAATTAAAATTTAATATAGGATATAGTATTCATTAAGTTTACAGTTCTGATTTTAAGAATTTCTTAATTTTAATTTTAATTTTTTATCCAAAATTTCAGTTTCTTAATTCTTAATTTTTGGAACGTTATGTAGAATCTCAATAAAAAAAATTAAACGTATGTTCTTAACTCATCTGTATTTAAATATATATAATTAGTATTTTCTTTTTTATAGCTCTTTGCTCAATTCTTTAATATTTTAATGCTATAGTTCGTATTTTCTCTTATTTTTTTTGTAAAATATTAAAGTTTTTAACTAAATTCACTATATCATGGAACAAAGTAAAATTTTATATATAACGTGTTAACACTCATTGAGTATGTGGTTTTGATTTTAATCGAGTCCAACAAGGTCTTAGATAACAAGGGCTCACTGTTAATCGAGAGGTTCCGAAAAAAATTTCTTAGGATCCAAGTAAGTACTGTTGACTAAAAGAATCGTTCATTCTAGCTACGAAGGTCGCACTCCCTCATTTTTCCCGAGCCTGAACATGGCAACGTCGTTCTACGAAACCGTGGATTCCAAGTTGAGATTCATCGTATCGTCGAAAATAACTATTTTTGATGGTCGCATCTTCAAAGTCTTCTTCTTGCCATGTCACATAGTCTTTTTCGATTGCCATTATACACGTGGTCTTAATGTCGTCGTATTTGTGTCGCGTCGCCATTTTGGCCTGGTATGCAAGATTGCATAGTTTTATTAGATCTTAGGTATGATCTCGCCATTGTAAGGATACACCAAAGTTCGGAATATACTTATTTTCGTTGGTTCTATCACTCAGGAAAGTGATACTGCAGTTGTCAACCTACAACTAAGTTTTAGCACGTTCAGTCTGGCCTACTCCTTAGGCACTCTATAATTTCAAGCATAGCTTTAAGTCTCATACTAGTCATTCCTCGTTTCTACTGTTGATATAAGCGCTGTGATCGTACAACTAAGGCATACTAGGTTCCAAGAAGTCCAGGTCTAAGCATCGCAAACATTGCAACATAATCCCACGTAATCACATTCGCATTTCACAATTTTCACAAGTTCTCATACAACATTCAACGGATCACCATTCGGGAAGCATCGCTTCACATTCACAATATTTCCAACACTTAAAGCATGCTTTCTATTTTCACAAAAATAACATTTCCCACCGAAATTTTCAAGAGCAATATATTTCAATCATAAGTCATGGTAATAATTTGTACCTCTTTCTTCGTGTTTGAACGGGTCGAGTTGCGGTGTTGAGCCTTCCGTATTTAGTGCGTTAGTAAATGATTACAAGGATAGGTTTGAAATTTTGAAAAGACTCTTGGGTCCAGAGCGGAAAGAAACTGTGGCTTTGATACCAACTGTAACAGCCCGCCCTCCTAGGGTACAATAAATGCGGTGACTGCTACCAAAACTGACTTAAAAGAGTTTACATAGGCTAGGGTTCCATTTAAAGAGGCTTGACCTAAGTATAAAACGGACTATCAGAGTCGCAAGTCAAAGGTTTAATCAAGAGAAATAAATGAAGGATAAGTACTATAAAGTATGATCAAAACTGAAGGGTTCAATAAATCCCAATGATATCACAAGATGTCTCAAGATTCTAAAACGAAAGGAACAAGTGCAAAATATCCAAATAATACTAAAGTGTTTCAAAGAAAATTCAGCGGAAACGACCAAGAGAAAGTGCAGCTATGTATGGAGACACAACTACGCTTGAAGTTCAAAACACCCATCTTAATTAGTTAATATGCTCAACACCCGCCACCGCTCGTCGTCGTTCAACCTGCACATAAGGAAAACACATGCAGGGCTGAGTATTTTGAAATACTCAGTGAACTCGTTGCCAAAAACATTTTATAAGTTATGCCACCCTAACCATAGTGAACTCGAGGTTTTACACTTTTCAAGATAAATATTCAACGAGTATCACAAAAATATTTCCATAGATTGGCCAATCAAACAACCCCCCAATTTCCTCATCACTTTCCACAATCTCATCATTTCCATAGTGCGACGAAAGTGTGGTCACACTTTTCGCCCACGAGACCGGCCGACTAGCAAGGACGGCTCCCGATCCCACCGTGTACACAGCCTGGTAGGGTTTGCGGCCCGTACTCAGACCCGAATTCGTTTAAACATATCCATAGCCACTGTAGCCTAATGGAGCGTACTCACAAACTAGGCATCAGACACACAATATCATCACAAAACAAACATAGGCATGACATAACAGTTACACCACTCTTATCTCTCCACTTTCATAAATTTGCAACATAAAAGAGTTTAGGAATAAAGTCCACCTCGATTGCTTAGATTTCAAGTATGTTCTTTTCTTTGTTATCCTGCTTCGCAACCGAGGTTTCACCTTTTAATCACATAGGCATATATCACAAATCAGATTCAACACAAACTCCTAACTCATGCATGTCTCAACGCTTTTCCCTTTTCCCATCGATTTATCTTAACGTCATCAATCAAGGCCATGTTCATCACATAAGTTCCATTCACATCTCAACTCTAGATCTAACATCAACATGTGTCACACAAGGGTATTTTGCCAACATGCACACACCACACAAACATACACACACACACACACGCTACACACACGCGCGCATACATGCACACACACGCACACATGCATACATATTTTCCATATCCCTTTTATCCCACTTTCACTCAACAAGATGCATGAGGGTTCGAGAATACCGATTAATCGGTCAGAAAGAAGAGGAATCAAGTAGAAAGAAGAAGATTAACATGAAAATACCTTTTTGAGAAAAACGAACAGTAGAAACGAAGTAAAGACTTGGTTCTTCAAAAATCTTGAGGCTCAAACTCTATTTCTTCTCAAAGGATGAAGGATTATTGGAGAAAATTGAGAGAGCAGGAAAAGAGGGAGGGGGCGAAAATTGTGATGGCTAGGGTTAGGGGTTTCTCTTATTTATAGTGCTCAATAAGATCTTTAGGTAAATAATATAGAATATTTGGTAAGATTTGATTCTCCATAATTAATTAAAAACAAATATTGTGGAGTTGGGAGGAAGAAAAAGATCTAGGGTTCAAGCATGGGGATTTTCGAAATATATGGCTTTTAATTAGCCAAGATTTTGTTTTGTATATTTTACGGAGTAGAATAAAATATCACGGAGCAAAATAAAAAATCCTCCCCATTGGGAAAAGAAATAGGCGTGTATTTGCTCCTTTAAATAAGGAATGGATCTTTAATATTAACTAAAATAAGATATGGCAAGATCTCCTTGAGGTATAGAAAGACTTGGTAGAATATTTAAATTCTAGGTATGGAAGGAAATCAATAAGGGATCAATTAAAAAATTAAATAATTCTTCCTTCCCAAATATAGGTGATTTTCGAAAATCACCTTAAAACAATAGGGTTCGATTTTTCTTATTAGGAAATAGAGAATAATTGGGTTTTGGATTTAATTTGGATAAATATCCCAAGAATTAAATTAAATCCGGAAAAATGAGATTTTCTCCACTAAGGCTATGATTTTTGAAAATTCCAAGGAAAAGGTTATGGAATAGTATCCTAAAAATCTCACTCACCCTTAAACAATTAAATCATCACATAATTTCACCTTTAATTCAAATATTCGCATGCCACGTCATATAATCAACAAGTTTGACTTTTCAAACTTCCAACGCAACCCTAAACCGGACTCGGTCATAACTTCGTTCCTCAATTAATTCACGTCTCCTAAGTCATAAATTAGGAAATTAAATTTTTGGCTCTAAAATTAGGGTTCGAAAAAGTGGGGTGTTACATATATAGAATACTACGTTAAATAATTATAAATATAAAATTAAATAAACTCTAAATTAAATAACATAAAAATATATGTTAATTACTACACTTATCGTTAAAACATACATACTTCACTACTAAAGTACTATCAATATTAAATTGATATAAAATAATAAAATATGCAACTAAAAAGTATAACGGGGACAATAACATCGTCATAAAAAGATAATGAGGTACAAAACAAATAAAACATAAACATTAGAACAACAAAACAATAGTTTGTAAGACATAAAAAAACTTACATGTGAACAATCTTAATTGTAAATTAATAAGAATAGCAAAATAAAGAAAATAAAATAAGTAATCAAACACAAACACCAATATCTTGATGACTCTTCCTCAGCCTTATTTTCCTCCTTCATCTCCAAATTAATGATTTATGCATATGCGCAAAAACAAATGTGATAGTTTATGATCTTCGTCTTCTTTGCTTACTTTCGTCATTTCGTTGCTTTAGGTGTTTTCTTTGCATGAAAACTATGGAGTGACGAAGTTGGTGACAAATGTGTAATGTTGTAGCTTCAACATATTATAGATAGTCAGAGCTTATGTGATTTCTATATTTGTAAAAATAGAACTATTATAGTCTGGACATAAAAATTAAAACAAAACTAATAAAAATAAAACAAACTAACATCAAGAAAAAACTGTGATATGAACTAACATCGTTGAAACAAATTAATCTCAAATAAATATACTACTATAGGTAAAGAGCAATAACTATATTTAGAAAAATTGTTCCTTTTGCAAAGAATCATTGATGCAATGGGACATGACAATGAGGAATAAATTATATACTAGCAAATGATACATATTTATAGACAAAAAGTTGAAAGTATTATGTAAATTCCTTGGAGTCGTGCCTTGAATCCTTGTTCCTTACATGAAAAAATAAACAATGAATGATTTTAATTTTAGATAAATAACTAAAAATTAGTAATAAGCTAAGCATCGACATACATACTATCTGATCATGGAACACACATTCCAAGAAGATTACAATGGTTTGTCCACGTTTAATGAACATAAACATGCATGCACAACACTCGAATCACTGACGAAGTATTGTTAGGTTGTAGATCGTTAAGGAATGTGAATTCCATGATGTGAACAAATTTTTAATTTTGCAAATTTGTGATGGAGTGAGGGGAGACGATGAGGAAGTGAAATAAAATCTTGCAAATTATACATATTTATAGATATCGTATTCAAATGAATCATTAATGTTGCGGTTACAAAATAATAAGGAACAATTATATTTTGTCCAATCACTAATTTGAATATTGTGAGTCAACAATGTAACTCCTAAATTGAGTGAGACTAATAATCATGAAAATAATTGCCAAAGTAACTGTAAAATAAATATACATAACTATAATATGGTGATTAGTTAGTCCATAAATATTTAAATTGATCCCATTACTAATAAATATTCTGGAATAAATATTTTAAAAGAATGTCAAAACTCGCATTTTATATATTTATAGATAATAATAATAATAATAATAATAATAATAATAATATAATAAGATCATCTTCTATTGCTTATAGCATCATATTCCAAAATCAAGACCAAGTCTCCACCCTAAGATTTTAAATTGAGTGGATGAGATTAAATCTTACGAATCTCAATAAATAGTAGAAAAAATATCAACAAAAGGGTAAGATCGTCATTTTGTTATCATATGATAATTTTCGTTTTTTCTTATATTAACATAGTGTATTACAAATATCAACACAGTGACATGAGTATTTCAGCACAAGTGCACGAAAATATCAACCCAGTTTTATTGAGATTTCACATGCGTTATATTGAGATTTCACATGCATTATATTGAGATTTTATATGCAATATAATGAGATTTCATCAAATCATTGATGCACTATTTTTTAGCACTATAAATACCTGCAAGTATACATAGTAGGAATAGTATAGTTAAAGGTCAATACCGGATATCGAACACGGGGAAAACGAACACAAAGTGTCTCTACTAAAACTGAATTATAATTAGGAGAACCGAAAGTTTTGGGAATTTTTGAAAACTAAAAACTATAGGAAGCAAATAACAACTAATTGCAGATAAATCACAGAGATAAAAGTATAGAGATAAGGGGAATTCCAATGATGTGCGTTCATAGTTATGGTTATACAAATTCCAAACTACAATACCATAGCACAATTATTACTTTGATAGAACGAGTCACCTAGCTTATGCTCATGCGATGCAAACGTTGATTACTAACATTAGGGTTGTCAATCCTAACACGTAACTCCAAAAAGCTCCTAAGACCCTTGAAAAGTCCTCACTCTCAATTAATATTGTCATTTTAAAGTAAGCTAACTGTAGCGTCTACTAAGTGGACCTAACTCGCTAGAACTCTCTCACATGTATGAAGCAAGTTATATTAAATCATACACGATTGTGTCACTCAATCATGAAGCGTCAAGATTAACTTAGGGAAGAAACAAAGTAAAAATAAAACGGATATTAAATACTCCCTCCATCCTACTTAAAATGAAACATTTGGGAATCGGCACGGGATTTTATGTAGTGTTGTTTTGTGAATTGATGAGGAGAGAGTAAAGTAAGAGAGATGAAAAAGTAGAGATAGAGTTATTTCTATTTTAGGAAACATTTCATTTTTAATGGGACAAACAAAAAAGGAAAATGTTTCATTTTTAATGGGACAGGGGGAGTAGAAAACTGGAATTGTATAACCAAAGTCGTTACTAACACATCGCTAAAATCCTATGAGTTTAGTTACACATAATGGAATAAGCTAAACACATAGATTGAAGGGAAGACAATTTGAACATAAAACTAAAGCAAATAAAACCCGTAGGTTGAATCCTTTTCATTCTTGATATTCTTGAAATCCTTCTTCAACTCCTTGCACAATGACGTACTCTAGCTTTTGATCTATGAGAATTTATGTTGCAAAAAGAAGGTCTAAATTGATGAAGCTTGAGGTCCTATTTATAGGAGAAAGTCATTCCTCATTGTAGAAAGAAAAGATCTTCCAAATATGGCAAATATTGGAGCAGAATCTAGGGCTCTCGGATTCGCCACCTTTCTCCGGTGGACCGCCGCATCTTCTCTGACGGTCTCCGCGCCGCAGTCCAGAGCCTCTGTCTCTTCGGCGGCGGGCCGCCGCATGTCATCTAGCGGTCGCCGGACGAGACTCTTTTCAAAGCATGATTTTCCGTGGCGGCCCGCTACACATCACTGATCGCCGAGCGCCGGCGGTCGCCGTTTGAACTCCAGATTTCCAGACTTTGCGTTTTGACTCCCTTTTTTGGCTCAAATATGCACATTTCTCACAAAACACTTCAAAATACCAAAATGTATAAAGTATGCAATTATTGAACATGTAGAGTGACTTTGACATAAAAAACGGACCAAATAATGGCCTTAAAACAATGCAAAATCCAAGCGTATCAACTCCCCCAAACTTTCTTTTTTGTTTGTACTCGAACAAAATAATAAAGACACAAGAATAGACGCATGGAATGCACAAGGACTAGACGTCGTAATTGCCTCGAAAGATGAAAGAATAGATTAAGCATGAATTAACATAATCAAATCAAGCAAGGCTTATTAGTGCATTTTCATTACTAACTCATGGAACACCTTGAATTCATGCACTCACATGTGGCAAACTTCCAAAGATGGGAAGTGTTCTCTCACTCTCAAAGTGTATAAAGGTAATATGTATAAGCACTCAAATCATGCATCATGCAAAGTTCACCATAGGCTTGCTCAAAGTCTAATCCCTCCTCTACTAGATGTGATTAAGCATCAAAAGTCCGAAAGTTCTTTATCTTTGGTTGTAATGTAGGCTCTTAGGTAGGTGAAGAATATTTGGCTAAAAAGTGACTCTCAAACATAAAAATATCCCAAGTAAAGTTAAATTGACTCCACTTTTCTAATAACCCAAGACACTTCTAACACTTTATTTTCTCCGTCAACTCATTTTCCAATCCTTTGATATCCTTTTCTTTTCACAACCTTTCACACCTTTTTTTTTTTCGTAAGCATCCTTTCTAAGTTCAAGCACTACTTTTAATACTTTCCTCCTTATCTCTCCAATTCCTTTACAAAATAAGATAAGAAAAACTAATTAATCCAAAGAATTGTCTCCATTTATTTGGCTTCCAAATGAATAGGTTTAAATGATCAAAATTGGCTCCAAAGGGAAAAATTTTAAAAATTTGAGAGGGTCGAAAATTTTAGGTATAAAAGTAGACTAGAAAAGATGGCCAATCATCCTCCTAAATCAACTTAAACACTATGTAAACTTAGGCAGACTAGGAGAAGTTCTAGAAACATATACATGTATGTAGATAAATCACACAAGAAGAAATTTAAAGCTCAAATTCTCACAAGGTATAAGCATGAATCAAGGCGAACAAACAATTCACTAATTATGGACCTTTTTACCAAACCATCAAATCAAGACGTCAAGCCATACTTAAACATAGATGGAATGTAATATCATCGACAACTAAGTCTAAAGTGTGTTCCTAAGCATGCGTGTTTCTAAGTTCTTCATGTTAAGTTCATGACATGGATTCAATAAAACATTTTAGAAAATAAAATTCACCTACGGGATTTTTGAAAAACAAAAGCAAAAACAAACTAAAAACCCTAAAACAAAAACCTAAACTCACGGTCCACTACTTCATCCCCCCAAACTTATTTACAAAAAAGTGTAAAATAAGTTTGTAGAGTCGGTTGAGACGTGAGTGAATTACCAAATATAAAACACACCTTGAAAAATTTCACGTAGAGGCTTGACGGGGTGAAACTTTGAAAAAATCAAAAAATTCGCGCTCGGAATTGAGCTCAGGTGGCGGTCTGTCGCGGCCTGTCCGGCGGTCGCCGCACGAAATCAGATGGTTCCAGCGATCAGGTGGCGGACCGCCGCAGCATATGTGGCGATCGCCACATAGGGGTCAGAACCTGCGAAAAAAATTTCAAAGCACAAAATTAAACCAAAACCAAAAAGTACTTAAAAATTAAAACAAATATTGTTAAAATGGTTGGGTTGTCTCCCAACAAGCGCTCGTTTAAAATCATTAGCTTGACTTTGTCCGAACTTTAGTACTTTTTCACACGGTGGCCATTAGCTTGAAACAATTGGCCATCTGGGGCTAGCAACTCAAATGTTCCACTGTCGTAGATTTTCTTGTTCATGTAAGGGCCGGTCCATTTGGATTTCAACTTCCCGGGGAATTGAGAAAGTCTCGAATTGTGCAACAAAACTACATCCCCCAAGGTGAGCTCACGCGGACTGATCATCCTATCATGGTAAGCTTTCACTCGTTCCTTGTACGTAGATGAGCTACCATAGGCCTCCATTCGAAATTCATCCAGTTCGTTGAGAAAGAGACGTCTCTCCTCACCGGCCTTTTGAAAGTCTTGGTTCAACTTCTTGATTACTCAATACGACCTGTACTCCATCTCAAGAGACAAATGGCATGATCTAACTGAAGGGCCCAATACTTTCTATTTACACTCACTGTCTTTTGTAGAACTGACTTGATCTCCCTGTTTGCTAACTCAGGCTGCCCATACGCTTGAGGATGGTATGACGAGGTGACTCTATGCTTGACTCAGTATTTGTCCAACACGTTGTCTAGCCATCTATTGTTGAAGTGAGATCCCCCATCACTTATGAGAGCACGGGGTGTACCGAACCTAAAAAAGATATTTTTTCAAACAAAAGTAGGACAACCTTAAAATCGTTAGTTTTGGTTGGAATTGCTTCCACCCATCTAGACACATATCAACTGCAAGTAGGATATATTGTTACTCTCCTAATTTTGGGAATGGTCCCATAAAATCTATCCCCATACATGAAACAATTCTATCTCGATGATGGTGTTCATAGACATCTCCTTCTTCTTAGATATTCCTCCCGTGCGTTGGCATTTATTGCATTGGAGAACAAAGCTTGTGGAGTCACGAAAAATTGTAGGCCAATAGAACCCGTTTTGCAACACTTTGATCGTAGTCCTTTGCACACTGAAGTGTCTTCCGGTTGGTGACGAATGACATCTTTCAATTATGGCCGTCCAGTCCTCTTGAAGTACGCACCTCCTAAGTATAGTATCTGCACATCTTTTGAACAAGTAGGGCTCATCCCAAAGATAAGATCGTACATCACTATAAAATTTCTTCCTTTGATAAGGAGTAAGATCAGGAGGGTGTACCTTGGCTGCTACATAGTTAACAATATCGGCAAACCATGGAAAAGTGGCTTGAGTAAAGAACAGATGTTCATCGGGGAAATCCTCGTTGATTTCTTGTGATAAATCTTCTCCTTCCACTGGGTGCTCCAACCTTGACAAGTGATCTTCCACAACATTCTCACAACCTCGTCCATCCCTTATCTCAACATCAAACTCTTGAAGTAGCAAAATCCATCGAATGAGCCTAGATTTTGCATCTTTCTTCGCAAACAGGTGCCTAATAACTGCATGATCAGTGTAAACAATGGTTTTAGTCCCAACAAGATAAGCTCTAAATTTATCAAAAGAATAGACTATAGCAAGCATCTCCCTTTCAATAGTCGTATAATTAGCTTGAGTAGAATCTAAAGTTCTACTGGCATAATAAATGACTCTAAAAATTTTGTCCCTTTTCTGTCCCAAAGCTGAACCAACTGCAATGTCGCTTGCATCGCACATGATTTTGAATGGTTGACTCCAGTCTGGGGTGATGAGAATGGGAGCGCTTACTAAACCTTTCTTCAAGTTCTCAAAGGCCTGCAAGCAATCAGAAGTAAAATTAAATTTTACATCTTTTTCAAGCAACTTACAAAGATGTTTAGAAATTTTAGAAAAATCCTTGAAGAATCTCCAATAGAACCCTGCGTGCCCTAAAAAACTTCTCACTGCCTTCTCATTGGATGGAGGTGGGAGTTTCTCAATGGCTGCAATCTTCGCACTGTCAACTTCTATCCCTGCAGAAGACACTTTATGCCCTAGAACTATACATTCTTTCACCATGAAGTGACATTTCTCCCAATTGAGAACAAGGTTAGATTCTACACATCTCTGCAAAACCTTAGCAAAATTTTCAAGACAATGATCATATGATCATAAGATTTGTCAAACACAGAGAAATCATTTAAATTTTCAATTAAATCATGAAATATAGCCATCATACATCTCTGAAAAGTAGCAGGAGCGTTACATAAGCCAAAATACATCTTCCTATAGGCATAAATACCATAAGGGCAAGTAAAAGCAGACTTATGTTGATCTTCGGGAGCAATAGCAATTTGATTATAACCTGAGTAACCATCAAGATTGCAGTAGTAATCATATTCCCCTAGTCTATCAAGCATCTTATCAATGAAAGGTAAAGGGAAGTGATCTTTCCTAGTGGCTGCATTTAACATCCTATAATCAATGCAAACTCTCCAACTTGTGGCTACTCTAGTGGTTATCATCTCTCCATCCTTACCGGGTACTACAGTCATCCCCCCTTTCTTAACTACTACTTGTGTAGTACTTACCCATTCACTATCAGATATGGCACAGATAATCCCTGCATCTAGTAACTTAATCACTACTTTCCTCACTACATCTTGCATGATAGGATTAAACCTACGTTGATTTTGCACACGAGGTTTATGCCCTTCCTCAAGTAAAATTCTATGCATGCATGTGGTCGGGTTAATCCCCTTCAAGTCACTAATAGACCATCCTATTGCAGACCAATACTTGTTTAGCACGCACAACAACTTTTCACACTCTTTTTCACTCAAATAAGTAGACACGACAACTGGAAAAGTGTTATCTGGCCCTAGAAACGCGTACCTGAGATGGTCGGGGAGTGGTTTCAGCTCTACCTTAGGCCGTCCTCGAGGTTTTCCCAACGCTTTCTTTCTTTTTTCCTCTTCTTCGGGGGTGCGTAGTGGCAAGAATGCATTCCCATTTTGAGGGATTCTTTCAGGGAGCACCTCAAGTTCTGCAACCATAGCACAAACATTAGCATCACACAGTCTGTGAAAGAGTGAAAGAGTTTATGAGACAAGAGTTTATGAGACAAGATCCGAGGGGATCCTGAGTTTGATGATAGATGACTTCCACTTTCCCCACACAGTCTGTGACGACTTGAATGACGCTATATTCTTGATAGCCTCTTGCCCCTTCTTTTCCATGAAATTTTAAGGCGTCGTAGATGTTGAAGGTGATGCTCTCATCATGCAGTTCCAATGTTAACTCCCCCTTCTGCACATCTATCATGGCTCCCCTAGTAGCTAAAAATAGCCTTCCAAGAATCAACGGTACCTTCTTGTCTTTATGCATGTCCAACACAACAAAATCAGCTGGGAAAATAAATTCTCCTACTTTTACCAAGACATCTTCCACTACTCTCATCGGTGTTGTTGTGCTCTGATCCGCCATTTGCAAGGTAATTGAGGTGGGGCAGATGTTATCAACATCAAGTTTCCTGTAAAAAGACAAAGGCATCAAATTAATACTGGATCCGAGATCACACGGTGCTCTACCTTTCACATCATTCCCTAAAACACAAGATAAAGTAAAACTCCCTGGATCTTCGTGTTTAGTGGGTAATCCCTTTTGAATAATTGCACTGCAGTTTTCTGTTAGGCCCACTATCTCATACTTTCCCCACTTCTTCTTCTTAGCGACCACATCCTTTACAAACTTGGCGTAGTTGGGCATTAGTTGCAGAGCTTCTACCAGTGGAATGTTGATGTGGACTTTGCTCATTGCTTCCAAGAATTTGGCAAACTGGGCGTCAAGCTTCTTGCTCTTCAATCGTTGAGGATATGGAATGGAGACACTACTGTATGGCGGAGCGTCCAACTGCTGCCTCTCGGCCGGCGGACTATCGCGATGAGGTGTGGCGGTCGCCGGGACATCATCAGTGTCTATTCCAGAATCTACCTCAACCTGCTGGGGAATAGCTGGCGGGCCGCCGTGGTGTGGTGCGGTGGACCGCTGCGCATCTTCGACTGCCTCATAGTTGGGCTACTTTTCTGCCTCCTTCCTTCCTCTGCCTAGGTCTCCTGCCTCCGGAGGTTAGTATGTGGTCCCGCTACGCAGTTGCACATCATGACACTTTTCCTTCGGGTTTATTTCTGGCAAGCTAGGAATCGTTCCCGGAGTGTGTTTGCTCCCTATAGATGTAGCTAGGATCCCAATGTTGAATTCGAGCATCCCGACTTGAGTGACGAGGTTTGCCAATCCTCTTTCCAAGATGCTTGTATTTCTTTCCACATTTTCCGAGATGCTTGTATGTTCAAGAACTTCAGCAATGCAGATTTCTAACAGTTCCTCCCAATTGGAGCGGGGTTGATCCTCCACACCTGCACATATTTAAGAATAATCATAAGAACAATAGTCTTGTGCATAGGTGGAGTAATCAGAGCAGTCTAGGTTATAGAATGATCCCCCATGGTCGGGGCTATAGCACTCTTCGTAATATCCCCCTTGGTGCTCGTCATAATAATCGTATGGATCCTCCATGCTTGTGGGAAAATCCATTAAAACAAATAAAAGAAACTAAAAATAAATAAATTAATAAAAATGAAAGCAATAAAAATCCAAAGTAGTAAAATTTTCCGTTTGAAGATATCACTCCAAAGTGAGTTATCTTCCCCAGCAACAGCGCCAAAAACTTGATGCACTATTTTTTAGCACTATAAATACCTGCAACTGCAAGTATACATAGTAGGAATATTATAGGTAAAGGTCAATACCAGATATCGAACACGGGGAAAACAAACACAAAGTGTCTATCCGCTACTAAAACTCAATTACTACCTGGAAAAGCGAAAGTTTTGGGAATTTTTGAAAACTAAAAACAATAGAAAACAAATAACAACTAATTGCAGATAAATAACGAATATAAAGTATAGAGATAAGGGGAATTCCGGGGATGTGCGTTTACAGTTATGGTTATACAAATTCCAAACAACAATAACCTAGCATAGTTATTACTTTGATAGGAAGAGTCACCTATCTTATACTCATGCGATGCAAACGTTGATTACTAACATTAGGGTTGTAAATCCTAACAAGTAACTCCAAAAAGCTCCTAAGACCCTTGAAAAGTTCCCACTCTCAATTAATAGTGTCGTTTTAAAATAAGCTAACTGTAGCGTCTACTAAGTGGACCTAACTCGCTAGAACTCTCTCACAGTTATGAAGCAAGTTATATTAAATCATACACGATTGTGTCACTCAATCATGAAGCGTCAAGATTAACTTAGGGAAGAAACGAAGTAAAAACAAAATGGATATTAAATAGAAAACTCGAATTGTATAACCAAAGTCGTTACTAACACATCCCAAGAATCCTATGAGTTTAGTTACACATAATGGAATCAAATATTGGTTAAATTCCCTTAGTGGAATTTTGGTTAAATTCAAGTAAAAAAGAGTTTAAATCAAATATTATTAAGTGCATATATAGAGGTGTGTGGAGATATTTTTAAAACATAGGGGTGTCTAGCTGTAACATCCCGCCTTTTCGAACCCTAATTTTTGTGACGTGAAAATTTTTGCATTAAATGCTTTTAATGCTATGATTATGTGGAATTAAATGATGAATGATTTATTGCAATATTCTTTGTGACCTAATTGCGATTTTGAGTTGAGTTTGAGTTGAATAGTCAAACTTGTTGAATATGTGACGTGACTATTGAATAGTCAATATTGTGAAAAATATGACGTGGCCGTGGAATGGTCAAAGTCGTTGGAAAATGTGAAGTGGAGGTGAAATTCGAATATGTGAATATTTTGATGCGGGGAAAATAATATTGTGGTGAATTATTTTCCTAAGGGATGAGTGAGAATTTAATAGGAGCATTATTTAATTAAGTGGAATTTTCGACCCCTCCTATTTAATGGAGAAGAAATCCTATTATTTTTCTTGGATTTAATTATTGGTTGGGATAATTATCCGAATTAAATCCAAAGTCCGAATATTCCTATTTATTTGATGAAATTTTCGGCCCCTATGATTGTGCCTAGGGGATTTTCAAAAATCCCTTATTATGGGAGAAGGGATTATTTTTATTATATTATTTGATCCCTTGTTTATTCTCTTCCATAAATAAATTCAAATATCCTAGCATATCTTGCCAAATCTAAGAAGATCTTACCATATCCTAATTTAAATAGGATTTTAATTAAATCCCTTTTGAAAGAGTCAAACTACACGCCACTTTCCACTATTATTGGGGAAGATTATTATTTTTATTCTTGCTCCGTGATATTTTATTCTACTCCGTGAAATATTCAAATTAAATCATAGGCTAATTAAATAGCCTAGAAATTCGAAATCCCCTATTTTCTCAACCAAGTTAACGCCACTTCTCTTCCATATCTCTTCCAAATCTTTAATTTATTTAATTAAAGATATTATATCTTGCACTCTATAAATAAGAGAGAACACCTAAACCCTAGATCACAAAATCACGCCCCCCCCACTCCCAAAAGTTTCGATCTCTCTCTCCCCACTCTCTCTCAAATTTTTCTTCTACTTTTCTCCATTATTTCTTCATCTTGTGTGAAGAATTGAAGCTGAAATTCGAGAATTTATTGAAGAATCAAGATCCTACTTGTTTCCTACCGATTGTTCTTTTGAAAAGGTATTTTTATTTTGATCTCATCTTCTTCTACCGATCAATCGGTGTTCTTGAGTCCACATGCATTTAGATCGAGTGAAGGGGGAAATTAATTGGTGATTTTGGATGCATGTGTGTGTGTGACCGTGTATGTGTGTGCGTGACTGTGTGTGTGTGCACGTCTCGATAAGCGTGCACACGTGTGTTGTGTATGTGTGCGTGTGTTGCGTGACACGATCTGATGATAAATCTAGAGTTGTTATGTGAATAAAAACGATATGATAATCGTACTCTGATTTTGAATGGAATATTGAAAATAATCGATGGGAAAAAGGGAAACGTGAGAACATGCATGATTTTGATCCATGATTGAGACTTATTTGAAATACATGAACTAAAGGTGATAGCTCGCGTTCTCGGTGTGAAAACAAGAAGAAGTACGTACTTGAAATCGAAGGAAATCGAGGTGGGTTTTATTCTTAAACTCTCTCTTATGTTGCAAATATATGAAAGTGGAGCGATAAGGGTGGATTAAACTGTTATGCCATGCCTATGATTATTTTGGATATTGTGTGTGCCTGATGCCTAGCTTGCGAGTGCGCTCCATTAGGCTATAGGGCTATATAAACGAATTCGGGTCTGAGTAGGGCCGCAAACCCTATCAGGCTAGTGTACACGGGAGATCGGGAGCCGTCCTTGCTAGTCGGCCGGTCTCGTGGGCGAAAGTGTGGCCACACTTCGTCGCACCATGATATTGTTGATTCATGAGAAAATGGGCGGTATTGTTTGACTGGCCAGTCGATGAAATATTTTGTGATACTCGATGCTATCTTTTAAATTAAATGCTAAACCTCGAGTTCACTATGGTAAGGGTGGCATAACTATAAAATGTTTTGGCATGAGTCCACTGAGTATGTTTAAAATACTCAGCCCTGCATGAGTTTTCCCTATGTGCAGGTTGAGCGGCGATGGGCGGTCGGTGGTGTTGAGACAATTGAATCGAATAATATGGATGGTTGGGATTTTGAGTGTAGTCGTGTCTTCATACATGGCTTCGCTTTCTCTTGGGAATGCTTCCGCTGAATATTTTGAAACTTATTACCTTTGGTTGGTTTGAACTTATTTCTTCGAATTAGAATATGGTGAATTATTGCGTTTTGTTGGAGTTACAATAAACCTTTGACTTTTGAGCTTAGCCTATGTTAGCTATTAAATCTTGTTTCGTATTTAAAGTCGTTGACTTATTGCCTTGATCTTCATTAAACACTTGGTCAAATCTCTTTAAATGAAACCCTAGTCTACATTCTTGTCGCCTTAAGTTCGCCTAGTTAACAGTCGCCGTATTTATTATACCCTAGAATTTCGGGCTGTTACACTAGCGTTCGAACCCCAATACATCGGTCCCAAATTTGTAGTTCACTCTTTCTAAAAATAGGAATGTGTCATTTTATTTGGGACAAACTAAAAATGAAAAGAGTAGCGATAAGTAACAAAAATTGTACATTGGATATTTTAGGTATTTAATGTTATAAAATAAAACTGTAATTATTAATTAATTTAATGTATTACAAATTAACCTTCTATGATCATATAGGAAAGATTAAGTTTTGCATAATCAGCATTTACATATTTAGAAAATATTTACTACATCAATCAATTACATGATTTTAAATCAGTTCGGTTGAATCTATTTCTATTTAATTTGGTATGTAATATTCACTAGATGCATAATTTCTTCTTCCTACAAGAGGAGGATATTTCTTCATTCTATTTTCTCCAAATTTAAACACTTCCCTACAAATTATACTATTGTCTTTTGAATCGATTTCTTAGATAGTAAGTATACATTAGTTGCATAATTCCTTCTTACATAATTTAAACTCAATTTAAACTTTCCACCTATATACTAAATTATTATTCACATCCGATTATTTTATTAATCACATTTACAATTCCAAGCTATAAAAACGACAACATAGGTATATAATTAATTTCTTAGTATTATCTACCAACGAAATAGAAAATAATAACAGTCATTCGCATCCAGATATATCTTTAGTTTAAATTTCTAAGTTATAAAAACGACTACAATATATAATTAAAATTTTAGTATTATCATCCAACTAAATAATCATAGTCGTTCACATAAAATTATTTTATTAATAAATAATCTTTAAAATTCTAAACTATGAAAACTACTATTGCAATAATATATTCTCATCTAAATAAATAAATACAGTCATTCATATCCAATTATTTTATTATTAAGTACTCCATTCGTCCCTCTTTGGGAGTCCCGGTTTACTATTTATGAGTGTCCCACTTTAGGAGTCCAGGTTGGAATATTCCATAAATGGTATTAGGCCTCACATTCCACTAACCTTTTTACACTAACATTTTATTATAAAACTAATATAAAAAGTAGGACCCACATTCCACTATCTTTTTTCACCAACTTTCCTTTACATTTCTTAAAACTTGTGCCGAACTCAACCGGGTCTCCTAAAGTGGGACGGAGGGAGTAATTCTTAAAATTCAATGTTATAAAAACTAACACGTACATATATAATAAAATTCTTAGTGTTATCATCCAACGAAATACAAAATAATAATACTGAGTCTAATACAATCTTTTCATTATTAAATTATCTTTAAAATTCTAAGTTATAAAAGACTGCATGTGCATATAATTAATTTCTTAGTTCATCCAACTAAATAATTATAGTTATTCGCATCCAATTAATTAATAAATAATTCTAAATTATAAAAATGACTATACGTAGCATATAATAGTTTCTTAGTATTATAATCTAAAGAGATAACTATTGTCATTCGCATTCACTTATTTTATTATTAATTCTTAAAATTCTAAATTATAAAAAACTAATACATGCAAATATGTTTCTAAGTATTCCATCGAAATATAAAATAATAGTAGTAATAAACATCAAATCCAATTATTTCATTATTAAATCATATTTAACTTTTAAATCGACTGCATGTGTATATAATTAATTTCTTAGTGTTATCATCCAACTAAATAATCGTAGTCATTCACACTCAATTATTTTATTAATAAATAATTTTTAAAATTTTAAATTATAAAATGACTAAGAGTGTATATAATAATTTCATAGTATTAGCATCAAAAAGTAATAATTATAGTCACTCACATCCAATTAATATCAAATCATCTTTACAATTCTATTCCCTCCGTCCCGACTAAGATGACACATTGCTTAGCCGGCACGGGGTTTTAGGAGTCATTGGTTAAAGTGTTTAATTGGAGAGAGAGAAGGTGGGTGTAAGTATTAAAGTAGAGAGATAAAGAAAGATGGATATTTTAATAGGAGTGAGAAAAAGTGGTTGAGTGTATTAATTGGAGTGAGAAAGTTACCAAAAAAGGAAATGTGTCATCTTAGTTGGGACAAACTAAAAAGGAAAACGTGTCATCTTAAATGGGACGGAGGGAGTATATTATAAAATGGACAACATACATATATAATTGATTTTTCAGTGTTATCATCTAACACGATACAAAATAAAACAACAATTCGCATCCAGTTATTTCATTATTAAATTATCTTTAAATTTCTATGTTATAAAATCGACTACATATTTACTCCCTCCGTCCCAGTTTAAGAGTCACTTTTTGCCATAAAAGTCCGTCCCAGTTTAAGAGTCACATTTAGAATTTTCCATATTTGGTCATACAATTTTACCCCATTGTTCATCAAAATTACATCAAAATGCCATTATTTACATTAAAATAAACCAAAACAAAAATAAAAAACCAAAAAGTCAAAAAGGGACCCACCTTCAACCAACTCACTTCATTTATTACACACTCCACCATCTCACTTCATTTATTACACACTTCCACTCTTTCTTAAAATCCGAGCCATAACAATAAGTGACTCTAAATGCAGGACGGAAGGAGTATATAATTAAAATCTTAGTGTTATCATTCAATTAAATTATCGTAATCAATCGCATTTAATTGTTTTAATAATAAATAATTCTTAAAATTTTAAGTTATAAAAATAATACATGCATATATGATACGCTCGAATTTTGCACTGTTTTAAGGCCATTATTTGATCCGTTTTTTAATGTCAAAATCACGTTACATGTCTATTATTTGCATATTTTATACATTTTGGTACTTTGACGTGTTTTGTGAGAAATTTGCATATTTGAGCTGAAAAGGGAATAAAAAACGCAAAGTCTGGAAATCTGGATTTCAAACGGCGACCGCCGCAAGGTGTACGGCGCCCACCGGCCTTGAAGTGTAGCGGCCAGCCTTGGAAATTTGTGCTTGAAACGGAGTCTCGTCCGACGACCGCCGGAGGACGCGCGGCGGCCCACCGCCGAAGAGGCAGAGACTCTGGACTACCGCACGGCGACCGCCAGAGAAGGTGCGGCGGGCCGCCATGGAAAGGCGGCGAATCCGATTGCCCTAGATTCTACTCCAAGATTTACCTCATTTTAAAGATCTTTTCCTTCTATGATGAGGAGTGGCTTTCCCCTATAAATAAGACCTCAAGCTTCATCAAATTAGAGCATCTTTATGCAATATAATTCTCAGAGATTAAAAGCTAGAGTACTTCATTGCGCAAGAAGTTGAAGAAGGATTCAAGAACATAAAAAACGACAAGGATTCAACCTACGGGTTTTATTTGCTTTAGTTTTATGTTCCAATTGCTTTCCCTTCAA
>NC_062969.1:27728893-27748893 GCF_023119035.1 Salvia hispanica
ATGGAGGGGAGTGCTTCTTAAAAATTTGGTACCTAAAAAATGGCTCAATAATCATAGTATTGCTAATTACCTTTCACTCACATTTTGTTATAAAATAAAATACTCCATCTGTCCCATTAGAAATAAAACGTTTTTCTTTTTAGTTTGTCTCATTAAAAATGAAACATTTTCTAAAATCGAAACATGTCTATCTCTATTTTTTCATCTCTCTTACTTTACTCTCTCTTCATTAACTCACAAAACAACACTACATAAAAATCTGTGCCGATTTCCAAATGTTGCATATTTAATGTGACAGAGGGAGTATAAAAGTAGAGCACACACCAACTATCTTTTTTCACCAACTTTCGTTTACATTTTTTAAAATTTGTGCCGAACTCAAATGAGACTCCTAAAGTGGGAAGATAGTACTTAGCAATACTCCCTTTGTCCGCCATAACTTGTCACTAGTTTTCTTTTTGATCCGTCCGCCATTTCTTGTCACTTACCTTTTACGGCTATTTTTAGTAATGCCCCCACATTCTACTAACTCATTCTCACTCACAATTTATTATGAAACTAATACTCCATCAGTCCCGCAAGAATATGCACTCTTTTCTTTTTAGTCCATTCCGCATGAATATGCATTTTCTAATTTTAGAAATTTCTTTTATCTCTAATGAGATGGAACTCATTCTCCACTAATAATACTTTAATTACTTTTTCGTTCTATATCTCTCTTACTTTTATAATTTTGCATTGAACTCGTGCCGAATCCAAGTGCATATTCTTCTGTGACAGAGAGCACTATAAATAGGACTACATTCCACTAACTTTTTCAACTCATTTTTCATTATATTTGTTAAAACTCATATTGGGTCAAAGTGTGCCAACTAATGGTGGGCGAAAGAAGTACTCCCTCCGTCCCTCTATAGCTGAGTCGTATTTCTTTTTAGATTGTCTCACTGTATTTGAATCATTTCCTTTTTTGTCAAAGAATAATTTACTCTCTCTTTATCTCTTTATCTCTATACCTTTTTCCTTTATACTTTATTCTCCTTTTTCTTCAGTCATGTCATCTTAACAGAAATGCCTCCTACATAAAGACAGAGGAAATACTTCTTAAAAAGTCGGTGCCTAACTAAGGAGTACTAGTCAAAGTCCTCTCACTCCAAAAGTCAAGTACTGAGATATTTTAAGCCAGGCATTTTTCTATTTGTACAATTGAGAGCATTCATTCAACTAACATGATCAATATGAATCCTCTGCAACTAATATCTATTTTCCTACTTCTCTCACCTCTATTTTCAGCCGCTCTACAGGCCAAACCGGGTTGCAAGGATCGGTGTGGAGATTTACTGATTCCATATCCATTCGGAGTCGGCTTAAAATGCAGCCTTAACCCACATTTTAACATCAAATGCGATACATCCACTTACCCTCCAAGAGCTTTCCTCTCTGTTATGAAAAAAGAAGTGATTGAATTTAATCAAACTTACATTCGCCTCAAAAACCCCTACATGATTTCCGCTTGTTATGATTCGTCCACAGGCAATCAACATAGGATGAATGTGAACTTGTCGGGAACTCCCTATATGTTTTCGTATGTAAACGCCCTCACTGCCATCGGTTGTGATGATATGGTGCTGCTATCCAACGGAAGTTCAATCCTCGGTGGCTGCTCTGCGTTTTGTGCAGACAAGAATGTTACAAGCAGCGTCGAAAATTGCCGTTTCAATGTCTGTTGCCAGCAAGATATCATGATAGGTAATTGCCAAGATTATATATGTGTTATTCCCTCAATCCCAAGGAAGATGATCCTTCCTTAGACAGCATGAGATTTTATACAATTTTATTATTTTGTGTGTTAAGTAAAAAGAGTAAAGTAAAAGAAAAAGAATAAAATATTTCTATATTAAGTAATGGGTCATGTTGGGATTCTGTAAGGATGGAGGGAATACCCCATTTGTAGCCAAAAAAAATAGTCTCATTTCATTATTTGAGTTGGATGCATGAAATTAGTCTATTTTTTATTTTGGAAATACGGTACTCCATCCGTTTCATTAAAAATGACCCAAATCAAAATGACTTATTTCTAAAATGAAAATGCATTTATCTCTCTCTTATTTTACTCTGTCTTATTTTACTCTCTCCACTTAACACACAAAATGAAATTACATAAAATCTCATGTCGCCTAAGAAGATGTCATCTTCCTTGAGACAGAGAGAGAGTACTATATATATTTCTATTTTTTAAAAGTGTTATTTTAGGTTAAAGCCCCAATTTTAATCCAATGATTACTCTATCTCAAGTTTAAATATAAATATTATACATACCGGGATGCGTTATATTGCAAACTTTGTTAACTCATCAACGTAGTGTATTAAAAAATCAATATGATTACATTAAAATGTCAACACATATATCAACATAGTATATTGAAATATCAACAAAATTACGTACTGAAATTTTATGATTATGTTGATATTTTTATTATATTATGTTAATGAATTAGCAGAGTTAAGTTAACAATTGATCAAATCTATACGTACCTTACATATCTTCATTAATATCTCGAGTCAAAATTTTCGTTAAAGTAAGTTAGGTCTATTTTTAGAACAGACCGACATAAGAATAATTGATTTTTATAGATAACCTTCAATATTTATAAAACTTTTATAATAGAATGTTTTTGTAATACTTTAATGGAGACTTTAAATTGTGGAGATCTCACTATTATTTAATAGATGGAGAAAGCATAATTTAAGATTAATTTTCTTGAAATCATGCAATTAAAACAAATTTTCATATTCTTATTTTATAATTAATTTCTATACTAGTTTTCTAAAATTTGTTTTTTAAGCACAGACTCAAGAACAGACCCAAGTTTGGTGAAAGCAGAACTAATTGACTTGAGCGGAAAAGCACTACGCAAAAAGCTCTTTCCATGCAGCTATGCTTTTATTCAGGAGAAAACTTTTTTAAATGAAAGCGAATTTTCATATCCTTTGTACTACCTGGACAACTCAACGGCATTGGTAAATGATAATTGGGCATCAGCAACAAGACCGCCAATCGTGCGCTTGGACTGGTTTTTTGGGAGCGAGAACTGCAGTCGAGCTAAGAATTCCACAACTTACGCATGTCGAGACGACAAGAGTGTTTGTGTTGATAGCTATTATGGTAATGGTATTACAGGATACACCTGTAGCTGCGTTCAAGGATACGAGGGAAATCCTTACTTACCGGGAGGATGCCAAAGTTTGTTTGTTTTCTCTCTAGTTCCATTTATACTTTAATTTATTTACTCACTAACAATATGTTGTTTAACAGAGTTTAATACAATACATGCTAGTTCAATTGCCAAAGTTGAATGCTTAGATCAATGTGGGGAAGTATTGATTCCATTTCCATTTGGCGTGGGCCCAAATTGCTACTTGGAGCCATCATTTGAAATTGTTTGTAACACGACCACCAACCCGGCTAAACCCTTTCTTCGCCTCTTAAATACTGAAATCGTTGAGCTGAACTCATCAAAAATTGTGGTCAACTATATGAACATAGCCTTCAACTTGCTACAATATGTCAGACTCTCGAGTTGGAATTACTAAGCCAGAGGAGCGAAGATTGACTATTGACTTGTTGAAAACGCCGTATAGATTATCAGATGATAACTGGATCAATGCAATTGGCTGTGATTTTATGGCTGTTGGGATTATTGGAGAGGACAAACGTAGTTCTATTCGCAGCAGTTGCGCCGCCATTTGTTATATGCAGGGTAACTCAATGTGCCATTATGGACCAGTATCATTTGGAGGTGATGGTTGTTGTAGAGTACCCATTCCAAGAGGTAATAATCAGTTGATGTTTTTCTTTCTAAATAATTCAAAAGGGAATTTTGGTTTATAATTATGGGAAACGTTTTCAGTCATATACACTATATGTTTGTTTTACTCCTATATTTTACTACGTTCAATTTGTCGAAAACCAATCATAATTTGTAGTATGATGTTTAATGATCAACCTGCACATTCTCTAATATGACAAAATTCAAATTAAAAGGTTATCACTAGGGAAGTGTCGAAGTTTAATGAAATTAAAGAACATGACATAACTAGACAGTGAAATATGTGTTAGATCATTTGCAGGTACGACTTACCTTGAAGCAAATTTGACCGAGCTTAGTGAACGACGCACAAATATTGATGTTTCTTGCAGCTACTCCTTCATTAAATACATTAAAGAAGTTGATAGTTATAGTACTGGATTTCCGTTTATGAAGAACGCATCGGACTTCCGACTTGATAAGGTATCGGAAAAACCGAGCATGGGTTTAGATTGGAGGATTGGAGTGGATAATTGCAAAGATGCAGTGAAGGATCATGCTAAGTTCGTGTGTCAAGATAACAGTGATTGTGTTGATTTTGATGCTACGCTAGGAGGATACCTCTGCAACTGCTCCAAAGGATACAAAGGAAATCCTTACCTTAATCTAGGGTGCCAAGGTTAGAATCCAATCTTTTGCCTTGTTATACTTGCAACTACAAACATATGCTTAATTAGATTAGAACTGGTTATTAATCGATTGATACTACACATGTTTCGAGCAAATATTGATGAATGCGCTAATAATTCAACTAACACATGCGTCTCAAATTCAATTTGCGAAAATGATGTTGGGACGTTCCATTGTTCATGTCCAAAAGGATATATTGGTGATGGGAAGAAAGATGGTATAGGTTGCATTCAGAAACCGCCATCAAAAACCAAGATGAGTATCTTTATAGTTAAGAATATATCTGTCATGTGCATATTATATCATTTTGCTAATCTATATCTATTGTTAGGGATATGATCAGTTGATAATTATCTTAAATTGATAATTGACAACTATGTAACAACCTACATTATGAATGTCAACTTGAAGACGTTGGTACGTCAACTAAATGTAGTTGAGATATGTATATCTTCTGTTGACATGTAAATATAGATGTTAACGAAATATATACCTATGTCAACTATATTTAGTTGACATACAAATGTATTTGTACTGACATCTATAACGTAAGTTGTTGACATATTTGACAGTTATCAATTTACAATAGTTGTAACTTAGATCCTATATTGTTAAATATAGTTATTTCTGCGGCTATTCAGGTTTCACTTATTTGTAAAGCTTTGTTAATTTTCTCACCAGTAATTATTTTTGCATGTAGGTGTAGGATCTGGATTGGGGTTTGTGCTTATATTCTTAGTGGTCTATTGGTTGTATAAACTATTGCAAAAGAGAAAGAATGAAATGGTTAAAGAGAAATTCTTCAAACGAAACGGTGGTCTTTTCTTGCAACAACAGGCAAATGAATGCACACTTGGAAAAACAAAAGTTTTTTCTGCAAAAGAATTAGAGGTAGCCACAGATGACTTTAACGAAAGCAGAATTGTTGGACAAGGGGGCCAAGGCGTTGTCTACAAAGGTATGTTATATGATGGTAAGCTTGTGGCAATAAAAAAATCAAGGTTGGTCGAGGAGAATCAATTAGAACAGTTTATAAATGAGGTGGTGATATTATCACAACTCAATCATAAGAATGTGGTCAAATTATTAGGGTGTTGTTTAGAGACCGAGGTTCCTATGTTGGTTTATGAATTCATGCCAAATGGGACATTGTTTGGTATAATTCATGATCAGAGTAGTGAATTTCTATGTACATGGAACATGCGCTTGAAAATTGCAGCGGATATTGCAGGGGCACTAGTGTACTTACACTATGCATCTTCTGTGCCTATTTATCACAGAGACATCAAGTCTAGTAATATCCTCCTAGACGAAAAATATGTTGTCAAAATATCAGATTTTGGAACTTCAAGATCAGTTGCTCAAGATCAAACTCACTTTACTACTCTAGTTAAAGGAACTTTTGGATATTTTGATCCAGAGTATTTTCAGTCGAGTCAATTCACAGAAAAGAGTGATGTTTATAGTTTTGGGGTAGTTCTTGTTGAGCTTCTTTCTGGGCAAAGGCCGATATCATTCGACAAACCAGAAGAGGAGAGAGGTCTAGCAACATGGTTTCTTACATGCATGGAAGGAAAATGTGTGGAAAAAATTTTAGATCCTCAAATTTTGGGGCAAGGAAAAAAGAAAGAGGTGATTCTAGTTGCGAAGCTAGCGCAAAGATGTTTGAACCTAAAAGGGAGAATGCGACCAACTATGAAAGAAGTGGCTACAGAATTGGAAACTTTTAGGATTTCTGGAATGTCTAGTGGTGTTTAAGTTGAATCAGAAGAAGTATGATACTTTGAAGATATGCCTACGATGAATTCGGACATTGAGGGCCCATGGAAAAATATTTATTAGAATGCATCGACATCAAACACACATTCCTTATGCTAGTTACTATTTCAAAGTTCGTCGTAATAAAAATCCATGTATGAGAGGATGATCAACACTTGGTTCAATGCGATATATAAGATCCAAATTGGTTTTACTATATTTTTCTGTCAATCTCCTTATCATATTTCTTTTGCGCAATTTTATGTTTCTGATGAGTTCGTGAATCGCGGGTTATATTAATGGGTGGAATGATATGAAGCGTACTTGACCAATCTGTATCGCAGTAATGAGTTAAACAGAGTAAATCAATGTTGCTGATTAGTAATGATATCTGTAACAGCCCGCCTTTTTAGGGTATAATAAATACGGCGACTGCTACCAAAACGGATTTAAAAGAAATAAACATAGGCTAGGGTTTCATTTAAAGAGATTTGACCAAAGTATTTAAAGGAACTATCAAAGCAATAAGTCAACGGTTTAACCTAGAAGCTTTAATAAATAAAAGAAAGATACCATAAACTACGATCAAATATCTCAAGAGTTTCACATAATTTCCAAGAAAACCACAAGAAGTCTAAAGCTTCTAAACCGAAAGGAATAAGTGCAAAATATCCAGATAATACTAAAGTGTATCAAAAATTCAGCGGAAACGACCAAGAGAAAGTGCAGCTATGTATGAAGACACAACTACGCTCGAAGTTCAAAACATCCATCTTAATTAATTAATATGCTCAACACCCGCCACCGCTCGTCGTCGTTCAACCTGCACATAAGGAAAACACATGCAGGGCTGAGTATTTTGAAATACTCATTGAACTCGTTGCCAAAACATTTTATAAGTTATGCCACCCTTACCATAGTGAACTCGAGGTTTTACAATTATCAAAATAAATATTCAATGAGTATCACAAAAACATTTCCATAGACTGACCAGTCAAACAACTCTCCACTTTTCTCATCAATTTCCACAATCACAACATTTTCATGGTGCGACGAAAGTGTGGCCACACTTTTCGCCCACGAGACCGGCCGACTAGCAAGGACGGCTCCCGATCCCACCGTGTACACAGCCTGGTAGGGTTTGTGGTCCTACTCAGACCCGAATTCGTTTATACATATCCATAGCCCTATAGCTCAATGGAGCGAACTCTCAAACTGGGCATCAGGCGCACAATATTATAACAAAACAGACATAGGCATGGCATAACAGTTAAACCACCCTTATCTCTCCACATTCATAAATTTGCACATAAAAGAGTTTAAGAGTAAAGTCTGTCACGCCCGCATTTTCTAAGGATAGAAAACACGGTTGATCGCGACTAGGGGAGGATTAAAGAAGCGGGGAAGAGGGGGAAAAAGGACACAACTCGACCATAGCTCGAAATAATTGAAATAGCTCGAATAAAATCAGAGTATCTCAACAATCAACAACTCAAAAGAATATTATCTCAACAATACAAGAACTCAAAAGAAAGACAATAACTCAGCGGAAGCATTTCGAGAGTAGAATACTGCTATGTATGAAGACACAACATATTCTGGACATTTGATAAACATTCTTCACTTTTATGCTCAACACCCGCCGCACTCGTCACCGCTCAACCTGCACATAGTGAAAACAAATGCAGGGCTGAGTACTTGATGTACTCAGTGAACAAATGCCAAAACAATTTTATAAAACAGTTATGTCATGCCGCCATTGAGTGACCTCGGGATTTTAGTTTGAAAAGGCCCAAGACACTAAAAATATTTCACAAGCACAAACTTTCAACTCATCCTCAAATCCTTTTCCTCATCATTTCAAAAACACAACCATTTTTCCTTGAGTTATTTAAGAAACTGCCATATCTGTTCTTTAGGGTGCCGTGTAAGGTGGCCACTTTCCACGAGCACAAAAACCAGCTAACCCATTAGATGACTCACAGTCCTCATCGTGTACACTAGTCCGAGTAGGGACGCACCCTTTCTAGGACCCGAATTCGATTAACCTCATAGTAGGGGCTCACTCCCCACTAAGCGATCATCAACTCATCAAACTCATCAATCTCAACAACCTCAATAATATGTGAAATGAGAGTATGGCCACAACTCGATCACCGGACCGGCCGACACAAAAGACGGCTCACGATCCCCAACGGTGTACACTAGCCTGAGTAGGGACTCACTCCCTAGTCAGACCCGAGTTCGATTTCAATAGGTCTAGTAGGGACAACTCCCTTGCTAAACAAACAGATAGACATTTCTCAAAACAAAAACATGGCATGACATACCCCTTTGCAAACTCCATTTTTCTCATAAAACGCATTTGCATTATAAATCATTTTCTATCAAGTTCGAGCATCATCTCACATCACATCAACAAGTCGAGCAATTCACAATATCACTCAATAATTCAACACATATATCACATAACATCACTTTCACTTTAATCATATATCACCTCATCATGCTTGCTATTTAAATAATTGCAGTCATAGTGAAAAGGAATTTCGTCACATAAAACGATGCTCAAATCGATATATTAAAACCAAAGCTCTTGAAAGTATTTAGTTCGAAAGCCCACCTCGTTCGTTTTAAGCCTTAACTTGTGCTCCATTCCATTCTCGAAAAGCGTGCGTGAAGTCGCCCATTGATTTAGTGTATTCCGTCCCAATCTTCATTTAATTAAATTGGCCCATACCAAATACTCCAATCCATCTCCTTTTACGTGAACTTCACAAAATCAGAACTCAGTCTTTCCACGCCATTATTTCTAACTCTTCTTCTCACCACTGCCTTCACTTCGCGGCCTTGCTGCTGTCCGATCTGCCGTCGTCACCAAGCAGTCGCGATCCGCCATTCGCCCACCGCCATGGTCACCCCAGAAACCATCGCCTCTCTGCCGCAAATGTCTCTGCCCGCTCGCTGTTCAGCAGCCTCGCCGCTGTCCGTCCTTCGATCAACACCCATCATCCTTGTCACCAAGAGACGTGCTCGCTGTCCCGACTCCTCCTCCGTGGCTGTGCGTGGTCCAGCCCGGAGCCGACGCTGCTCCAGGCTGCTCCTTCATACTCCCACGTCACTTTCTCAAATCTGCCATCTCTATCCCCATCTATCTCTCGAACCCTCTCTGTCCTTCTCTCTCGGTGGCGCCGCTGCCCTCCTTTCCATGGCGGTGCAGCGCCGCCGCTTCCATCGCTGCTTCCGTCGCCAGCGTCGCTGAACGGCTGCACACGGCTGCTATCCGTCTCTTCACATCCTCTCTCTTTTCCCTCTGCATCAAAAGCCACCGCAATGTCGTCTCGATTCCGAAACTTGTTGCAGATCGTGCCGCTGTGCAACCATGGTCGCTGCCGGGTCAGTACTGCTGCTGCTGCTCTCTTCTCCACGGCGCCGCCACCCGCCTGGTCTCTCCGTCGCCTCTACCTCCACACTCGCCTCTACTCTCTGCTCTTTCTCTTCACTGAATTTCGTTTATCTGCACTCCCTCCTCCTCTGAGTTTTAGTTCTCGATTTGGTTGGATCGAAAATGGTTAAACGTGGAGTGGAGATATATATATATGTAGAAAACTGGTTTCAAGGAATCATGGGGTGATAGAAACCGATCAGAAACGGATTTTGTGGAACTGAAATTTGTTGGATGAAAAGTGGCGTTGAATTGGGTATATTAATGAAGAAAAATAAAGGTGATTTGGGCTTGCAACAAATTCCTCTCTACGTAAGGAAAATAATTTGGTTAGAAATAAAAATAATTGTTTAAGCCCAAATTTATAATTCATCCTCTCAACAAAAGAAACAAATGCGAAAAAACAACGTTCTTCCAAGAATAAATAAAAAGGTAGAAAAAAAGTCGGGGAGTTACAAAAGCCCACCTCGACTGCTTAGATTTCAAGTATGTTCTTTCCCTTTGTTATCCTGCTTCACAATCGAGGTTTCACCTTCTAATCACATAGGCACATATTATGAATCAGATTCAACACAAACTCCTTACTCATGCATGTCTCAACGCTTTCCCTTTTCCCATCGGTTTATCTTAATATCACCAATCAAAATCATGTTCATCATATAAATCTCATTCGCATCCTAACTCTAGATCTATCATCAACATATGTCACACATGAGTGTTTTGCCAACACACACCCACAAACACACACACACGACGCACACACGCGCACACACACGCACACACACACACACACGATTTCACACATACACACACGCATACGTTTTCTATATCCCTCATACCCCACTCTCACTCAAACCAGATGCATGAGGGTTCAAGAATACCTATTAATCGGTTATTAGAAAGAATAAGATTAATACGAGAATACGTTTTTAAGAAAACGAATGGTAGAAATCAAAGTATTAGCCTTGGTTCTTCAAGATTCTTGAACTAAACTTCAATTCTTCTCTAAAAGATGACGAAATATTAGAGAGTAGTAGAAGAAAATTGAGAGAGAGGGAAAAATGGGAGGGGGCGTGTACTTTGGGGTGGGGGGGCGAAAATTTGATGCTAGGGTTTAGGGTTTTTGGCTTCTTATTTATAGAGTTCAAATAGAATCTTTAGGTAAATAAAATAGAATATTTGGGAAGATTTGATTCTCCACAATTAATTAAAACAAATATTGTGGAGTAGAGAAGAAGAAATAAAAATAAGATCTAGGGTTCAAGCATGGTGTTTTTTCGAAAATTGTGGCTTTTAATTAGCCAAGATTTTGTTTTGTATATTTTACGGAGCAAAATAAAAATAAGAATCCTCCCAATAAATAGGAAAATAGGCGTGTAGAAGGGGTTCTTCATAAGGAATGGATTTTGAATATTAACTAAAATAAGATATGGCAAGATCTTTTGAGGTATGGAAAGATTTGGTAGAATATTTAAATTTTAGGTATCGAAGGAAATCAAATAAAGGATCAATTAAAAATAAAATAATTCTTCTTTCCCAAATAGAGGTGATTTTCGAAAATCACCTAGAGCCAATAGGGTTCGATTTTTCCTCATCAAGAGAATAGAGAATTTTTGGGTTTGGGATTTAATTTGGATAAATATCCCAAGAATTAAATTAAATTCGGAAAAATAGAATTCCTTCTCCAAAAAGTCAAGGGGTTCGAAAATCTCAAAATTATGTGGCTAGTATTTATGGAAATTTTCCCTAATATTCTCACTCACCCTTAAACAAATAATTCACCTCATAATTTAATTAATCACATGCCACATCATATAATCAACAAGTTTGACTTTTCAAACTTACAACGCAACCCTAGACACAACTCGGTCATAAGAACTCATGCAATAAATTCATTCATCAATTAATTCACGTCTCCCACGTCATCAATAAAATTTTAGGGCTCTAAAATTAGGGTTCAAAAATCCAGGATGTTACAATATCATAGTACTCCCTCCGTCCCAATGTAGTTGAGTCGTATTCCTTTTTTATTTGTTCCAAGGTAATTAAGTCGTACTCGAACCAACATCATCTAAAAAGTAAATGAAATGTGATCTGATATGTACAAGACCTAAACATATAGTACTCCCTCCGTCCCGCTTTAGCAGTCTCATTGACTTTTCTGCACTCGTTTTGTAAAAATGATAATAAATAGTTAAAGTGGAGAAATAATAAAGTAAAAAAGAGAATAATATAAAGAAGAGTATTATCTACATTATTCTTTTTTTTACTTTATTATTTCTCCACTTTAACTATTTATTATCATTTTTACAAAACGAGTGTAGAAAAGTCAATGGGACTGCTAAAGCGGGACGGAGGGAGTATATGTTTCCATCATTTTTATAATCAGAGATATGTAAATTAAATTAAAGTTGTAAATTGCATCCAACATTTACTCATAAACAATTAACAGCTCAATGAAATACAGTATCAGTAACAGATACACGAAGTTGAGATCTTAATAAGTTTGAATACTCACCTCTGCACTATTAAATGATCTCCCTTGAAACACTATAATTTTAAAACTAAATACCATAGAATTTCACTCAGTTGTGAACATTAAGGGATGTATGTCTGAAGACGATCCGGGGGACTTTTGTAGCTAGTTTCCCAAGAGTATTCAGTGTCTGAAATCATCATAGGTCTACCTTCAAAAACTTTCACTTCTTCAAATTCATCTTTGACAATATTTTGAGACATCCTAAAACTTTCCAATTCGTTAGCCACTTCTTTCATAGTTGGTCTCATTTTCCCCTTCAAATTCAAACTTCTTTGCGCAAGACTCGCAACTAGAATCATCTCTTCCTTTATACCCTGCTCCAAAATTAGAGGATCTAAAATTGTGTCTAGGCAGTTCTCCTCCATGCAAGTAAGAAATCGTGTTGCTAGGCTTCTATCATTATCCGTTTTGTCAAATGATATCGCCCTTTGTCCTGTGAGCAGTTCGACGAGAACTACTCCAAAACTATAAACATCACTCTTTTCTGTGAACTGACTCGATTGGAAATACTCGGGATCTAAATATCCAAATGTCCCTTTGACTAAAGTAGTTAAGTGAGTCTGATCTGTTGCAATTGATCTCGAAGTTCCAAAATCCGATACTTTGACAACATATTTCTCGTCCAGAAGGATATTACTAGACTTGATGTCTCTGTGATAGATAGGCACAGAAGATGCATAGTGTAAGTATGCTAGCGCCCCCGCTATATCTGCCGCGATTTTCAAACGCATGATCCATGTAAATGGAAATTCATTACTGGGATCGTGAATAAGATCAAAAAGAGTCCCATTTGGCATGAATTCATAGACAAGCAAAGGAACCTCAGTCTCCAAACAACACCCCAACAATCTGACGACATTTCTGTGATTGATTTGTGATAATATCGCCACTTCATTAATAAACTGTTCTAGTTGATTCTCCTCGACCAACTTTGATTTCTTTATGGCCACAATTTTGCCATTGTATAACATTCCTTTGTAGACCGTGCCTTGGCCTCCTTGCCCAAGAATACGATTTTCATTGAAGTTATCTGTAGCTACCTCCAACTCTTTTGCAGAGAAAACTTTTGTTTTTCCTAATACACCTTCATTCGTTTGTTGTTGCAAAAGAAGGCCACCATTTCGTTTGAAGAATTTCTCTTTAACCATTTTTTCCTTTCTCTTTTGCAACGCTTTGAACAACCAAAAACATGCTATAAGCAAAAGCAGAAACCCCAATCCAGAACCCACACCTATATGCAAAACTTCTCATGAGAAATCAAAGGCAAATTATTAATATAAGATCAGTTACTAATATCATTCCTATATAAGCAGATAAACCTGATATTTACGGAGAACGAACATATCCATATCAGAATTGAACATTATACTGTTACCTATTAAACTTATCATCTTGGTCTTGGATGGTGGAAGCTTAATACACCCTGCGCCATCTTTCCTCCCATCACCAATATACCCTTTGGGACATGAGCAATTATAAGAACCAGGGGTTTTAACGCAAATCGAATTTGCGAGGCATGTGTTTGTTGTATTATCGGCGCATTGATTAATTTCTGCTCGAAAATAAAACATTAGCAACCTGGGTTAAGATAGATAAAACAAAACATAATAAGAAAACTTATTTTAAGCTATTTTAAGTAAAATAATTATAGAAGTTAGCTACCCTACCAAACGGTACCTAATTGATAGTACTGCTATAATATAGATGAATAGATATGTGATAATTGAACAACCTTGGCAGCCTGGGCTAAGGTAAGGATTGCCTCGGTATCCAATGGAACAATTGCAGAGATAGCCTCCAACTGTGTCATGAAAATCAATGCATTCGGCGTTATTCTGACACACATAATCAGTTAGATTCAATCGCGCTTGCTTGCAATTCAAATCACCAATCCGCCAATCCAACGCCACCTTCTTCAGCTTCCCGTATGACAGTAAGAGATCATCAGCTCCTGTCGAGTTATCCAAGAAGCGATACGAAACACCAGCATCCTCATTGTATTCGACCAAGGCATAGCCGCAAGAGAAATTTGTAGTTGGCCGACGTCCACTCAAGTCCCTCAACTCTGCTTCAAGGTAAGTGGTTCCTGCAAATACATTTATAACCATTTGCTCCTCTCAATCAATTTCTATGCATATTCAGTTCAGTTTAATTCATTACCCCTTGCAATGGGGGCCCTACAACAGCCATCCCCTGGCCAATACGTGCTTACTGAAAACGGACAGCTTGCGGTGCTGAATGGATCGTTGGAGCAGATGGTTGCGCAGGTGCTGCGAGTAGAAGTTGGTTTGTCTTTTCCTATAACCGCGACAACCATGTGATCGCAGCCAATGGCAGCGATCCAGTTCTCTTCTGATAATGTATATTGAGTTCTCGACAAATCAATAATCATGATTTGTTTCTCTGTGATTCCAGTTTGATTGTAGCAACTCCAAGCTAGGTTTGGATACTTGATTAAAAGTGTAGACGAATTGATGGCGAAGATTTCCTTGTCGAGAATGGCGAGGTAGGCTGTTGGAGGGTTGGTGGAGGTATTGCAACGGATTTCGAAAGACGGCGACAAGTAGCAATTCCGGCCAACTCCAAATGGAAATGGAATTGCTAACTTCCCACATTGATCAGGACATCCAAATTTTGCAATTGAACTTGAAAAGGAAATTGCTGTCCAAGAAGCAAACAAGCTTAGTGATTTAATGAATTTTATACCAGTTGCTTTCACAACTGACGTGGGATAACATAAAATGAAATACTACTAACTTTGGCATCCTTGAAGTAGGTAAGGATTGCCCTCGTATCCTTGGACGCAACTGCATAGGTAGCCGCCGTTATCGAGATCAACACAAACACTCTTCTCATCTCGACATGCGTAAGTAGAGGAGTTCAACTTAGCTCGACTGCAGTTGTCGGCTCCAACCTCCCAGGCCAGCTGCACCACCGGGGGCCTTGTTGTGGATGCCCAATTGTCGTTAAGCAAGGCCGTTGAGTTTTCAAGATAATACAGAGGATATGAAAATTTGGTTTCGTTCAATTCTATCCTCTCCTGGAGAAAGGCAAAGCTGCAGGGGAAAAGCTTCTTACGAACTAATTTTCTGCTCAAGTCGATTAGTTGTGCTCCTAAGATTTTGCCTGTCAATAGACCAACATAACTTAGGGAATATTGCTCCATCCATGTCCTAAAAATTGTAATCTTAGAAACGACACGAGTTTTAATGCAGAATTGGAAAATTAAGAGAGGAGAACAGAACAAATGAATAAGGTAACAGAGAAAGACAAAGAAAAGTAGAATTAGTGTTATTGGATTATGAGGTTCATTTATTCTAATTTTAAGAAACGGAGGGAGTAATAATTTATTTATAAAAATTACTAGTATTTTTTACGGAAAATAAAAATTAATTTTTATAATAACATTAGTATTTTATACTCTCTTCGTTCCTTGTTAATAGAGACATTTCTTTTTGGCACGAAGTTTAAGAATAATGTATAATTAAATGGATGATGAAAAAAAGTATGAGAGATGAAGAAAGAATAAAGTAAATAAGAGAATAACGTTTTACTAAAAATAGATATAACTCAATTAAATTGAAACTTTATAAAATAGAAAAATACTTTTATTAACATGGAATGGAGGAAGTATTCATCCGAACCAAACTGGCTGTTAATTGCTCGAACTGACAGTTTCAATTCACATACGGAGTATTTTCTTAATCATAATCAAACCGCTCGTACCGAAATCACAATTCTAGGTTAATCGGCGATTTCGGTTCCAATTCTGAAGAATCCAAACCTTTAAATGTGATGAAACACTTATTAATGAAGAAAACGACATAATTTATCTACATACCATAGGAGATTTCGGCCTCACAACAACCATTATCAAGCGTAGAACCATTAGAGGCGCAATAACCGACGCCGCCTGTATCGTTCTTGTCTGCACAAAACGCCGAGCAACCGCCGCCACTCACCAAGCTTCCGTCTGATTCCAGCATCACATCATCACACCCGATGGCCATCAGC
The DNA here is from genome assembly GCF_023119035.1 of Salvia hispanica. Lineage (NCBI taxonomy): Eukaryota > Viridiplantae > Streptophyta > Magnoliopsida > Lamiales > Lamiaceae > Salvia > Salvia hispanica. The sequence goes on from NC_062969.1 coordinate 27,745,146, forward strand.
CTATTCCGTACCGACAACGTATAGGGAGTTCCCGACAAGTTCACCATCACACCATGTTTGTTTGAAGCAACTGTGCTGTTGACTTGTTGACCGTCGGACAAATCATAGCACGCTGAAATCAGGGTCGGGTGAATGACCCGAATATAAGTTTGATTTATTTCGATCACTTCTTTATTGATAATGGACAAGTAAGGTTTTGGATGACCGGAGGAAGCATCGCAGTGGATGTTGAAATATGGGTCGAGAGAGCATTCCGAACCGACTCCAAATGGATAAGGAATGGATATATTCCCACACCGGTCTTGGCAGCTGGGTTTTGCAACTACAGCGGCCAAGACTACTACATGTTGAAGAAACAGTTGTATTAATGTGAGATAGAAGAGAGAAAACAGTTGCAGAGACATAATAGCTAGGCTATATTTCAAGGTTTTGTCAATGTATTAGCTAAATATTACTAGCAGGTTAATATTAATTTGTATGATCAATCAAATTTGGAGTTGTTGATTTTGGTTGATTATTGTTACTTATAAATATAAAAGAATGTGGTAAAAGTCAAGTTGGAATAGAGATGGTTGCAATTTAAATCCAATTTTTGCAAGTTGAATCTAATGGGTCAATCTTTCGATTTATTGTGACTTCATCTTTTTTACTTCCTTCGTCCTATAAAAATATGTGCACTTTCTATTTTCATTCGTTCCATAAAAATATAAGAATTTTTATTTATGGAAATTGTCCCCAACTCATTACCAATATACGGAGTATTTAAGTTTATTTACAATTTATACCACTATAACCCACCAATACAACTCATTAAATATATACTAATAATAATATGGATAGTACTATCCCCTAACATTACTTTAACTACTATTCTCATACTCTCTCTTACTTTACCAAATGTATATTAAGATATATTGCTCTTAGGAACGATTTTTTTTACGTCCTAAATTAAGATTATTTTTATAAATTTTCAAACGCTACTAATTGCGTCTCAATTTTTTTGTCCTTCAAAGTTACTACCTCCGTCCCCCAAAATTTGCTACACTTTGACCCGACACGGGTTTTAAGAAATGTAATGGAAAGTGAGTTGAAAAAGTTGATGGGATGTGGGTCCTACTTTTAAAGTATTAGTTTTTATAATAAAATGTGAGTAGGAATGAGTTAGTGGAATATGGGGTCCACTACCAAAAATGGTAAAAGTGAAGTGTATCAAATTTTCAGGGACGGACCAAAATGGTAATATGTATCAAATTTTCAGGGACAGACGTAGTACTAAATTTTTTGTAGTGACATATCAATAATAGAGTGAATATATACTACTAGCTAGTACTCTCTCTGTTCCATAGTAACAGAAGCGGTTCTTTTCGGCACGGAGATTAAGAAAAATTGTGTTAGGTGAGTTAAGTAAAGGGAGAGTAAATTTGAAAATGAAAAAGGTAGAGAGACGAAGAGAGAATAAAGTAAGAGATAGTAAAGTATATGTGGAAAAATGTGTAGACTTTTACTACATAGAAAAATGACTCTATTGCTATGGAACGTACCAAAATGGAAAAATGACTCTATTAATATGGAATGGAGGGAGTACTAGTTTAGCATAAATTCATAATAATATTTACGAAAAATGAGTTTTTTTTTATTGATTTAATACCTTTTACATATTTAACCGAATAAATTTTTAGCCTTCTAATTAATTAATGTTTTAATAGATTAACTAATTTTGTTATCCAATGTCATATTTCATACTTGCGAACAGTTAATTAACTAATGACCCAGTCACGTTTAACAAAATAAGTCGTATAAATGACCATCGTGTCTATAAATCAGTTAATACCAAAATACGTTTTTTAATACCCGAAAACGAATTTTTAACCACTTTTTGTTGAACATGTATTAAGAACCATTTTTTGTGATCATGGCCTGACATTACACTTTTACCTAACCCAATTTCTATTGCCAAAATTATGACAGCCTATATACCATTGAAACCATATGATCAGCTGCCTTTTGGGTATGATATTGATTAATGATGACGCACAATCCGCCGTAATTAGATTATAATTATTGTTTTTAGTAAATTTAAACACCCCCTCAAGGACAGGAGGCAACATTGGATTTGTCGATCTAAGAATACTACTCATAAATTTTTAGTGATTTGTATCGTGTGATAGAAATCCATAGGATTTGTCGTAATATTAATTGGTGATTATGAATAATGAGTCAATAAACTAGAGATTTTAGTTCTCTTTTACACCGCTATGAAATTTTAATTTATTTGAATGATTTTAGTTCACTTTCGTGCGGTTCCATCTTAACCTTGGTTTTTGGAGTCTCCCGGTTAAAAATGCCGAATTGAGGGAGTGGAGGCTGCAGTCCCCAACAGCGGAGGGCTTGACAACGGTGTGCGCTCCTGTGTCCTGGGTCCAATGTGATACTGCTGCCCCGATTGAGTGAGTGGTGTGGAAAGACGAACAGCATGGAGTATGATGCGGTACTTGCCGACAGGCAATGGAGGAAGGGTTTAGGCCGACAACTGGGTCCTGAAGGGTTCTCTCCCACCGAAGGCGACAGTGTGTACGTAAAGATCAGCATGGAGTGTGTGCCCTGAACAGGTGAATTAAAGCACCAGATGATACGGTGTAGGATCATATCTGCGCGTCCGGCGAGAGTTTAATTCCTAACGCGCAGCCGCCGTAGGCTAGGGTTCTCTGAGTTGATAAAGATTGCTTACGGGAAAATTAAACAAGACAATAAAAATAGGGAATATTTTGATTTATTGATAATGTTTCAATGAACAGAAGCCCTATTTATATTATCAAATTTTTACCCAACTCAATTAACAAGGGAAAACATTTATACTAACTCGAAACAAGATATAAACTGAACTTAAGGAATCCAGGACATGATGATATTTTTTGTAATATGCGTAGCAGTTAAGGTTCGGTCTGGAAAACAGAGAAGTAGCAAAGTTCTTGTGAACTTTTAAATTCAAGAGACAGAGCATACAGATAAACAAAGTTTTATGGCAAACCCGAGAAAGAGAAAACTGAAAATAAATGCTAAGTACTATGAAAACTATATATATTAGCGGATCACCAAAGGTCTTGATGGAGAACTAGTTACCATAGAAGTCACTCAATTGTGAACATTAGTGGATGTTTATCTGAAGACGATCCTGGGGGACTCTTGTAGCTAGCTAGTGGTCCAAGAGTATTCAATATCTGAAATCATCATCGGTCCACCCTCAAAAACTTTCACTTCTTCATATTCATCTTTTACAATATTTGGACAAATCCTAATACTCTCCAATTCAATAGCCACTTCTTTCATAGTTGGTCTCATTTTTCCCTTCAAGTTTAAACTTCTTTGCGCAAGCCTTTCAACTAGAATCATCTGTGAACTACCTTTCAACTTGTAATTTCCCAATGTAGACGGAACGGAAGTTGGGGTCAAGTAAGGCTAAGGGTACCGGTAAGTTTTGGTTTGATTCTTGTTGCGCTATTCGTTTACAAAGGTTTTATTTTTCTGTTTGGTTCGTTTTGATGCTAATAAAAAAATTTTGTTCATTAGGTGTCGAAGAGGAACGAAAATTTCCTTCAAAGATATAAATAAAAACATGCATATACTCCATATTTAAAGATAGAACATGGATTTAGGAATGAAATAGGTGCTCTAAAAAATTGCTCTTCCAATACAACCACTAAGGTGACTTTTTTATTAAAAAAATAAAGATTTGATTAATTTATTATAT
>NC_062969.1:27748993-27804711 GCF_023119035.1 Salvia hispanica
TCCTATCCCAAGTGTGTGTAAAAATATATGAGCTAAGAAGAGTGGAAGACTATCTCCATTGCGCTGCATGCTCTTCTCTATTTATAGGCGTTTTAGTGGGCCCAGCGAGGTATAGATAATAACTTTGTTGCCCTCAGCTGTAGACTTCCTTTATCACGCCAATTTCCTCGTAATTCCTGCTCATTTCGTTCCATTCTCCCGCTAGACCATCTCCTTCATAACTTCCTTGATCTAGCAATTTTCTTCACACACCTGGCTTAGGAAACTTGTTAGACCCAGCAAATTGTAACATTTTTTTGCACATTACCGATGCATGAAATTAGCTTTATCAGAGAGTGAACGTAGAGTTAGATGGATGAACACGTTTTTGTCTCTTTTTTAATTTCCTTTTTCCTATATTCCCCCACATGTTTCCCTCACTGCATCTCAACATTTTTCTTTATTTCCATTTAACTTCTTTTCTTCCTCCTTTTGACCTTTTCCCTATCTCACTATTGACTTTTCTATTCCTTATATCATATTTCCTCCGTTCCTTGATAGTTGAATCATCTTTTCATTTCGGAAAGTTTCTTCACAGTTGAGTCATTTCCATAGATGGTAACTTTTTTTTCTTTCTTACTTTACTCTTTCTTACTTTATTCTTGAATACTTTATTTTCTCTACCTTTTCCTTTCTCTTACTTTTTTATCTATTTATTTAACACACCCAACATTCTTTTCTAAAACTCCATGCCGAAAAATTCCGCCTCAACTATGAAGAAACAGAGGGAGTAAATACTTAGACAGTAAACACGGGATGTGATCAAATGAAAACTCTAAATATTGTACAAACTCAAAACTCTGATCTGGACCATTGAAAAATGTGAACAGATCACAAAAAAACATCAATAGGAAAATATCAACAGAATTTCAACGGTAGTCAATGATTGATATTGTGTTGATAGTGTTGATACTGTGTCGATATTAAAATCTTGAAATTTTACACTGTGTTGATATTGTATTGAAAATGTGTTGAAGCTGTGTTGAGAAGTTTTGAGTTTGTACAATATATAAGTTTGCATTTTATCACCAACCCAGTAGACACGTTATAATTCTAATTCTTATTATATTTTTTTAATTTTGGAGTATTACAAGCTATTATATCTTACTTTATTATTTCATTTTTATCCTACGTAATTCTTTTTAACTCAAACATTATCTTTTCTCCCCTTAATCTTCAAATATCATTTTTAAATCATGTACCCTTGACATGTTTAGTAGGGGTGATAATTCATCTAGGGATGGAAATCCATGAACAAAAGTGTGTTCATGAATTTCCATCCATAGATAAGTTATCATCCCTACCAAACATAGCCTTAAAAGAAATGCAATAACTAGCATAAGACAGTGCGAGCATTAATTACTCCCTCCGTCCCGGCTTAAGCGAGACGTTTCATTTTGGCACAAGAATTTAGGTAGTGGTGTTTAGCGAATTAAATTATTGATAGTAAAGTAAAAGAGAGAGTAAAGTGAGAAAGAGGGAATAAAATAAGAGGGAGGATAAAGTAGGAGAGATGAGAGGATAAAATAGGTGAGAGAAGTGAGGTGATTGTTGCCAAAAAAAGGAAACATTCACTTAGGTTGGGACGTACCAAAAAGGAATATGTGTCACTTAGGCTGGGACAGAAGGAGTATTTAGTACTCTATCTCACCTCAAGTGATTCGTATTTAATTTTGAGTTGTCCCAATTAAAGTGATGCATTCCTTATTATTCCATTCGTCCCTGAAAATTTATCATCTTTCACCTTTACTATTTTTAGCAGTGGACCCCCCACATTTCACTACCTCATTTTCACCCACATTTTATTATAAAATTAATATATAGAAGTAGGACTCGCATGCTACTAATTTTTTCAACCAACATTCTATTACATTTCTTGAAACCCGTGTCGGGTCAAATGGTGACAAACTATTAGGGACGAATGAAGTATTTTTTTGCCAAAAACAAAATTTTTTATTTACAATACTTTATTTCCTCTCCTATTAATTTTCTCTGTCCTTTTCTATTTTATTTCCTTTTTATTTAATAACTCTCTTCGTCCCACTTTAGGAGTCCCGGTTTATCATTTCTGGTTGTCACACTTTAGGAGTTGGAATATTTCATAAATGGTAATAAGCCTCACATTCCACTAACATTTTTCCAATCACTTTTTATTATAAAAACTAGTATATAAAAGTAGGACACATATTCCACTATCTTTTTTCACCAACTTTCATTTACATTTCTTAAAATTCATGCCGAACTCAAATGGAACTCCTAAAGTGGGACCGAGAGAGTACTTAGCAATACTCCCTTTGTCTGCCATAACTTGCCACTAGTTTCCTTTTTGGTTCGTCCGCCAATTCTTGTCAAATTTACCTTTTACGGCTATTTTGGTAATGACACCACATTCCACTAACTAACTTTCACTCACAAATTATTATAAAACTAATACTTTCTTCGTCCCACAAGAATATGCACTATTTTCTTTTTAGTCCGTCCCACAAGAATATACATTTTCTAATTTTAGAAATTTTTTTCTCTCTAATGAGGTGGAACTAATTCTCCACTAATAATACTTTAATTATTTTTCTATTTATATCTCTCTTACTTTATTAATTTTGCATTAAAAGTCGTGTAGAATCTAAGTTCATATTCTTCTGGGAATGAGGGAGTGTATAAAAGTAGGACCACATTTCATTAACTTTTTTAGCTCATTTTTCATTATATTTTTTAAAACTCGTACTGGGTCAAAGTGTGTCAACTAATGGTGGGCGAAAGAAGTACTCCTTTCGTCCCTCTGTAGCTGAGTCCAGTGGCGGACCTACTAAGAGCGATGGGGCCCTATGGAACCCTCAGAAATTTTATACTATATATATATATATTACCCCTTTCACTAAACATCTCGGTAGCACAGTTGGTTTCTTTGTCAGCCTTATTCTTGCGAGAGTATCGAGAGGTGAGAGTTCGATTTCCAGCTGCGGCTGTTTACTTGCTTTCCACTGAGCAGTCCATTTCAAATGATTCTTCTTACCTAAACACTTCATTTTAGATAAATGTCCTTGATCTTTTCTTATTTATATTTGACTAATTTTAAATAAATGTCCTTTATCTTTTCTTATTTATATTTGACTTAGAGTTTGATTCTTAAAAAAAAATTATTTTTTAACTTACTATATTTTCTTTCATTTTACATTAATTTTTATTTTATATTTTATGTGTTTCTATTTATATCAATTTTTTTTATTTTACTTGTTATATTGCTATGATTCTTCTTACTAAACACTCCATTTTAGATAAATGTCCTTATCTTTTCTTATTTCTATTTGACTTGGAGTTTGATTCTTAAAAAAAAATTATTTTTTAACTAAACATTTGAGAGCTCGATTCTTACTATATGAACAATTACTATATTTTCTTTCATTTTACATTGATTTTTATTTTGTATTTTATGTGTTTCTATTTATATCACTTTTTTATTCTACTTGTTATATTGCTAATATTAAGAAATTCAGTTTAAATCTATCTTTTCTTCAATAATCTATTATTATTATTATTATTATTATTTTTTTTTTTTTTAAAAAAAAAAAAAAAAAAAACTCTCTTTATCAACATATTAAGTTGATTTTTTTAACGTTGACGTTGCATCTATTAGCAATCACATTACACATACCTCTAACTTTTATAATTGATTCTCTTAGTCATCGGCGCTAAAAAATACCACAGTACTAGGAATACTGGTTTGGAACCCACATCATAAAATTCCTGCGTCCGCCACTGGCTGAGTCGTATTCTTTTTTGGATTGTCTCACTGTATTTGAGCCATTTCTTTTTTTTTTGCAAAAAATAGTTTATTCTCTGTTCATCTCTGTACCTTTTTCCTTACTACTTTATTCTCCGTTTACCTCCTACGTGAAGACGGAGGAAGGACTCCTTAAAAAGTCGGTGCCTAAGTACTAGTCAAAGTCCTCTCACTCCAAAAGTCAAGTACTGAGAGATATTTTAAGCCAGGCATTTTTCTACTTGTACAATTGAGAGCATTCAATCAACTAACATGATCAATATGAATCCTCTGCAACTAATATCTATTTTCCTACTTCTCTCACCTCTATTTTCAGCCGCTCTACAGGCCAAACCGGGTTGCAAGGATCGGTGTGGAGATTTACTGATTCCATATCCATTCGGAGTCGGCCAAAAATGCAGCCTCAACCCATATTTTAACATTAAATGCGATACATCCACTTACCCTCCAAGAGCTTACCTCTCTATTATGAAGAAAGAAGTGATTGAATTTAATCAAACTTACATTCGCCTCAAAAACCCCTACATGATTTCTGCTTGTTATGATTCGTCCACAGGCAGTCAACATCGTATGAGTGTAAACTTGACGGGAACTCCTTTCTTGTTTTCATCTGTAAACGTGGTCACTGCCATCGGGTGTGATGACATGGTGCTGCTATCTGATGGAAGTTCCTACACTGGTGGCTGCTCGGTGTTTTGCGCGTACAAGAATAATACCGGCGGCATCGGGAATTGCCAATTTAATGGTTGTTGCCATGAAATATTTCCCGGTAATTATCAAGACTACATAAGTTCTTTTCCTTTCTCTAAAAATATAGAGAGAACATGTACATTTCTTTGTGGAAAAATTATAGTAGGAGTGTAAAATTAAGAGTCAGAAAAATAATTGAATTACTCTCTTTTTCCCTACATGTGTTACAATTTTCCATTTTAGGATGCCTCGATTTGTAGTACTGCCTCCATCCCACTCAAGATGTCAATCTCTAATTACTTTACTCCTTCTGAAATTATGTGTCACTCAAGAATATGGACATCTTGAGTAGGATGGAGGGAGTATTTGTTAATGGACACCATATTCCATGAACTATTTTGTTCACATTTTATTACAAAACTAGTCTATAAAAATAGTACTCACATTTTACTTACATTTTATATTAACTTTACTTTACAAATCATAATGAGACACATAATAGAGTATAATTTAAGACTATTTTTCTTTAAATCATGCATGATACAAAATTTTACTTGCTCAGTTCCACATTATTTGTCATTAAAAAATTTTTCCGTTCGTGGCCCAATTAATTAGCATCCTTACTTTTTTACTACTTTTGATAATGAAGTGCACATTCCACTTACGTTTTGTTATAAAATTGATATATAAGACTCAGATTTCACTAATTTTTTTCCACTCACTTTTCAATTTATTTCTTAAAACCCTTTCCAAGTCAACCGGTGCCAATTAATGAGGTACGTATGGAGTATATTCATTTCTAAAATTTGATTTCAACTCACAGGTTTCAACAGTTTTGTATCAGCAGAATTAATTGACTTGAGCAGACAATCACTACGTGAAAAGCTTTTCCCATGTAGCTATGCCTTCATCCAAGAGGAGGAGGAAGATCAAGATGAAACTAAAACCGTATTTTCATATCCTTTGTACTACCTGAATAACTTAACAGCATTGCTAAATGATAATTGGGCATCAGCATCAAGGCCACCAGTAGTGCGCTTGGACTGGGTTGCTGGTACCGGGAACTGCAGCCGAGCTAAGACTTCCGTAACTTATGCATGTCGAGATGACAAGAGTTTTTGTATTGATTATGATGATTACAGTGAGAGAGGATAGACATGTCGCTGCGTTCAAGGCTACGACGGAAATCCTTACTTACCGGGTGGATGCCAAAGTTTGTTTCTTTTCTCCCTACTTCTATTTATTTTCCAATTATAAATGCACAATTTTACAGTAGGTTAATAAGGTTTGGGGTGCGTTATATTGCTAACTATTTAAATTGCTAACTCTGCTAACTCATCAATATAGTGTATTAAAAATGTCAACACGGTGACATCAAAATGTCAACACGGTGACATTAATATCCACACATTATATTGAAGTCCAACAAAATTATGTGTTGACATTTTTAATGCACTGAGTCAACAAGTTAGCAACTTACAAAAGTTAACAATTGATCACACCCCAGGTTAATAAATACTCCTTCCGTCCCGCTTTAGGAGTCCCGGTTGATCAATTTTGAGCGTCCCGCTTTAGGAGTCCCAGTTAAGATAAATTAATAAAAAATGCCTACAAAGTGTTAAAAGTGGGTCCCAACATCCACTACAACTAATAAAAAAGTGTTAAAAGTGGGTCACAACATCCATTATAACATTTATATATTGGACGCTCAATTAAAAGTGGATCCCAACATCCACTACAATATTTATTTATTACACACTCATACACTTTTTTCTTAAAACATGTGCCCGACTCAACCGGGACTCCTAAAGCGGGACGGAGGGAGTACTAGATTTTGAGAAACAAAGATCATAATTTATATGTATCCGTAAAGGTGTAAAAAGAGAAAAAAAAAATGTATTCGAATCCAAAGCTTGTTAACTAGATAGTTCAATCACAAGCTGTGCTTTACGAACTGAATTTTTCACTTTGGGAACATCCAAATCATGAAAACATTATGGCTCCGTTCGGTACCACGGAATTGGAATTGGAATTGGAATTGGAATTAGAATTGAGCCTTCAATTCCAAATCCGATATTTGGTATCACAAGATATCTGGATTTGGAACTGAATTACAATTTTAATTCCTCTCAATTTGAATTCCACATCAAAAGTAAAAAATTAAAATTCAAAATAGTTGAAAAATGATACTTGCACACGCTACTTAAATAGAGCATGCGCGCACACACACAATCAGAGACATACATGTACAAAATTTACACAGTCACACACATACATATACAAAGTTACACACAAATGCACACACATACATACACATAGTCATACACGCACACTCACACCCACACACACTCACACACATTCGCGCGCGCACACACAGTCACACACTCACACACATTCGCATACACACACACAGTTACACACTTAATCACCCAGTCACACATAATTGCACACACAGTCACACACACTCATACACACAGTTACACACATAAACACACACTAGTTAAACACACGCTGTCACACACACATAGTAGAATTCAATTCAATTTCCTATCATTTTTACACTGTCATACACACAGTAGAATTCAATTTCCTATCATATTTACCAAACAAAGTATTTGGATTTTTAAATTCAATTTAGTAAATTGTAATTTCAATTCAATTCCAATTGTGTGTACCGAACGGACCATGTGTGTATTTTGTTAAGAGAGGGGTTCCGTATTCAATCTAGGTGGATCTCCTACCTCAACTAAACAAGAAAGGAGGCCTAAATTAATAATTTTTAGATTTAGTTTATGTTAATGTATACTACTCCATCCGTCCCCGCCTAAGTGAGACGTTTCATTTTCGCACTTGTTACGCTAACATGTCTCATCTACTTTGCTTTATCCAGCAATTTCTAGTTCAATTGCCAAAGTTGGATGCTTAGATCAATGTGGGGAAGTATCGATTCCATTTCCATTTGGTGTGGGCCTAAATTGCTACTTGGAGCCAGCTTTCGAAGTTGTTTGCAACACGACCACCAACCCTGCTAAACCCTTCCTCCGTAACTTAAATACTGAAATCGTCGAGCTGAACTCATCAAAAATTGTGGTCAACTATATGTACGTAGCTTCAACTTGCTACAATGGAGTTGGAATTACCAAGCCAGAGGAGCGAAGATTGACAATTGACTTGTTGAAAACGCAATATAGCCTATCAGATGAAAAGTGGATCAGCGCCATTGGCTGCGAGGATATGGTTGTCGCGGTTATTGGATCAGACAAACAAAGTATTATTCGCAGCAGCTGTGCAACGATGTGCCCCGGTAGTTGGATTGACAGGGGTGTGATTGGAGCACAATGCAATTATGGAACTACATCTTTTGGTTGTTGTAGAGTACCAATTCCAAGAGGTAACGTTCAATTAATGTTTTAATTAACCTGCTCATACGCTACATATGCAAAACAATGAACATTCTCTATAAAATAAATTTACTACTCATTCCGTCCGTGAAAAGTCCACTTTGCTTTTTGGTAAATAAACCCCACTTTCCACTAACACTTTACAGGCACATTCTATTATAAAATTAATATATAAATGTGCGACCCTCATTCCACTAACTTTTTCTACTCACGTTTTTTCACATTTCTTAAAACTTGTCCCAAGCCAAACTTGAACAATATTTCATGGACGGAGGGAGTAGGGAGGGAGTAGTAGTAAAAAAAATCACTTGGAAAATGTTCAAGTTATAAGCAGGCAGATAGTTATGTGTGTTGGATCATTTGCAAGGTACGAGTTACCTTGAAGCAAATTTGACCGATCTTTTTGGACGACGGACATATAGCAATGTTGCATGCAGCTATGCCTTTGTTCGATACATTAAAGAAATAGATGCAGATCGTCATTCTCCTACCAGTGCTTATATTACATATTGGTTTATGGATAACTCAACGGGGATAACACCAGATAATAATCTGTTAACGAAAAAACCGAGCATGGCATTGGATTGGAGGATTGGAACCGTGAATTGCAAAGAAGCACGGCAGGATCCGGCTAAGTACGCATGTCGAAATAACACTGATTGTGTTGATTTTGATTCTACGCATGGAGGGTACCTCTGCAATTGCTCCAAAGGATACAAAGGCAATCCTTATCTCAATCCAGGGTGTCAAGGTTTATAATCTAATCTTTTGCCTTGTTATGCTTAAGAATTACTCCTCTCATCCGCCATTAAACGTCACATTTTTCCTTATTTGTCATTAAATGTCTCATTTCATTTTTATCATTTTGACAAATGGACCTCACATTCCACTAACTCACTTCACTTATGTTTTATTGTAAAACCGATATAAAATAGTAGGACCCACCACCTTCCACTAACTTTTTCTACCACTTTTTATTACAAAGTCAAACAAATTCTTAAAACTCGTGTCAATAAAAAAATGAGACTTCTATTAGCGGACGGAGGGAGTGTAAGGATTTATTTGGAAACTGGCCCATATATACATACTCCTTCCGTCCGCAGATAATTATCTCATTTTTTCTTTTCTGTCCGTGAATAATCGTCTCATTTATCTTTTACTGCATTTGGTAAATAGATTCATACTAATTTCTTTTATTCACATTTTAGTATAAATTTAATACTCCCTCCGTCCTTGAAAAGTATGAATATTTTTTTAGCCCGTCTCTGAAAAGTATGAACTTTCTAATTTTGGAAACTCTTTTCTCTCTAATAAGGTGTGCCTCATTCACCCCGAATAATATTTAAAAGCTTTTTCTTTCTATCTCTCTTACTTTTTCAATTATGCATTAAACTTGTGTCATTTTACTATTTTGGTATGTTACAAGTTAATTTAGTCATTTATTTTTTTAGCAAAAAGTAATCATTTAATTTTCTTTTTCTCTATTCTATCTTCTATCTCTGTTATTTATTCTCTATTACTTTATTCACTAACCATTTAAGACACAATTATTAAATTCCATGCCGAAAAGATGCGCCTTTATTAACAAAGAACAGAGGGAGTATGAAATTAGAACTAGTGATCAATCGGCTGATATTGCACATGTTTCGAGCAGATATTGATGAATGCATTGATAATACGACTAATACATGCGTCTCAACTTCCACTTGCAAAAATGAGCTTGGTACGTTTCACTGCTCATGTCCAAAAGGGTATATCGGTGATGGGAAGAAAAACGGCACAGGTTGCATTCAGAAACCGCCATCCAAAACCAAGATGATTATCTTGACAGGTAACAAAATAATGTTTTGTCTCTCATATCAACCCATTTAATATATTTTTCTCTTAACATTATGTCATAAATATTAGTATATTAACTCCTTAATAAGAGTATATTGTACACTATCATATATGCAGATCATGAGTATCACTTAGTTGTGAAGTTTTTTTTATTTTATTTTCTCACGAGTATGTTTTCATGTAGGTATAGGCTCTGGATTGGGGTTTTCGCTTCTAATCTCTGTGTTCTTTTGGTTGCAAAAAGTGTTCCAGAAAAGAAGAGAAAAAATGAGAAAAGAAAAATTCTTCAAACGAAATGGTGGTCTTCTCTTGCGACAACAGACTAATGAAGGAGAATTTGGAAAAACAAAAGTTCTTCCCGCAAAGGAGTTGGAGGTAGCTACGGATCACTTTAATGAAAATAGAATTATTGGACAAGGTGGGCAAGGCACTGTCTACAAAGGAATGTTATATGATGGTATGATTGTTGCGATAAAAAAATCGAAATTGGTTGAGGAGAATCAATTGGAACAGTTTATAAATGAGGTAGTGATATTATCGCAGATAAATCACAGGAATGTAGTCAAACTACTAGGGTGTTGTTTGGAGACTGAGGTCCCTCTACTTGTTTACGAATTCATGCCAAATGGGACACTTTTCGATCTACTTCATGGTTCGAGCAATGAATTTCCATGTACATGGAACATACGTTTAAAAATGGCAGCAGATATAGCTGGGGCACTAGCTTACTTACATTATGCAGCTTCCGTGCCTATATATCACAGGGACATCAAGTCTAGTAATATCCTTCTGGATGAAAAGTATGTTGTCAGAGTATCTGATTTCGGAACTTCAAGGTCAGTTTCAACAAATCAGACTCACCTAACTACTCTGGTTAAAGGGACCTTTGGATATTTAGATCCAGAGTACTTTCAATCAAGTCAATTCACAGAAAAGAGCGATGTTTATAGTTTCGGGGTAGTTCTTGTCGAGCTTCTCACAGGGCAAAGGCCAATATCTCTTGATAAAACAGAAGAGGAAAGAGGCTTAGCGACACGGTTCCTTGCATGCATGGAAGGAAAATGCGTGGACACAATTTTAGATCCTCAAGTTCGGGAGAATGGAAGAGAGGATGAGGTGACTCTAGTTGCTGAGCTTGCACAGAGATGTTTGAACTTGAAAGGGAGAATGAGACCAACGATGCAAGAAGTTGCTACTGAACTGGAAAGTTTAAAGATGTGTGGTATGTCGAGTGGTGTTAATGTTAAATCAGAAGATGTGAGATCTTTCAACGATATGCCCACGATGATTTCGGACATTGAATACACATGGCCTATGAGTTATAAAAATGCTTCAACATCATTATTAGACACACTTCCTTTAGTGTTATTCGAAAGTGCTCCATAATACAGAACTGTTTATGGTAGACTTAAACTCGTAGCGCTCTCTGTGTACTCCTTTTATGAGTTGTGGACTTTTTAGATTTGTAGTTTTGTACCCTAGGTAATTAGTTACTGATTTTCGTTACTTTGTTAAATTGCAGTTTACGACCTGATGAATTAAATTAAATGATGATTCGTACTTGACATTTTGTTATATTTCCGCTCCCGGTTTAAGTTTTATTTTTGTAATGTAAGTATTCGAATTGAACATAAATTTGAACCATCATGGAGTGGTTAAACATGAAATGTTTAAAAAGCACAACATAATTCAGCCAGTCCCTGTCATGCTTATCGAACTTGCATAGAATGAATTCAAACCAAAAATACCTGACCATGTAAGTTAGGTACGTATGCATGTTAAGAATTCAGCCTGTTCGCGCCTTGCATGTGTTCCGCATTTTAGAGTATATAGTGAACTAAATTCGTGTTCTTAAGTTATGCGGATTAGTTATACTTTGATCATTTCTCTTTTACTGTAATTAGATACAATAGATAAAAGAATTGAAAACGTCCCTATACAAAAATATTTTAAATTCTAAAACATGCATAGAGTGTTAGAGATGATGGTGAAGTGAAGAATGGTCTTGAAAGAGATGAAGGCACGTTGCCTGGTGAGCTGGCACATGTTGAAGCGGGACCACCGAGTGCACGAGATAATAATGTTATCAACCGCACTGGAGTGAAGCTTGAAGAATATGCCGTTAACTGTACGGAGCTGGACCAGATGAGGACGTGGAAGGATGTGTTGATAGCTGGTTCAGTGAAGAAGGATTAATTAAGTTTCAGTTGTGATTAGCATAAGATTAGAGAAAGATTCTAGATTGTTCTTAGTTGCAGTATAAGTATGCAGAGTCTGTTTTCTGAGTTCTTCAACAAAAATGAAACAGGGTTATGCTATTTTGAGTATTCAATACAAATCATCTTTCTCTTTCATTATGGTTCTTGTTGTTTTCTTTCATAGAGTAGTTTAAACTTTTCAAAATTTGTGTATATTTTAAATTCTAAAACATGCATATAGTAGTTCGACTCAGGCTGTTTCTTTTGATAGAGATTTAGGCAAATGTTTTAAAAATAAATGACTTGGGCTGAAATCGTAATTAATTAGTTGTTGGGCTGAAATTAAAACAAGAATGGGAAAATTATTTAGTTGTTGGGTTTTTTCCTAATTAATTCGCGAGCACGGTATATAGTCGCCTAATTATTCTTTTTCCTAGAATAATTAATTCAAGAAAAAATAAATTGCGGAACCTGATACAACACTGTCTTGGTATGATGGATGGAATGGTGGAATGAAATGTGATTCCTACTTTCATTCTATTCAATTGTTTGGTGTTATGGAATGAATGAGTGAATGGATGAAAATGCAAAGGAAATCCAAGGAAATTGACATTTCATTCATATCTTCATTCCATTCCAACTTTCATTCCATTCCACCCTCATTCCATTCCATTGTACCAAGCATGCCTTAACCGTTCAACGATTGATAATGGTTGTTGCGAGGCCGAAATCTCTCGTAGTAAGTTGATTATTTATGTCATTTTCGCAAATACTCGTATGTGAAATGTTGTCCACTTTTGGTTGTTTAAATCGTTGCAAAAGTGAAAGGAGAAATGGTTGAAGAGAATTAAATTCTTCAAACGAAGCAGTGGGCTCTGCAACAACAAACAATTGAAGGTGTGCTTTGAAAAACAAAAGTTTCCCCACAAAAGAGTTGGAGATAGCTACAGATCACTTTAACGAAAATCAAATTCTTGGGCAGGGAGACCAAGGCATGGTCTACAAAGGAATTGTTGGGGTGTTATTTGGAGACTGAGGTTCCTTTGCTTGTCTATGAATTCATGCCAAACGAGACATTTTGGTCTTATTCATGATCCCAATAATGAATTTCCATTTTCATGGAACATGCTTTTGAAAATCGCAGCAAATATGCTGGGGTGCTTGCATAGTTACACTATGCATCTTCCGTACCTATCTATCGCAGAGACATGCATCAAGTCTAGTAATATCCTTCTAGACGAGAAATATGTTGTCAAAGAATCCGATTTTGGAACTTCGAGCTCAATTGCAACAGATTAGACTCACTTAACCACTTTAGTCAAAGGGACATTTGGATATTTAGATCCCGAGTATTTCCAATCGAGTCAATTCACAGAAAGAGTGGTGTGTATAGTTTTGGAGACAAAGGGCGATATCATTGGACAAAACGGATAATGATAGAAGCCTAGCAACACGATTTCTTACTTGCATGGAGGAAAACTGCCTAGACACAATTTTAGATCCTCAAATTTTGGAGCAGGGTATAAAGGAAGAGATGATTCTAGTTGCGAGTCTTGTGCAAAGAAGTTTGAATTTGAAGGGGAAAATGAGACCAACTATGAAAGAAGTGGCTACCGAATTGGAAAGTTTTAGGCTGTCCCAAAATATTGTCAAAGATGAATTTGAAGAAGTGAAAGTTTTTGAAGGTAGACCTATGATGATTTCAGACAATGAATACTCTTGGGAAACTAGCTACAAAAGTCCCCCCCGGATCGTCTTCAGCCATACATCCCTTAATGTTCACAACTGAGTCAAATTCTATGGTATGATGGTATCTGGTTTTTAAATTATAGTCTTTCCAGGGAGTTTATTTAATAGTGCAGAGGTGAGTAAACTTATTAATATCTCAACTTCGTGTATTTGTTACTGATTTTGTATTACATTGCGCTGTTAATTGTTTATGAGTAAATGTTGGATGCAATTTACAACTTGAATTTAATTTATTTATCACTGATTACTCCCTCCATTCCACAAAGATTGTCCGGGCACGGGTTTTAAGAAATGTAATGAAAAGTGAGTTGAAAAAATTAGTGAAATGTGAGTCCTACTTTTTTATATTAGTTTTGTAATAAAATGTGAGTATTGAATGAGTTAGTGGAATATGAGGTCCACTACCAAAAATGTTAAAAAGTGAAATGAGACAAACTTTGTAGGACGGACCGAAATGGAAAAATGAGACAATCTTTGTGAGACGGGGGGAGTATTAAAATGATGGAAACATATACTCCCTCCGTCCCTTAAAATTTGGTACCATTTGGCCCGGCACAAGTTTTAAGAAATGTAATATAAAGTGGGATGAAAAAGTTGGTGGCATGTGGGTCCTACTTTTATATATTAATTTTAAAATAAAATGTGAGTAGGAATGAGTTAGTGGAATATGGGGTCCACTACCAAAAATGATAAAAGTGAAAGATGACAAATTTTAAGCGACGGATGAAAAAGGAAATAGGTGACAAATTTTCAGTGACGGAGGGAGCAATATATGTTTAGGTCTTGTACATATCAGATCACATTACATTTACATTTTGAAACATATATATATCCAGTCACTAACTTTTAGAGGATGTTGGTTCGCATAGATTAAAAACGCTAATTAAGATACTTTTATCACTAAATTTCAAGGTTATGTTTCACATGAAATTGAATTAAGATATGAATAGCTCACTAAATTATCTAATGAATAATAGGGCCACAATCTTCTTTGTTTAATGAATTACTAAGTGTATTTTAGTTAATTCTTATAATTAGTTTAGTAATCAAAACCATTCTACCAAAATACTTTTACATTTCTAGATTCGAACAAGTATTTCCTTATTCCTATAGATGCCGTTGAGAGAAGTGGCCTAGTTCTAAGACGCGGGAGTAAACAAACTTCCCCAATTCATACGAATATGTTAGGAGCACAATATACTAGCACTTAATGTAGTCGAATTAATGATATGATAATAAGAAGCGATAATAGAAAATATCAACAATAAGATTTTATGTAGAAAATTCTCTTCAGCATGAAGGGATAAAAACCACGAAACTCGGGTCTACCAAATCCACGGAGATAATACAACCAAGAAGTATAATATGATAAGTAGTTCTTAATCACACAACGAATGCACTAGATAATAAACAAAAATTCAAAATAGATGAAACAAACATCTCAAGAAAGAAACTACAGTCCACCCTTGTTCGCCGCCTTCAAGATATAGACCAAATGGGAGAACTCATCCCAAATGACTAGCCTCTTAGGAGAGAGAGCCTATTTAGTCTATATCCCCACGCCAGTTGTTCTCACAACAGATGTGCGAATTGATTCCGTAATATTCGACCCTCCTTTAAGGGCCAACACCCTCATTTGTCACAAACATGTTGGTCAGGGTTGGTTCTTTGCCAGGCTACCACTTCGTGAGCCACCACTCCGAGTTCTCGATCATCACGACCACGTTGGTCACGACGGATTCTTCGCCCGGCCACCACTCCGTGGGTCACCACTCCGAGTGGGCCAAACTTACTCGTTGGTCACGACGTGTTCGTTGCCCGACCACCACTCCTAGCAGTTTGGTTCTCAATGAAACCACCAATTGATACAGAACAAACGGGAGAACTCATCTCCAAAGACTAGCTTGCTAGGAGAGAGACCCTATTTAATCTATATACCCCACACCAAATGTGGAAATTGAGTCCGTAACACTTGGCTACTCTTGCCCTTTTCATGTCATCCCACTATTCACGAAATCTGATGAGGAAATACCCCTCTCTAGTATGATTTTTCCCTTCACAGTGCAAGCATATTAGACGTCTCTTGTCCTCATCGGTCTGTTTATTCCATGGCATGTTGATAGCACCTGGTGTGGCCGGAACAACCTGTCCAAAGCTGCAGTCCGGAGCCGACGCTTGAGTTTGGTATGTGTCTTGTGGAGCCTCCTGCTCCAATTCAAGAGATTTGATCATCGGTGGACTCTCGTCGTACTCTCCTGTAAGCTATACGAACCGACAGTAATGGATCTCGTCGGATGATATCTTTTTTACCGCTTCGCATTTTTCATCTAACGCTGTCAAGAATTGGTACAATCTTTATAATTGTACAATCTTGTTGTACTTCTCTATCTAAGATGGATACTCCATTGGGTTGGTTCTCTTCGATCGATTGAAATCTAATGAGTTTGAAGCTTGTTCCACAATGCTTCCAGAGGCATACTGTCCTGCTTGATGGCATTCATTTGTATGTGCCAGTCATACATCTGTAAGGGATCGGTGTCGCTTCCTTACACTCGTATTATGAGCCTCATTCATGAGATCCCTCTCAATATTATTGATAATCCAATTGAAGACTCAATGGTCTCCTTGCTGGAATGGTTGGTACGTCGGGTTAGTTTTGGGAGGGGTTCAAACACTCCATCTATGTGAGAAGTTAGTCCATTTCCGCCTATCGCCCTGTCCCTGAGATTGGCCCACAGTGGGTAATTCTCCCCATCGAGTTTTTCCTTGACCGTGTTTCACCCACTGATTCGGGGTGACGAGTCTTGGTTGATGGGGAAGGTTTGCTTCTTATTGAACCAAGGCTCTGTTGCAGTAACTCCGCGAATTGAGTGGTGAGTTATTCTAGGTACATCGGTTGTTTTGTAGTTTTAGTGTTTGAGGTTGGTGTTTTGGTTGCAAATGCTATGAGTTTGACATTTTTCCAGTATTTGTAGGTTGCAATTGGTCGGGTGATACACTTTTTATTAGCACTAAAAATACTTACAAGTATACAAGGTAGATCTAGACATCTATTATAGTTAAAGGTCAGTTACAGGATATCAAACTGTCACGACCGCACTTTGCTAAGGATAGCGAAAGCGGGTAAATCGCGACTAATAAAAGGATTTAAAGGAATTAGGAAGAAATGGAAATGGAACTTGCACATTGAAAAGTCAAACAATATCATAAGATAGGATCCAAGTATTCGATTACAAGGATTTAAATGACAAATAGCATTTCATCAAAATGAATCAGAGTTTCGATGTTGAGAGTTTACTATATTCTCTCTTAACAAGCTGCAGCGGAAAAAGTCCAAATAACGACGTCGCGTATGAAGACACGAAGCGTCGAGAGATCCACACTTATTTACTTAAGTAGCATCGACTCTGATCAGCACACCTCCGCCCCATTGCTTAATCTGCACATTTATAAATACATGCAGGGCTGAGTACAGGAGTACTCAGTGGACACATACCGAAAACAAACGTACAATATATATAGTTGTCATCCATCCACAGTATCACACGGGGGTTTTTCTTAAAAGGCCCGAGCATACTAAATTCTTTGTGTGAGCTAAAAGTTCGATTGATCAATCTAAGTTCTTTTGGATCCTCGCCTTATCTGAGAATCGTGTACCGTGAAGGTGGCCACCTTCAGCGGACACATCGCCGGCCAACAACTGATGGCTCACGGCTCGCGTGCACGTTATTCCGAACAGGATTTGCGGTCCTATTGGGAACCGAATTCGTTAAACTCGGGCTGGCATCGCCAAAACCCGCAGGCATCTAGCCCCAGCAGATAGGCCTCAAAACAAACATTTTATGGCATGACAACAACTTTAAAATAATCACTGCTTCATTTTGAGAAAAGATGATTTTTCATAATTTCACAAGTATTTGCTTTATATCCACATTATAGTGCTGGATATTAAAAGAAAGCCCACCTGATACGCTTATCTCCAAATAACAACTCTCGTGTTGGCCTCACTTTGCCCTCGAGCAAAATATCCTTTGAAATTAAATAGCGTAACACGCTAATTAGTACTTGAAATATTTCTCTTGAGAAAACAATGCATGCATCCTATTGGATAGCACCTATATCTTAGTCTCGGCTCATAGGATTTCTAATCCTACCTTGGGCTTCACTACTTTATAAGGTTTGATTTTTCTTTTTACTAATTTCAGGGATATTCTATTTTCTCGAAAATAGACACTTGGGTGTTTATTTAATAAAGTATAGATTCATGGAAAATCCCTCTCTAAATTCTTTCTTTGAATTTTCTTAAGGCCGCCCATTCGCTTCTCCAACTTCAATATTTTCCATCTTCGAAACTTAGTAAATTATTCGGGAATTAATCATTTGAGCTCCAACTCAATCCTTAAATTAATTCCAATCCATTCTAAGAAATTCTTGGCCCAATTATTTAATCTTGGTTCATGCTCCATTCTCCTTTAAAACATCTCGGCCCACTTCCAATTAGTTGCAACAGTCCAACAAGCAAAACTCTTGGCCCACTATTACTTAAATTCCCTTGAGTCCATTTCCACAATTAAACAAGTCCATTCATCATGGTAATTTATTTCCATCCAAACTTAATTGATTCTCGGCCCAATCTAACCAATCTCTTGGTCCAATAATTGATTTCCTCACCACACTTCTCTAGGCCCATCTCCTTAAATTTTGACGGCAAAAAAAAATATTAATGACTAGTCCAACTTGAGGTAATTGAAACTTCTCGATTGACTAAGGTTATTCCATCTTTTTAGTCCAAAATTCATACTTATTCTCGCCCCCTAAAATAATTGGCCCACTTTCTTAATAGCTCTTCTGAGTCCATCTTATTTCACTTTGAAAGAAAATACTAAGGCCCAAACCAATTAATTAAGTGGCCCAACATAATTAGTCCACCAAGGACCACATACACCTCCATCGGTCAACTCCCTCTCTTCCACAATCCATTTTCTCCATATTCTCTCTTCTTTTCTTGGCGAGATCGCCACTCCCGACGGTCTCTCGCCGGTCGCCGGTTCCCTTCGCCTCCGGACAGACCCGCCGGGGTCCCACTCAGCCGTTCCTCCAGCTCTCGTCTACAATTTTCCCTCAATCTCATTCATGCTTTCTACACTTCGAAATCCCCAAATTAGGGATTCAGCGCAGCGGCAGCTCCTCCCTCAAACCCCGCCGCCGCCGTCGTCCTACACGCTGCCGGGGAGATCCTCGCCTTCGGAGCTGCTGCGTCGCTGCCCCGTCGAGCTGGCGTCCAGCGGCTGTCCTTGCCACCGTCGCTGCTCCCTTCCGCTCGCCTCCTCCGTCGAGCCTCTTTGTTGAGCTCATGCCCCGCCGGCCTGCTCCACCCCCGTGAGCGCACAACCGAAGCTGCCCGCCACCGAGGAGCCCGCGCGGTGGCCTTTCGAGGCTCCGTCGTCAACCGTTCGTCGCCGGAAAGCCCGCCGGTCTCAGCCTAAAGCTAAGTTCTTTACTCTTTGTTATCTAGTTCAATTGATTCTTGCCGGCAGCAACGTTACTATCATTTGTTTGGGGATTCTGGTGCTTGACTTTTAATATTGTAAGACCTATTGCAGTGATCTGTATCTCTTGATAATAGCTTAAGTTCTTAGTGTTCTTGATGGTAATGCTACTGATCTTTCCCAAGTTTGATTTCTAAGTTCTCATCTAGAGCTTGCTATGTTGCTTAACTCATGTGGATGCTAATCTGCTAAAATGATGTTGAGGAGTGATGGAGTTTACCTTAGTTATCGGCTCCTCTTGACTGCCGAAACTCCGCAGCTTGATGCCGAGTCCTACTCTCCCTCTTGCTGCTCCTTCTCAAATTTTGGGGGTGGTTTAAGGGTGAAGGAACTTGTGTGGTATGGCTCTATATATAGCCACAACTCTTGGCTTGTTGGAGAAGATACCAAATTCCCTTTTGAGCTAATTGTTCATCTCTCTTTTTGAATCTTGATAAAGGCTTCCTTGCCTTCTTGGTGAAAGTCTTGGAAGGTGTTATGCTTGGTGATCAAGTCCCTTAATTAACCATGTGGTGGGAAAGGATTTTTCACTCTTTAGGTCAAGGGGATGACTCACCATTCTTTATCCAATTGTCATTACATCCACTTTTGGAATATTTGAGATATCTTATTCCTTGTCTCCTTGCAAACACTCTTGCAAGATCTTTAATTGGCTCCTTACCACTTTCTTGAATAACACTTATCCCTTGGTTTTTGTTGAAGAAGAAATCTAACTATTTTTGGGAATTTCCTTGGCAGGTTGAGGGACAACTCATGCTATCTCTAGGAGGCTACTAATTGACCTCTTGGCATGGAGTGGGAATCAAGAATCGAGATGTGTGTAGAGAGGATCCTCAATGAAGATTTAGCAAATCCCTACTTTTGTTTCTTTACTTCATTTAGCTTTCTTAGGAAAATTTCTTTCGTAAAGTAGCTATATCTTCTCTACTTGTTCCAACACCAATATCCATGTAATCTTTTTCATGAAAGGTAGTTCTCCTATATTGTAAGGTATACCTCCAACCTTTCTTCTTTTGAATAAATTCCAATAACACTTGCACGCCTATTTATGTGAAATTCTTGTCATTCTCCTTTCTCTTCCTCCAACCATTGAAGTTTATAAACTTGAAATTCCTTAACTTTAATTCCATATGGTATAAGAACCAAACATAACTTAATTTCTTTACTCAATATAAAAATCAACTCAACATGAGCAACATAGATTCAATCATCTCTTCGTCCAAATTTTTTTTTTATACTCCAAAAATCTATGCACGAAAACTCGGGGTGTTACACAAACACATGAAATAAAATTGCAACTGGCTATCATATACTCCTTCCGTACCACAAGAATATGCACTTTGGGATGGGCACGAGTTCTAATGCAAAATTGATAAAATAAGAGAGAGATAAAAAGAAAAAGTGTATAATGTAGCGTTATTGGAGAATGAGTCTCATCTCAATAGAGGGAAAAAAGTTTCCAAAATAGAAAAGTATATATTCTAGTGGGAAGGATGGAGTACTATGCGTTATAGACTATCTAGAGACATAAAAATTTTGGTTTGGTTTTATAAACTAGACATAAATTAATAAACAAATAATATAAAGCATAAAAACAAGTAATACAAAGCATGTGAAAGATATAGAGTTTTAGGATCCAACTACTACGACCTAATAACGATTAATCTCACATAACATTCACCTTTATGTGTCTCTAGGGTTATCAGGAAAATCGCTACAATAGAATAAGCCTTCTATCGAGTGCACCTACCTAGTTGATTAAACTCTAATTGTTGAAGTCTACTTGTAATATTTAGACTCTACTCCTAAAAGCTCCTAAGAACTAAATCCTCACTAAGGTATCCCTCTCTTGAGTGCAGATAATCTAAGTGTTGATTGTTCCTTTAACAATGAAAAACTACCTATCTCTCGATTAATATAGCTAAGCGGTCATAGTTCTAAAGTTGGCCAGACAAAAAAACAATAAAAGCATAAGACCAATCAAAATAATCAGCTAGGAAAAAGTTCAATTCAATAAATCAATATATGTTCATAATAGTCTTTACCAAAAACCCTACAAAAGGTGTTTAGCTACTCATATACAAGTTGTCACGCCCGCCCTTTCTAAGGATAGAAAGAACGGATTATCGCGACTGGGGTGGGATACAAGAAGCAGGGAAGAAAGGAGAATTGAAGCAATATCATCCCGATAAGGCTCGTTTCATGCATTGGTTTTGAGTGAAAATTTAGTGTTTTTGGGGCGCTAATATATGTTTCTGAGTTCAGATGCGTAATAAATATGCCGGACCTCGGAGTCATTGTTACCTGACCGGGCAGATGAAAAAGAGATGAATTTGAAGTGAAATCATATGTCATCGTCCAGACCTGGGAGGATCAGAAGTTGGCGACAGGAGCAGAGAGGAGCAAAGAGCAGATTTTAGAGCATCTTGTTCAAGGGCATAAACGTCAACTCACCAAAAGGATGTTAGGTTTGGTATACTGAAAAGCATGTTTCGAGCAAGTTTCGCTCGAATAGAATCTTGCTTGTATACGTAAAACTCTATAATTCACTTAAAACCCGATTCACTATTATTCGAGCAGTTTCGCACGAATAGAATCAGCATATTATTACATTGTGTTTTCTTGTGCATTTATAAGATGTTTTATAAACATTTAAATGTATAAGAAGCAAACAAAGTCTAAGTCTTTTGCTTAGTAGACTGGTTGTGGGCGAAGTCCACTTTAAGGTAACACAATTGGTTCTATGCAATGCTTTGCAAAAGAAAAAGAAGAATTTTACAACCCAGATAGGCTTAGACTACCTATCATGAAAGGTTGCAATGTCATCCGATTATTTCTAAGCCTTTCCGAAATAAGATGACGTTGGTGTGGTATAGCACTGAATGGATCTAACAGCAAGACGTGTCTTTATGCTATATACTGAAATACTAGGTCTTGATAAAATATTATTTCTTAATCTACATACGTTAGCATTGAGCATACGGTATTGATTATGCACTACTTTGACTTATCAAATGGTGCGGGTTTTTCGCAATCCAATAATCCTGATATATTGGGTAGTGGTGATTAATATCTAGCGGTACTAGGATTGCTATTATGTTGAATCGTGCGCGAGGTGAGTCTCGTTTGATAATGTCCTCAAGAGGAGCTCGAACAAGGTTTTATTATTCTGAAAACTGGCCAGTTGGAATTTAATCATTCCATGAATAATAAATAAGTGTTTCTTGCTAAGTCCACTCTTGGAATTAATATGATGTTAATTAATTAAGTCCAAATGGACATTTATATCTTAAGCGCGGGAAATAAATAATAAATAAAATGGAAACCCGGATTACTTATAATTTCGGATTTGAATGGGGAGTGCAATATTACTTCTGTAGTGGCTGCTCGTAATATTCCAATTAAAAGCTTATATTAAATTGGATTTTAATTTAATTAGTAAAAAGCTAATTGGAGGAGCTCATATCCAAAACCGTCCATAGATCCCTGACTGGGCCCAATATGAACTTAATATAAATAGGAGAATAAATGAGACAGAAAATCACTTTTTCCCATTGAAAATAGCGTCTGCTAAACATAAGAGAAAGAGACGATTTTTTTTTCTTTTGATTTTCTCCTCCGTGAGGAATTTTTCCGTCTTCTTTATTCGAGTCCTAGTGTTTCGATAAGATCAGCCCACACCGATTTCGGAATACAGTTCGGGAACCAGTCAGAAGATCCGTGGTCTAGTATTGAAGATCATCACGTGGAGAAGGCGCAAGCAATCGATGATTCTTTGGAGAATCAAACCGGTAACTCTAAACCGTAGAAATCATGTTTATGATTTATATTTTTCTAAGCATGAATTATTTGCATTCTAGCATGCAATTATCTGTTTAACATGTGAATTGATTAATCGCATAATCGGTCAAATAGATCCGTATCTGATTTATTTGTTTTGTATAAGTCTTCCGCTGTGCAAGGGGCACCAAACCCCTACAAAGGATGCCCTAGGGATCAGAGCCTCACCTATATAAAGAGCTCAATATTGAAGAAAGAGCAAACATCTCTAGACAACTCTCTTAGCTAACTTTTGGAGGCTCCTTGTTCTCATCACTTAGCTCTTCACTTCAAATACATTTTCCGTCGCTGCGCACTTGGAGATGGGGTGATTTCTGGCCGCCGTGGTGGTTCTCATCGTTTTGCTGTCGTGTAACACCGCCTTGTGAAGGCGAAGAAACTTGTTTCTTCGCCTTCACAAGGCGGTGTTACACAGCAAAATAACGATGACGATGAGAACCACGGTGGCCAGAATCCTCCATGTCCAAATGCGCAGCAACACGAAAATGAAAATTTGAAGTATCGAACTAGAACTAGAGCTAGAAAAGCGTAGAAGCGCCTGTTCACGGTTTTGTCTTGTTCTTCAAGGTTGAGCTCCTTATATATGCGAGGCTCTGATCTCTAGGGTATCCCCTCTGGTGATTTTACGCTCTTGCCCTCGAGTAAGACTCTTTAAAATAATCTGCTCTCGCTCCATTCTGTTCCTGTCACCAACTTTTGATTCTCTCAGGTCCGAACGACGACTTCTGATTTTTGCTTTAATTTCATCTCTTTTGCATCTGCCAGGTCCGGTAACAGCAACTCCTTGGTCCGGCAGATTTACTACGCACCTGAACTCATAAACGCACATTAGCGCCCCAAATGCACAGAATTTTAACACTAAACCAATGCATGAAACGAGCCTTATCAAACCGGCTCACACTTAAACCATACTTGCCCTCAAGTATGAAGACAAGAAAAAGGAATAAGGCACATTTCAATGCATGGTTTCCCCTTAACCGACTCTATATATAAAAAAAAAAAAAAAAAAAGACTCAAACTACTAGACCTAGACGCTAAAGGACTTAGACAAAGAAAACAGATAAAAACACATATTAACACATAGACATATAAATGCATAAACTGGTTCATTTTCTAGCAGCCATCCCCACAAGATTAAGGTCAATCCAAGAACCTACAGTCTCCGAATCTTCCCCTTCCCTTCTTCTATCTAATCGGCTTGTCAGTTTGTCAAGATAACCCTAACTTCACTAACTGTTGGATTCGCTCGATCACTCATTCCTCACCAGGGATGTTAGGATCGTTCGCTCTTATAGTGCTATACCACTGATGCCTCGGGTCAGAGAGTTCCCCTGTCTTAGCTCTTATTATAATTTTTTTCTCCTTCCTCTCTGGACTTCGTCCAGCTTATACCTCCAATTTTTATTTTTTTTTATTATTATTTTTTTTCATCCGGACCTTGTCCAGTTTATTCCTCCTTTTTAGACCCTGGACTTCGTCCAGCTTATACCTCCAGTACCCTTCCCCTAGGCCCGAGAGGTTACTTCTATCACCAAAAATTTTCTCCTTCTAAGTTCTTTCCCTAAGCATCAAGTGGCAGCCCTCTCATTTTGTGTTAGTATGAAGTGTTTAAGGCTTATAACTCACTTTTATGGAGGGCTTCACAACTAGATTAGTCGAGGCATATTCTATCGTCCTTACTTCATCCAAACCGACTTTGATTTATTAAGGAAAAGGGCATCAAAGTTGACATGCATTCTCTCTTCAATCACTCTCACTAAGGGGCTTTGCTTTCTATTCACCAGTTATGCATAAACACATAATTTCCTACTAACTGACTACTACTAACTCCTAGACCTAGTAAACAGACACATATACTTGACACTAACTTGCACTAACTCCCTCCCCCCTCCCACTTCACCATGCTTGTCCCCAAGCATTTTTTGGTGAAGTGGAAAACAGGGCTAAGTTAGTGCGACACTTAACAGACTCACAAAACACATATTATGTAAAAACAAACTTCTCACACTTAGACCGAGAATCGGGCTAAGTGGGAGAAGATACACAATTAAACAGACACCAAAGCATGCTATATATAAAAAAAACAAACTTCTCACACTTAGACCGAGCATCGGGCTAAGTGGGAGAAGATAGCTAACACATATGTATAAAAAGATAACACAAATATTCACAGACACATAAAAATGGGCATGCTTTGTAAAAAAGAACTAAAACATAAAAAGACATAAAAAAAACTGAAATTTAAAATTACTTGGTTATGGGGGGGTCAATTCTGGCTCTGGTCCCCCGTGGGACCAGACTTCTTGGGCACCGTCTTTGCTTTCTTCTGGCTGGGCTTTGGTTCATCATCCTTCTTGGCCTTCTGTTCCCCTGGCCTGGGGGTATCCTTCTTCACTGGTACGCTGGTGGTGGTCTCGCTGTCCTTTCTCTTCTTCTCTGGTGGCATTTCCCTGGGCGCCGGAGGCTGGCTTCTCTGGGGTGACTCCTGGGGTCAGCTGCCTAGATTCTGTGGGCAACTTCGGAGGCATGCGCGGCTGCTGGGCCCGGAGGATCTTCTGGTCAACCACGGTGACCATTTTCATCATTGTCTCCACGGCCTGGGCCATCTTGTCACCTTGCGCGGCCATCATCTCCCTTTGAGTTACCGCCTCATGGTGCAGCTTCAACAAGATCTCCTGTTGCTGCACCGTATTTGCTCCCAGTTTCAACATTGTTTCTTCCATCCTTGTCTGCCACCCTTCACTTGCCGTTTTCTCATCACCTTCTTCATCCACCTTCTCTGTCTTTATCTTCACTCCGTCAGCTTTCCCTACTTCGTAAAATCTCAACACGCCGTCCTTCATTATCGTCAATCCCTTGTTGAAGAAGAACGGGAGATCGAAGTATCCTGGGTCGCTACACATTGGCAGGTTGGTGACTGAGTTGGCTATCTTCATTGACACATTTCTCTGGAGGTATGCTCCCAGCAAGTTGCACGTGTAGAGATGGCGGTCGGAGTGAGTTCTGACTCTCTGGCATGCATAAGCAGTCCAGTACCCGAGGTGGACTTTCACGTTGTTCAGCATGCACCACATGAAATACAGCTCTGGAGTAGTGAGGGTTGCACCCACTTGACCCAAGAGATTGTACCCGATATATACTTGTGCCAATCGGAGTACAGGGTCAGTGATGTGTATCCCCTTCGATGTGCTTGTCTTGAACTTGGCCACCTTCTTGTGGGCAACCATCCTCCAGGCCTCCTCAGCATCGAAGCCAGCTGTATACTTGGGTGCGCCGATCTCTCTCTCATTCCACGCTCCTTCTTCCTCCTCCTCGGGTGTCAGTAGTCCCAGTCTCAACGACCACTCCCTTATACTCATCTCCATCTCCTCGTTGAACATCCTGAAAGAGATTGTGTCTGCATCGAGATCCGTAGATTGTTTGAACTTGAAGGATGTGAAGAACTCCTTTGCCAGAGCCACCGGCACCTCCGCATTGCTGTGGTTGAGAAGCCACTCAAACCCGATGCTTTTGAAGTAGGAGATGAACTTCTTCTCCACTCCCAGATCCTCCAGGTCCGAGAGGCACAACTTCTTTCCGGATTTCGCCGACTTTCCATTCGTGGCTCGGCCATCACATGCCTTCTGCAGCTTTGGGTCCTCAAACTGGACCATGGCTTCCAACAACCTCTTGGTCACAAGGACCTCCATTGTTTCGAAAGGGCTCTCCTCCACGGCTGGTATCTCAGCCTCCTCTTCTTCAGTTGGATGGGCAAACGGCACACGGATCGCCTCCGGCTCGCTAATCACCACAGTGGTGTTTGCGGGGCGAGATTTCTTCTGCTGGGGCTTAGCAGTATGCTTCCCCTTCCTTTTCCTTTCCGCTTCGTATCTCGTCTCCATAGCCTCCGGAGAGATTTCCTTCTCGGCTGCCACAGTCTCCTGGACCAGGGGGATATCATCCCCTGCCTCCTCTGTGTCCTCCAGCCTTAGGCGCTCGGGCCTGCCTGCCTCTGCCTCATCCACTTGCTTCCTATTACGACGGGAGTGCCTCCTCGTCAGCCTCTCATCAGTTGGTGTCCCTTGGTCATCAGTAGTTATATCGTCTATCACGACGATGTCAGTTTCTATCTCTTCACACACTTTCTCGGCATCTTGTTCATCGCCGTCTCTTTCTTCCTCCTTCTCAACATCCTCTCCTTTAGCCTTTTCTTCCTCCTCAGTCTCCTTCTCAGCAACTTCCTCATCAAAACTCTCACCTTCCTTCTCAGCCTCCTTGTCAACAACTGCCTCACCTTCTTCACCTACGCTGCCCTCACTACCCTTCCCATCATCCACAGTCTCCTCTACACCCTGTTCCTCCGTCTCTTCCACATCCCCTGTTTCTTCTTGCTCCACTTCCTCTACTTTGTCACCCTCCCCACCATCTTCACCCTCCTCTTTTTCCCCTTCGTCCCCTGACCCAGCGGCCTCTACATCCGGTGTTTCTTCTTGCTCACCTAGACTACCCCCTCCCTCCTCTCTCTCTGATTCCTCCGTATCCATCCTATCACCCTCCTCAGCATCAGTTTCTTCTATATTTACAGAGGGTTCGGCATGGGGCTCAGTTTCTGTTTGAGGAATAGTGTGTGGGGGGTTCGTCTCTTGAGTTAGGGTTTCGGGTAAAATTTGGGGGTTTTCTGTGTGTGTGGGTAAGGCTTGTGCAGTGGGTGTCTCGATTAAGGTTTGGGGTCTTGGTGGAATTGTAAGTGGGGTTAGGGCAGGAATTACCTCTTCTTGTTTCCGGCATGCCTCCGACATTTGTGCGAAGAATTTGCTCGCCTTCGGCCCCTTCCCGTACTTCCTCATGAATTCTTGTATGATTTCCTCGGGATCCGGTTCTGCTTCGTCGGATTTCGCCTCGGCGGGGTTGTCTTGTCCGATGTTTTGCTGTGGTTGCACTTCGGTCGGTATGGGCTGCGGTGGAACTTCCGGCGGAGTGGGGTTTTCTTCTGGTGGCGGCGTGGGTGTTTTCTCGGCCGTGGGAGCCGAACTCGTCGCCTCCGTCACCTTCTTCGTGGTCTTTCCTTTCGGTGGGTTCTTCCCGCGGGCTGAGCGAGGCATCGGATTTCTCTGCATCTTTGTGTACGGCGGTGTTTAACGGCGGTGGTTAATGGCGGTGGGTTTGATGGGTCTCGGATCTGCAGAGAGAGAAAGAAAAGTTTGGGAATGGTGAGTTATGAGAAAATAATTTTAGGTGAGGGAAGTTAATTAGTTTTTTAGGGAAGTTATTTTAGGAAAAAGAAAATAAAAGGAAAATAAAATAAATAAAAGGAAAAGAAAAAGAAAATAAAATAAAAATAAGAAAAGGAATATCATGATTGGCTGCAGGCGAACGGTCGCGTCTCTGACGCAAGCAACCGTACGCCTCGCCAGCTTTTTGAAATTCAAAATTCAAACTTCCCCCTGATTTTTCTCACTTCCCTCTGACCTGGTAATCCGAAACACTTAGTAAAAATAACGAAATTTGCTGAACGTCTGGGTCAAAGAGATGAGCCTTTCACACTTGTGCATTTCCACAGACGATCAGAATTTTCAAAAATCTTTTTGGGTTTTAGAAGTGTATATATATTTTTTTTTGTATTTTCATAAAAAAAATTATTCATGTTATTTACACCTAAATATTTAAATATTCTTGGGAATTAACTGGTCCAGTCAGCTGATCGAAAATTTTACCCTATCTACCTGACCCAGTAATTCCCGAAGAATATTTAAACATGGTTTACTAGGCAATAGTGGAAGGTGTGTGGAGTGGAATTTCTTCCACTTCACACAACTCCGAACTATCCCTAAACACTTTCACTCTATGACCATTAACAAGGAACGGAACAGAGTTAGCATTGACTCCCTGAATTTCCACTGCTCCATGCGGTCGAATGCCAACGATTGTGTAAGGCCCTATCCATTTGGACTTCAGCTTCCCAGGCATGAGTTTGAGCCTTGACTGAAAAAGGAGTACTTTGTGCCCGACCTGCAGCTCTTTGACCCGAAGGTTTTTGTCGTGCCAGAGTTTGGTCCTCTCCTTATACCACATGGCTGAATCATATGACTCTAACCTCAATTCCTCTAGCTCCTGCAGTTGCAGCTTCCTCTCTTCCTCACAGGCATGAGCCTTCATATTCATTTCCTTGACTGCCCAATACGCTTTGTGTTCTATCTCTACGGGCAGGTGGCACATTTTTCCAAATACCAATCTGTAGGGTGACATTCCTATTGGTGTCTTGTAAGTGGTTCTGTAGGCCCAGAGGGCATCACCCAGACGCTTGCTCCAGTCCTTTCTTGATGTATTCACCGTCTTCTCCAGGATGCCCTTGATCTCTCGATTTGAGATTTCAGCCTGCCCATTTGACTGGGGATGATACGGAGTAGATAACCGATGGTGAGTCCCTTGGTCTGAGATGATTGCTCGGGGCACGCCATATCGGTTGAATATATTGGCCTTTAGGAACTTTGAGACTTCCTTCGCATCGCTTGAGCTTGTAGCCTTGACCTCTATCCATTTGGACACGTAATCCACATCAACCAATATAGTATTTCCATACGAGGATGGAAATGGACCCATGAAGTCCATGCCCCAAACATCAAAGATCTCGCAGACTATTATAGGAGTCTGTGGCATCTCATCTCTCATGGAAATCCCTCCGGTCAGTTGGCACCTATTACAATTCTGGCAGAACTCATAAGCATCCCTATTCAACGAAGGCCAGTAGAAACCGCTATCCAGAACCTTTCTTGCCGTTTTCCTTGGGCCGAAATGGCCACCACATGCTAGTGCATGGCAATGGTTTAGCACGTCTCTTTGCTCCCACTCTGGAATACACCTTCTTATTACTTAATCTGGACCCATCTTCCAGAGGTATGGGTCATCCCAAAAGTAGTACTTGGAATGACTTTTAATCTTCATCCTCTGGGCCCTAGTGATTTCTTGTGCGGTAGGCAATTCTCCAGTAACTAAATAATTCGCCAGGTCAGCGAACCAAGGCTCGTCATTCAGCTTGCCTTTCCGTTTCTCTGACTCCTCGGGCCCAGTTAATGTTAACACTACTACCCATCTGATTGGTCTAGTGGATTCCTCTAAGTAATACAAGTGCTCCTCTGGAAAAGCATCAGGGACGACTTCCTCATCTTCTCCCTGGGTAATCCTGCTTAAATGGTCAGCCACTCTATTCTCGGTCCCTCTCTTGTCTCTGACTTCCCAGTCGAACTCTTGCAATAGCAGCACCCATCGGATTAGCCTTGGCTTAGATTCCTTCTTGGTTAGGAGATATTTAATGGTTGCATGGTCAGTGAACACTATTGCCCTTAACTTTTTCCTTCATTCCTCTGGCCCAACACTGCTCCTATTGCAAAGTCACTTGCGTCGCACATTACCTCGAAGGGGTAATCCCAGTTGGGCGAGCGGATTATCGGAGCTGTGACCAGACGATCCTTGAGTAGCTGGAAGGCTTTTTTACACTTATCATCAAACTCAAACTCCACATCATTCTGGAGTAGTCTTGTCAGGGGCTGGGCGATTTTTGCGAAGTCCTTAATGAACCTTCGGTAGAACCCTGTATACCCCAAGAATCCTCAAATTTCCTTCTGATTCGTTGGGTATGGGAGCCTAGAGATTACCTCCACCTTTGCTTGATCTACCTCTATTCCCCTCTCAGATAAAACATGTCCCAGTACTATCCCTTCCTTGACCATAAAGTGGCATTTCTCATAGTTCAGCACCAGGTTCTTCTTCCTGCATCTCTCCAAAACAACATCCAGGTGCCCCAGGCAAGTCTCGAAAGAATCTCCATATACGGTGAAATCATCCATAAAAATTTCGATGCAGTCCTCTAGTAGATCCGAGAAAATGCTCATCATGCATCGCTGAAATGTCCCAGGTGCATTGCACAAACCAAAAGGCATTCTCCGATAGGCGTATGTTCCAAAGGGGCAGGAAAATGTGGTCTTCTCCTGATCCTCCGGATTGACATAGATTTGGAAGTATCCACTGTAGCCATCTAGAAAGCAGAAGTATTGCTTTCCCGCCAACCTTTCCAGCATTTGGTCGATGAAGGGTAGCGGGAAATGATCCTTGCGTGTGGCCGCATTGAGTTTCCGGTAGTCTATGCACATTCTCTACCCCGTGACTAACCTTGTGGGCACAAGCTCGTTGCGGTCATTCTTGACTACTTGTATTCCTGATTTCTTCGGCACCATGTGGACAGGACTCACCCACTCACTATCGGGGATGGAGTATATGATTCCCAGGGCCAGCAGCTTCAATACTTCCTTTAAAACTTCCTCTCTCATGTTGGGGTTAAGTTTCCTCTGGAGATCCCTGTGTGCCTTGGCTCCTTCTTCCAAACGGATATGGTGCATACATAGGTCGGGACTGATCCCCACTAGGTCAGATAGAGTCCACCCTATTGCTTTCTGGTTCCTCCCCATCACTTCCAATAGCTTGACTTCCTGCTCCTGGGTCAGAAGGCTGTTGAAGACCGGGAGGGAGGTTCTTCAACTCTTTCTTTGGAGGGGGTACTTCAGGTGGCAACGGCTTCTTCTCCATTCCTTTCTTGACCCGCTCGTCCAACTCTGGCAACTTTTCCACACTGGCCAGTTGGACTGATCCTTTGGACCCAAGGGATCCTGCCTTGCCACAGAAATCCATTATTGCCTTTGTGATTTCTTCATCAGATAGCCCTTGCTTAATAACTGCTTCACACCATCCCGCAACTTCTTTCCTCATAGATTCAGTCATCTCCGAGATGTCAGCCTGTTCCTGCAATAGTTCGGTCTCAAGAAATTCCTGGACCAGGTGGTTAATAACATCAACAAAATGGAGGCTTTCCACGTCAAGTGGTTTCCTCATAGCTTCATCAATGCTAAAAGTGAATTTCTCCCCATTGTAATCTAAACAGATGGTGCCATCAAAAACATCAATTATAGTCTTAGCGGTCCTCAAAAATGGTCTTCCTAAAAGAACGTCACTAGACTCAGCAATTTCGTTTTCACTCATCTTTATCACATGGAAATTAGCAGGGTATAGAAAATCATGAACTTTAACTATCACGTTTTCTAACACTCCCTCAGGGCTAATGCATGATCTATCAGCTAACTGGATCACCACTTTCGTATCAGTCATTCTTGCTCCTACCAGTTTTTTATATATGGAAAGTGGTAACACATTAATAGATGCACCTAGATAACACATAGCATGCTCGACTCTAACACCTCCTATAGTGATAGGTAAGGTAAACATACCTGGGTCAGTTTGCTTCAACGACATTATCCTCTTCTGAATTACTGCAGATACATTCTCCCCGATCACGATCTTTCCATCGGATTTTGCCTTGCCCGCAATGAACTCCTTAATGAATTTGCTGAACGGGGGCAGCTTCATAGCCTCCAGGAACGGGAGATTGATCTCCAGCTTTCCAAAGATCTCCATGAAATCCACGGGGTTGTCCTTTTTCTTCTTGGCATCCCCTCGGTAGGGGAAAGGTTTAATCCTCTTTGTTGCGTTGGTCGGATCTTCCTTAGAGGGCTCTTCCGCCTCTCCTTTCTCTTTTTCAGTTTCTACCTCAGGCTCCGGGTCTAAGAAAAATGGGTCAGCCATCCGAGGTAACGATCCTCCCAAGTCACCGGCTTGGATATCATCCTCTGCTCTAACTTCTTCTTTTTGCTGGACCGGGTGGATAACATCTTCGCTCATCGGCACTGGCATTTCATCATTTACCTTCAGCTTGGGTCCTTTATATGCTTTCCCGGATCTCAGGGTAACTTGGCTAATGTTTGCCCTTTCTGGTGGCTTTACTGAAGCTGGAATCCTCCC
The DNA here is from genome assembly GCF_023119035.1 of Salvia hispanica. Lineage (NCBI taxonomy): Eukaryota > Viridiplantae > Streptophyta > Magnoliopsida > Lamiales > Lamiaceae > Salvia > Salvia hispanica. The sequence goes on from NC_062969.1 coordinate 27,781,905, forward strand.
TTCATTTCCTCACATGTCGCTCAGGGACGTTGCGATCTGAGATAATTGCTTTGACATCAGATCCATCGCGGCCTTGTGTTCCTGCTGAGCATCCTGGAGCTTGTGGACCACGTCATTATTTGCCAGCAAGCTGTTTTGCATGTGCTATTGAGAAGTCACTAGGTTATGGACCATATCATCCAGATTCCTCTGGGTCCGAGAGTTCGGTTGACTGCCACTTGGCCCTTGACCATGATTTGGTCTATCCCCTTGATGCGGGCGAAAGTTTCCTTAACCCCCTTGGTTATTGTTGTACTGATTCCCTTGTCCCTGATAGTTGTTGTTCCTTTGGTGTGGGGGTATATATGAGCTTCCCTGGTTATTTTGATTCCTATTGTTCCAGCTGGATTGATTTCCTTGACCTCCCTGACTCCAATTACCTTGTGCTCCTTGATTCCAGTTGCCCTGTCCCTCTTGATTCCTTCCGGGCCAGTTGGGTTGGTTCCCTTGGTTTCCATCTGAATTAGTAATCAGGAGTTGAGGGTTTTGATTCCCATCGGACCACCTGAAGCATGGATTGTCCCTCCATGGAGCGTCTTTGATTCTCCACTGGTTCCAATTGCTGCCTTGATTATTTTGGTTCCAATTTCCTACAACATTTATATGGGCTGGACAATCCATCCCTCCTTGAGAGCCGCAATAATTGTAACCATCCTCTGGACCCAGTGCTTGTTTTTCTTTTTCTGTTGGACCCGGTGAATCGTTCTTCGCTAGGGCAGTTAGAATAGTCTACTGTAGTTGCTCCATTCTAACATCCATCCTTGCATCCACTCGGGCATCCATCCTTTCTTCATTTTGCACTGTGACTGCATCCGCACTTCCCCTCCTTAGGATGGTACGAGGTGAATCGTATGCCTTTTTTGCATCAATTAATCTTTCCAGTATCTCTCGAGCCTCGCTCACCTTCCTCTTGGTCGCTCACCTTCCTCTTGGTGAAATTTCCTCCACAAGCGGTATTCATCAGATCTTTGGACTCAGGTTTTGCCCCTTCATAGAATAGATAGTAGGTTTCAGCTTCCATCATCCGGTGGTTTGGGCAAGCATCGAGCAGCCCCTTAAATCTGGACCAGTATTGGCTCAACGATTCATCATACTCCTGCTTGCATTCCTGGATCTCCTTCTTAAGAGCATTTGTTTTGTTAGAAGGGAAAAAGTAATCCAGAAATTCCAACTTGAAGTCCTTCCACGTATGGATCGAGTCGGGAGGCAACCTTAATAACCACGTGATAGCCTCCCCCTTCAGCGCAAACGGGATCGCGCGTAGTCGGTAATCCTCCTCTGTTGCATCGTTGGGCCACTACTGAATACTGCAAAGCTTACTGAACTCATTGAAGAATTCATATGGGCACTCATTCCTCCGACCCAAGAAATTGGGTAGAATACCCAGCACATTAGTTTTGATGTCAATCGCCCTCTAGCGCTGGGTAGAGACGATAGCCTGAGCTGGCTCGCCATCTAAATGGGCAGTGAGCCAGCCGATCTCCGGATCGTTGTCGCCTGCGTTGGCCATACCTTCAACGCTTTCCTCCTCTGTTTCTGAGGTTGACTTTGGTTCCTTCTTAACTGACGAAGTTGACTCCTCGTCGCTCTCCGAACTAAGGTGAACTGGATCCCCTGTTGTAAGCCCCGATCTGGTGGTAACTGGGAATATCGCTTCCTTGACCCGCCAACTAGTCTGGGCGCTCCTCCAACCAGGTGAGTTGTTCCAGTGTCCGAACCGGTAGCTCCTGTTCATAAACTGAAAAAAGAAACAAAAGAAAACATAGTAAATAAACTATTTACACCAAAACATTCGCAAACACACAAATAACACCATGCTATCCCCGGCAACGGCGCCATTTTGACAGGACCCTAGAGTGCAGTGCAGGTGTTATGTGTCACTCGATCTAACAGGTCCAGAGGATTCGACTAGACTTCAGAGGCTAGAAGATCATGAAACTATCAGAAAGGGGTCGTTGGGTGCACTCTATTCCTTCAAAAACCTCAACCCACTATACTACAACTTAGCACAGGGAAGTAAAGGATCGATCCCACGAGGACGAAGGTGCTACGAAACTGCATTTGAGGATGTTTTGGAAAAGAAAAGGGGTTGGCTGCTGCCACGCAATTTTGTGGGTCGAGAACTTAAAACTACTAGGTCTGAGAGATAAGCAAAACTTTACTCTACCTATTGGGTCTAATAAATCAGAAGAACTTTACTCTACCTACTGGGTCTAATAAACCAGAAGAACTTTACTCTACCTACTGGGTCTAATAAATCAGAAGAACTTTACTCTACCTACTGGGTCTAAGAACTGAGAGCGTACGGAACATACATGACTTAAGGAAACTGATATATATTTTAAAGTTCTAAGACAACTGGAGTAAACTTAACTAGACAGACTTTCCTAATTTGGACAGACAAGCATAAAGCAAAAAGTAAAGTACATGCAGAAAAGCACTGACATAAAGCAGATATGGTTCTAACTACCAACAACTTCATCTTCTTCGGGAATCAAATGAGAATAGCAGAGAAAACAAAGTTTTAAACACCATGAAAACAGAGCAAGCTTCAGATCTAGACTTAAAACGAGAAATTAAAGCCTAAACTAACAGATCTACGCTACTGGACCTAAAGGATGCAAAAACAGAAAGTAAATAGCCATACTTATGCACAACGTAAACATCAAGCACCAAATACGCGAAACTTCAACTCCGAAACACCAAGATTCAACAAATCCAAACATCTCCATATGCAAATCCCCAACCTCCAACAACAAACCAACAGATCTCAGCTCCAAACATCCAACAACAAATAAAGAACGAAAGCTAAAAACAAGAGACGAACATAAACTCAGAGATATCCAACCAAAAGCAAACATAAACTTCCATAATAACTAGAAATAAGTCTGAATCCAGTAGATCAAAGTCGGAAACTAGAGTTGCGAACTTAAAAACCACAAAGTACTAAACGAAAGCAAAGAAAATTGTTTCTTCGCCTTCACAAGGCGGTGTTACACAGCAAAATAACGATGACGATGAGAACCACGGTGGCCAGAATCCTCCATGTCCAAGTGCGCAGCAACACGAAAATGAAAATTTGAAGTATCGAACTAGAACTAGAGCTAGGAAAGCGTAGAAGCGGCTGTTCACGGTCTTGTCTTGTTCTTCAAGGTTAAGCTCCTTATATATGCGAGGCTCTGATCTCTAGGGTATCCCCTCTGGTGATTTTACGCTCTTGCCCTCGAGTAAGACTCTTTAAAATAATCTGCTCTCGCTCCATTCTGTTCCTGGTGCCAACTTTTGATTCTCCTAGGTCCGAACGACGACTTCTGATTTTTGCTTCAATTTCATCTCTTTTGCATATGCCAGGTCCGATAACAGCAACTCCTAGGTCCGGCAGATTTACTACGCACCTGAACTCATAAACGCACATTAGCGCCCCAAATGCACAGAATTTTAACCCTAAACCAATGCATGAAACGAGCCTTATCAACGATCCATTCTATACATATAACAAGTAGACTTTAGAGGCTCCACTCAACATCCACCACGATTCGTCATCGCTCAACCTGCACATAGGGAAAACATATGCAAGGCTGAGTACTTAAAAAGTACTCAGTGGACAGTTACCGAAAATATTTGCATAAAAATAATTGTCAAACCAATTTCAAGTGAGCTTGGGGTTTAGCTTTCAAAATAACCCAAGTACACAAAAGTATTTCGTTTCCAGAAACATCGACTGATCAGTCATTTTTCCATCACCCATACTCTATCTGAAATGTATCCTCGTGTACCGGGAATGTGGCCACATTACACGACGGTCACTGGACCGGCCAAATGCGCGACAAATGGCTCACGGTCCCCACATGGTGATCACTAGTCTAAGCGGGGTTTGATGCTCACAATTAAACCTGAATTCGATTAAACCTCTAACAAACCCAGGCATCCGACACACAGTCAGGGCAGATAGGTATTTCCACAAAATCCAAAACACGGTATGACAATCATTCATTTCACGTCAAAGTTTTTATCATCATTGGGAACAAAGCCCAAAATATTTCATGAACGATACTTAAAAGAAAGTCCACCTCATTCTCTTAAACCAATATCGGACTTGAGTATTCCTCTTTCCGGATTAGAGTCTCACAGAACAATTCCCTTTAAACAACAAGGTAGTAAAACAACAATTAGCGCGAGAAACTATTAATTAGAATGCATTCACCCTAATTTAAAGACTTTTATCTTGTTTCTCGGTTTTCTCGTATTTTCGATTATTCAGTGGCCGCCCAAGGCGTCGCGCGCGTCGCCTGTCAACCGCTCACGCCCATAATTCCTCCGTTGGCTCCTCGTATTTTTGGATTTAGGATAAATTATTCATCCTTCACATTATTCGGAAATTAACTAAATGATTCCCCACGATTAAATTATCGGCCCACTTAATTATTTAATTTCCAGCCCAATCCAATTTAAAATCCCAGCCCACCTTATTACTATTAGGCCCAAAAAGTAGCCCAATTTTATACTCCCATCCTCCACCATCGGTACACCGTACACCTCTTCCCCTCATTCATTTTTCCCAAATTGAGAGCAATCCCCAAATCGAGAGAACTCTCTTTCTCTCTTCCGCCTCACCATACAGTTCATCCAAAACGACGCCGCCGCTGCTTCCCTCTACCGACTACACTCCGGCGATGGGAGCTCCGTCCGATTCCCACAGCCCGTCTCCTTCTCACAGGCACACACCAGCCACCGCCCTCGACTTCTCTCTGCCTCGGCTCTGCTCCGTCGGTCGTCCAGAAACGGAGCAGCAGAGCCACCATGTCGCGGACCTGCCGCCTCGCAGTCCATTGACAAGTTAGCCGCCACCGCCGTCACTGGTTCTGACGACAACAGTCCCACAGTTCTCTGATGGCTCCGTTAGTGCAGGAACGCGGTACTCAATCGAATGCCGCTGCCTGCGTTTCGCTATTGCTCGCCGTCGGCCCGCCACTTCCCGATCAACTCCAGTTACGCCCGAACCATCACCGAAACGCCCGAAAGAACCCCGATTCACCCCGAAAGATAAGTTCTTTATTCAAATTATGTTTCTTTCGCATTTTCCGATTACCCACCGAGTCACAGCTGGGGTTCAATTGTGGTGTTCGATTGATGTGGGAGTGAGTTTGGCAGGTTGTGTATTCTACAAAATGATATGAATGCTTTATGAAACAAAGTGTTAGAGACCATTGCCAAAATGGCTCGGTCACTGCCAGCAATGCAAAAGTGTCAAGTCTTGAGGAGCATTGTGTGAATGCTGTGTCCAGTGCACGAGAGAAAGTTGTTGATAGCTCCACACGAGCTGAGCTCGAGACTGTACCCAAGATCACAGCTAAGGTGGAGGATCACTCTCTGTACTTGGAGAGACGTGGTGATCAAAGGGATAAAGAAGAAGGATGCTTTGCAGAGTTAGTTTTGTTTAGTGTTATCATTATGGTTTATCTTGTACTTAATGTAGATTAGTTAAAGGTTCTAGATTGTTCCAACAATGGATAATATGTATGAGCTCTTCGAGCATTTTGATTATGGAATGAAAAACAACAAATTCTACACTCAAGCTATTTTTAGTATTCTCTGCATTAACTTTCTTCTTCATGGATCTACTGAATGTTTTCACAAAGGTGAGAAGTGAGGAGTAACCATATACCTTCTGCCAATAGACTTGTGAAGAGGTTGGATGATTGCTACTCTCGGTCAAGGTTCTGCCAACAAATTGTATATGCTTGAAACTCTGAAAGAATTTGGGAAGATTGATTTATGAACTTTGAATGAATTTACCTATGACTTGGGATGATTATTGAATGAAAACTAGGCAGCCCTTCACTTCATTGGTGTCTGCCGTGAATTTCATACGAAGAAAACGAGTTCTCAGTTGTGATCTACACTTGGAAATCAAAAGGAAGATGACAAGAGTATTACTTTTTGGACTCAAGGCGGAACAAACATCTCCCACTTAATTAATTTAATTGGACTCATGTAGAGTGTAGCCCAAATTATGTAATTTCATTTATTTGATTTAGTTCATAGGCCCAAACCCAGTCTTTGTAATTGGACTCTATTATTTATTGAAATATCCCAAGTGTATTACTTCACCTTTTGTATTCCTTTTTTTACACTAAAGTTCACCGAAAATTTTAATTAATTTCGTCGTTCCGTTCCCAACAAAGATTTAAATCGCCCAACACAATAATTAATATTTGGTGTTGTTCCAAATATTAATTCCTCAACCGATCCTTGATATTCAAATAAATTCCATGAAAAATCGAATATATTCCTCTTCACCAAAAGTAATTCTCCCAACGCAAGTATGAAAATTAAATCAAATTACGCATTCCCCTTCGCGCAATCCAACAACATAAATAGTCACTCGGTGTTATGCCAAGTACTATCACAATTCCTCAGCGTTCGTCTTTCCCAAGGTTCACAAAGGAGCTAAAAATCGCTCCAAAGAATATTATTCGTGCAAACCCAAAAGATTTAATTCCTCGTTCCGCGAGAAATTAAATATTATTTTTCAGAAATTCCATTATAATCACCATATCGCATTCAATAGGAAAAAAAATTTATTATCCAAAAATCGCGGGTGTTACACAAGTAGTAAAACCAATAAATAAAAGTACAAGACATGAAAGAAATTGATAAAATATAAGGCTGAACCTTCAATCTTCATTCTGTCTTCTCTTGCCTGCAGAGCTCAGCTCCAATGGAAGATGGTTGAATTATGTGTGGAATATGAGATGGAAGAATGTATAGAGAGGGAAAATAATTGGAAGCTCTGAGAAGAATGTAATGAATTAGGTTATGGGGTATTTATAGGCTAGAAAAAATGTTTAGACTTCCTCCAAGTGATAGAGAATATAATATTTTCGATTCAATTAATAGGGATATATTTGGGCAAGAATTCTTTCTTCCTCGAATTTCTGCCTAATTTCCATTAGCTTTGACTGCACTGCACAATGTTCATAGAATAGTCATAACTTTCTCCATAGAACTGTGATTGAGACGTGCAAGGTATTCACGGGAAGCTCTTTCGAAGATGAAGAGAATGCTTTGCATTAATCACTGATTGGTTGACAGGTGATACGCTCGGATTTTGCACTGTTTTAAGGCATTATTTGGTCCGTTTTTTATGTCAAAGTCACTCTACAAGTCCATTATTTGCATATTTTGTCTATTTTGGTATTTTGACATGTTTTGTGAGAAATGTGCATAATTGAGCCGAAAAAGGGAGCCAAAACGCCAAGTTTGGGAATCTGGAGTCGACGACGACCGGTGACCGCCGCGGACGTGTGCGGGCGACCGCCGGCGCCCGGCAGTGCAGATCAATGCAGCGGTCCGCCTCGAAAAATGTGCTTGGAAGAGAAGTCTCGCCGGCGACCGCCGGAAGATGTGCGGCGGTCCGCCGCCGAGGGAACAGACTCTCTGGAATCCTAACGCGGCGACCGCCGGCCAAGGTGCGGCGGCCCGCCGAAAAAAAGGCGGCGAATCCGAGAAGCCCTAGATTTGTACCCAGTTTTACCATATTTTGGAGATTTTTTTTCCTTCTACAACAAGGCATGGTTTTTCCCTATAAATAAGGCCTCAAGGTTCATCAAAAAGAGAGAACTTCTACTTGCAAAATAATTCATAGAGATCAAGACCTAGAGTATTTCATTGGTGCAAGGAGTTGGAGGAGGATTTCAAGAACATCAAGAACGACAAGGATTCAACCCACGGGTTTTATTTTCTCTAGTTTTATGTTCAAATTGACTTCCCTTCAATCTATTTTTTAGCTTATTCAATTATGTGTAACTAAACTCATAGGATTCTAGGGATGTGTTAGTAACGACTTTGGTTATACAAGTTCCGTTTTCTATTTAATATCCGTTTTGTTTTTACTTTGTTTCTTCCCTAAGTAGTTTTGGTGTTGCATGATTGAGTGACACAATCGTGTATGATTTAATATAACTTGCTTCCCTACAGTTAACTTCCTTTAAAACGGCACTGTTAATTGAGAGTGCGGACTTTTTAAGGGTCTTAGGAGCTTTTTGGAGTTACGTGTTAGGATTGACAACCCTAATCTTGTAATCAACGTTTGTTTCGCATGAGCATAACCTAGGTGACACGTTCTATCAAAGTAATAACTGTGCTAGGGTATTGTAGTTGGAATTTTGTATAACCATAACTGTGAACACACATCCCTGTCTCTATTGTCTTTCTCTTGATTTATCTGCTCTTAGTTGATCTATGCTTTCTATTGTTTTCCGTTTTTCAAAAGTTTTCAAAACCAAAATGTTTTTCCAAATAGTGATTGAGTCTCAGTAGTGGATAGACACTTTGTGTTAGTCTTCCCCGTGTTCGATATCCGGTACTAACCTTTAGCTATTCTATATATACTTTGTATACTTGCAGGTTTATATAGTGCTAATAAAAAGTGCATCAACAAGGTAGTTCAACCGAACCCTGGAGACGAGGGACAAGAGCAGCAAGCTAGAGGATGACCGAGGGAGTGGATGACTCCGGCACAAGCAAGAGATGAGAGACCAAAGCGGAACATGACGCGTCCCGCGAAGTTCAAGGACTTCACAAGGGATCACAAGGATCTTGGAGGTAATCGCGCAGGACAGGAAGGTTAATGACACCAAGATCGGAGTGGTTGAAGCCAGAATAAACAACCTCGAGCAGGGAATGAACACGATCTCAACTGCCTTAACCAACATCACCAAGCAGATGTAGCAAATCCAAAAGAAGTTAGATGAGGACAGGGCAAAGGCAGCCGCACTAGTGGACGATATCAACAAAAAGTGGGTGGCTAAGCAGAAAACTGGGAACTGCCCAGACGCCGGCGAACCGCCGCACACCACGCGGCGGACCGCCACTGAAGCCCAGAATGGAGTCTGCCCAGCCGCCGGCGGGCCGCCACAGAGAAGGCAGAAGCACCCGCTCAGCAAGGACTCGTGCGGCATAATGGGATTGTGCTACCTTTCTAGCCAAAGATGAAGTTTAAGCTCGAAGAGCAGTTCAAACATTTTTTTAACATGTTTTGTAAAGTTCATACTAACATTCCTCTAGTTGAATCGTTGCAGGAAATACCTAAATATGCGAAGCTACTAAGGGAGGCAGTGATGAGAAAGAGAAAGCCGACAAAAGCCGACCTTAAGCTACCACATCATTGCAGCGAGATCATCCAAAAGGAGAGGGCAGTGAAGCAGAGAGATCCGGGCCAATTCATTATCCGATGCCGGATTGGAGAGGGAAAGGTTGACAAGGCCCTATGCGATCTAGGATCTTCCATCAATCTCATGCCACTGAAGTACTACGAAAAGCTCAACATCGGGCCACTCAAAACTTCAGACGTAACACTCAGGTTGGCCGATAACTCGACCATAAAAACTTTTGGTATGATTGAGGATGTCTTGGTGAAAATAGATGATTTCATTTTTCCCGCCGATTTTATTGTGCTTGACATGAAAGTAGAAAAGAATGTCCCTCTAATCTTAGGGAGAGATTTTCTCGCTACTTGCAAAGCTTTGATTGATGTAGGTCGAGGCGAGATCACAATTAGCGACAACCATAGCCAATCCACCTATAAGATCGAAAGCGAGATGCTCAAGTTTGAGGAAGCAAAGCGGGCGAAGATGGAACGGCAGTGTAGGGCAGTCATGGTCACGGATTTGACCAAACCTCAAGACCCCTTTGAAGTGAAGGATCCTACTACCTCCACTATCTACATTGTCAGCAAGGTAAGACGTTCTCCCAAAAAGGACGATACTAACCCCTCCACCTCTATCCCGCAGAAAAAGAAGCAAAAGAGGAAAAAGTCAACCAAGGAGGACCCGAGATTTATGTTATCAAAACAAATAAGGAGACATACAAGTGGTGGAAGAAGCTAGGGACCAAGTTGTTCTCTATGCCCATTTTCAACACTAGGATAGCTGATCCGCCCAATTAGTGGGCCACTTCAAGTCGAGCTAACGACTAAAAACAAAAGCGCTTGTTGGGAGGCAACCCAATTTTTCGTTGTTTTAGCTATTTTCTTTTATATTTGTTCGTTTTCTCTTTCATTTTTTTTAACGCGTGGCGGTCGCCGCATTTGACACGGCGGTCGCCACACGTATTTTCACATGTGCAAGATAGGACGGGCTTAGGGCAGGCTTAGGGGCTTAGGGCGGGCCGGATGGACCGCTGAATGGGCCGCGGCGGCCCGCCAGAAACCGCTCTTTTAGAACGCCCGTGCGGCGGTCCGCCGCGCAGCATGCGGCGACCGCCGCACGCAGTCCAGAAAACGGGAATGCAGTTTAAAAGGTAAGTTTTCCATTCTTTTTCTCATTTCTTCTCAAATTCCTTCCTTGCACACAACCCCCACCTTTATAAATCACCAATTTCACACACCCACACCACAATTTTCTCAATTCTCTTTAAGTTTAGAGTTCTTCATTCAATTCTCAATCAACACAAGATATGCATCCTAACTAAATTTCTGAGTTTTGTTCTACTTCTTTCATGGATTTAAGCATGTTTTGGATGAATTGTTTGGTGGAAACTCTTATTTTATGATGGGGGATGATTGTGTATGCTTATTTATGGATTTCCATGGTGATATTGTGTTTTGGTGATAAGTTTTGAAGCTTTGTGAATAGTGGTTCCTTCTTGTTTCTACTTGTTTTTATGTTGCAATCATGTTCATAGCAATTATGAGGCTATTATTACTTCCATGAATTGCAATACTTTAGTATCCTATAGAGATTGTTGATATGTATTGATCTACTGTTGATACGTCTCTGCATGGGGGATGAATTCACGTTGGGGGATGGATTTGTGTTTCCTAGGATACATGTTTTGGGCTATATGTTTCCACGCTACCATCTAGGAAGTTTTATACACCTAAGTTTGCTTCTACATGTTGTTCCGTTGATATTGTTTCTAAGAATGCAAGTTTGGGGGGGCCTTTGATTTTCCCATTAGCGGTATATGTTTTAACTATTGTACTTCTCGTTTGTAGAAATATGGGATCAAAGGGGAAGCCCGAGAATGCGAAGAACTATGGTATTAGCCTTGTTTCGGATGAGCAAAAGGCTATGTGGAAAAAGTTGTCGGCGCGAGAGACGGCGCCTTCGCGGTACCCCCACGATTTCCCTCTTCAAACTTTGGGGATCGCGGAGGACTTTTGGGCATTATGTGATGTAGGTGACGGGAACGGCCTCCGGTACATGTTTGAGAGGAAGTGACCATCGTTTAGGAAGTATACTCTCGAGTTTCTTAGCTCGTTGAAGGTCACAAAGGATCGCCGGCAAAACATCCCGCTTAGCATTGATTTCCGCCTAGGCAACCGATGGCACTCGCTCACCATGGAGGAACTTTGCGGGATCTTCCATTGCTTCGACCCCGACCCCGAGACCGATAATGAGTACAACTTTGATGAGGTTTGGGGTGCGATGACGAATGAGCAAGAGCATGCCGCGGGTTACGCCAAGTCTTCCTCAATCCGCAACCCGGTTTTGCGGTACCTCCACCGAGCCATGACCCAACTTATGTTTGCTAGAGTCGAAGGGGAAAGTGTCTCACAAACGGAGTTGAATGTGATTTGGTGCCTCCTCAACAAGAAGGGATTCGACTATGGAACCCTTTTTACTATCTATGTGGATCGGATCACGAAGAAGGATGGCGGCGTCATATGTTGTGGTGGTTTGATCACGGCAATCGCCGAGCATTTGGAGGTGTCTTTCGCGGGTTTGACGAAAGATGGCGGGGAGCGCTTCATCACTTATGAGGTGCTATTTTAAGTGGTGCTCTTGAAGACCGATTATTGGGGGCACGGATTTTTTCTACAAGTGGCGGGGATCACTTCCCCATTCCCATCCCACAGTTGACTAAGGTCGACGTTTGGGCGAACCAAGCCAATTGGAAGCTCAACACCCCGGCGCACCGGAGAGCCATTGAGGCTAACCCCGTCAATGGGGAATTTAGGAAGAGGAACATTCCGGCTCGCCTCCCCATCTTTGAGGCCGATGAGAACTCTGCCTTCGATGCCATCGATCACTACACCGACGAAGGGGAGCACTCGCACGCCCAAGAGAGTCAAGTGCCGCTGCCACCGCCGCCCCAACACCGCCAAGAAGAAGAAGAAGAGGAGGAAGTCGAGGGACATCGCCGCCGGACTAGAGCAAACCGCCGCCACGGAAGGCCGAACCCCGATGAGGAGTTTCAAGCAAACACCTCCGCCCAACTAGGAGATATCTACTCCTACATGCAAAACGTGTCCAACACTTGGGACACCCGTTGGGCGGAGCAACAAAGGGAGAACGCCTACAACCGCCAAGGATGGACGGCTCAAGGCGATTGGCGCACGGCGGAGCAACAATTTTGGGAGCAACAAAGGCTTGAAGACGTGCATCGTCGTCGTGAGATTGAAGAGCTCCATCGGATGGCCGCCGAGGCTCGACAAGAGCGCCAAACCATGAGTGGCGACATCGCCTATCTTATTGGTGCATTCGACGACCTCAATGCCCGTTTCCCTCCTCCTCCTCAAGATTGAAGAAGTCAAGCTCAATGACTTTAAATGAGCATTTGTACCATGTTTTTGGATATTTTAAAACAATTTCTTTTTATGTTTTTGAAATTTTTTGCTTTAATTTTAAGTATTTGTGGTTTAGTTTAATTTTTGTGCGTTGAAAAAATTTTCGCAGGTTCTAACCTCTACGCGGCGACCGCCGCATATGTTGTTGCGGTCCGCCACCTGTTCGCTGGACCAATCTGTTGCTGCGCGGCGACCGTCGGACATGCCGCGGCGGGCCGCCACTTGGGCACAATTTCCAGCGCGATTTTTCGAATTTTTTTCAAAATTTCGCCTCGTCAAGCCTCAACGAAAAAATTTTCAAGGTACGTTTTTTTTTAAGTAGTTTACTCACGTCCCTATCAACTCTACAAACTTATTTTACACTTTGTTGTAAATAAGTTTGGGGGGATAAAGTGGTGGACCGTGAGTTTAGGTTTTTGTTTTAAAGCTTTAAGTTTTTGTTTCAATAACCCCGTAGGTGATTTTGTGTTCTAAAAAATATTTTCTTGAATCCATGTCGTGAACTTAACATGAAGAACTTTGAAACACGCATGCTAAGGGACACACTTTAGATTGAGTTGCCGATAATATTACATTCCATCTATGTTTAAGTATGGCTTAACGTTTTGATTTGATGGTTTGGTAAAAAGGTGCATAATTTTTGAATTGCTTGTTCGCATTGAATCATGCTTATATCTTGTGAGGATTTGAGCCAAAAATTTATTCTTGTGTGATATATCTGCATGCATGTATATGTTTCTAGAACTTGCTCCTAGTCTTGCCTAAGTTTACATAGTATTTAAGTCGATTTAGGAGGATGATTGGCCATCTTTTCTTAGCCTACTTTTATCTAAGAACCATGACCCTCTAAAAATTTTATATTCAAAATTTTTCCCTTCGAAGCCAAGTTTGAGCCTTTAAGCCTATTCTTTGGAAGCCAAAATAATGGGGACAATTCCTTAGGTTAGTTAGTTTGTACTATCTTATTTTGTGAAGGAATTGGAGAGATAAGGAGGAAAGTATAAAAAAGTAGTGTGCTTAATATAAAGAAAGTACAAGTTGTGAAATTGAGAAAAATTCCAAATATGTGCTTGATCTTAGAAAAAAAAAAAAAAAGGATGTGTAAGAAAGAAAAAGAAAGAAAAAAAAAATCAAAGGATTAGAAAGTGAGTTGAAGGAGAAATAAATAAAGTGTTAAAAGTGTCTTGGGTTTAGAAAAGTGGAGTTACATTTACTCTACTTGGGATATTTTTATTTTAGTCACTTTTTAGCCAAATATTCCTCACCTACCAAAGAGCCTACATTACAACCAAAGATAAAGACCTTTCGGACTTTTGAAGCTTAATCACATTTAGTAGAGGAGGGAGTAGACTTTGAGCAAGCCTATGGTAAACTTTGCATGATGCATGATTTGAGTGCTTATGTACACATTATCCTTATACACTTTGAGAATGAGAGAACACTTCCCATCTTTGAAAGTTTGCCACGTGCGAGGGATTGAATTCAAGGTGTTCCACGAGTTAGTAATGAAAGTGCACTAATAAGCCTTGCTTGATTTGATTGCGTTAATACATGCTTAATCTATTCTTTCATCTTTTGAGGCAATTATGAGGTCTAGTCCTTGTGCATTCCGTGCGTCTATTCTTGTGTCTTTATTGTTTTGTTTGAGAACAAACAAAAATGTAAGTTTGGGGGAGTTGATATGCTCGGATTTTGCACTGTTTTAAGGCCATTATTTGGTCCGTTTTTTATGTCAAAGTCACTCTACACGTCCATTATTTGCATATTTTGTCTATTTTGGTATTTTGATGTGTTTTGTGAGAAATGTGCATAATTGAGCCGAAAAAGGGAGCCAAAACGCCAAGTTTAGGAATCTGGAGTCAGACGGCGACCGGCAACCGCCGCGGACGTGTGCGGCGACCGCCGACGCCCGGCGGGCAGATCAATGCAGCGGTCCGCCTCGGAAAAATGTGCTTGGAAGAGAAGTCTCGCTGGCGACCGCCGGAAGATGTGCGGCGGTCCGCCGCCGAGGGAACAGACTCTCTGGAATCCAACGCGGCGACCGCCGGCCAAAGTGCGGCGGCCCGCCGGAAAAAGGCGGCGAATCCGAGAAGCCCTAGATTTGTACCCAGTTTTACCATATTTTGGAGATTTTTTTCCTTCTACAACAAGGCATGGTTTTTCCCTATAAATAAGGCCTCAAGCTTCATCAAAAAGAGAGAACTTCTACTTGCAAAATAATTCATAGAGATCAAGACCTAGAGTACTTCATTGGTGCAAGGAGTTGGAGAAGGATTTCAAGAACATCAAGAACGACAAGGATTCAACCCACGGGTTTTATTTTCTTTAATTTTATGTTCAAATTGACTTCCCTTCAATCTATGTTTTTAGCTTATTCAATTATGTGTAACTAAACTCATAGGATTCTAGGGATGTGTTAGTAACGACTTTGGTTATACAAGTTTCGTTTTCTATTTAATATCATGATTGAGTGACACAATCGTGTATGATTTAATATAACTTGTTTCATAACTGTGACAGAGTTCTAGCGAGTTAGGTCCACTTAGTAGACACTATAGTTAACTTCCTTTAAAACGGCACCGTTAATTGAGAGTGAGGACTTTTTAAGGGTCTTAGGAGCTTTTTGGAGTTACGTGTTAGGATTGACAACCCTAATCTTGTAATCAACGTTTGTTTCGCATGAGCATAACCTAGGTGACTCGTTCTATCAAAGTAATAACTGTGCTAGGGTATTGTAGTTGGAATTTTGTATAACCATAACTGTGAACACACATCCCTGAGATTCCTTTATCTCTATTGTCTTTCTCTTGATTTATCTGCTCTTAGTTGATCTATGCTTTCTATTGTTTTCCGTTTTTCAAAAGTTTTCAAAACCAAAATGTTTTTCCAAATAGTGATTTAGTCTCAATAGTGGATAGACATTTTGTGTTAGTCTTCCCCGTGTTCGATATCCGGTACTAACCTTTAGCTATACTATATATACTCTGTATACTTGCAGGTTTATTTAGTGCTAATAAAAAGTGCATTAACAGGGACTCAACCAAAAAGCCCGGGAACGCATCAAACAACATAGAGGTAGTTCAACCGAACCCTGGAGACGAGGGACAAGAGCAGTAAGCTAGAGGATGACCGAGGGAGTGGATGACTCCGGCATAAGCAAGAGATGAGAGACCAAAGCGGAACATGACGCGTCCCGCGAAGTTCAAGGACTTCACATCCAAATAGTATTAGAAGTATTTTGTATGAGTTATTTTATTTTAATTATTTATTTTGAACTATTGCCAAGTTAAGATTATTAAATCTTTTTGGGTTTTCTTCTTGATTCTTTCCCGAATCATAAGAGTCGAATCAAGCACGGTCCGAACTCTATATATAAGAATTCATTAGAGGGTAAAAAATATCGGGATGTAAGAAATAAAATTCTTTCTCGAAACCCTTGTTTCAAACCCTAGCTTGCCGCTAGGTCTACTTTTCGTTTCATCCATCAAAACAGGTGCTCGAGTTCCATCAATAGACCCACAAGGTCTGTCATTGGACTTCAAAAATGCCAAGGAAATTGGCTTGAACTGAGGCTGTTTGATGCAGTTATAAAAGACAAGTCTTGGAGACTAAGAAAAATATATATTTGGTTTTATTTATTTCCTAGTTAATAGAATTAGTAGAGGGAAATAATATTAGGAGGATTTGTTTTTCCTTCTACCAAATTAGGTTTTCCTTTTTTACTTATAGTTATTTTTGCTTATTATCTTTTTATTTATCTTCTTTCTATAAGTTTAGGATTTCATTTGCCTATATAAAGGCATCATTGTTGAACTTAAAAGACAGACTTTGAATATATAATTTTGCATTGAGTTTTTATACTCTCGAGTTCTCAATTTAGTTGAGTTCTTTTTGTCCATCAGTTCAGTCATTCTCATACTTCTCCGTTCATTTGCATCACTGTGTTGCACCTTAGCTTTTTTGCACATTTTTCTATCTTTTTCTATCATTTCTCAACAAACACGTCAAAATACCAAAATGTATAACATATGCATTTTAAGAACATAATTTGCATGATTGAACCTTAAGACGAACCAAATATAGTTCTTTAAAACACGCAAAATTCGTTTTTGTCATCAGGAAAGGAATATTAAGGACGATGATGAACTTTTTCTCAGTCTATACCCGATCGTGATACCAATTAATTGGTGATAGGAGGAATGATTCATGATACTTATATAGTGGTTTCAGTTTACTCTTGACACCCTCCCTCAAACCCTTCAAGGTGAACCTTGGAGGGGTTGAAGCTCGACCCCCTTTTTTTGGTGTCGTAGGAATTTTTTTTATCAGTTGGACCACTGGCCTAGATATAATGCTGGGGCAGTCATTTTTTTCCAGTTTCAGGATATAATGCTCCTTTACTTGGCATGTTCTTTCATTGGAAAGGTTGACAAAGATATTATAAGAGTTGTGTCCTGTTACAGAAAAATAGGTGAACAATAACGTGACGGTGGATAGAGATATGCCTACAAGGAGGAGGAGAAGTATTCATTATTTATTATTCACGAAGACTATATCATAGTAGTAGTAGAGATATCCAAGGTTTACGTTTTGGGCGGTTAAATGCGAAACCGTAACCGGCGGTAACAGTTCCAAACCGGAACTGTCACATTTCAATGGAATCGAAACAGCCACCACGGAACGGTACATGTTCCAAAATTTTGGAACCGAAATCGTGTCGGAACCGCTGAAAAACCAATAAACCGAACCAGAATCGCGAAAAATCACAGAATCGTGGTTCGGAATGAAACCTCAACCGGTGGTTTTCAAACCGGAATTGTAACCGCGAAATACGATCAATGTTCAGTTCTAGTTTGAGATTTTTCGGAACCAGAACCGGCAGTTTTCGGAACCTTGGGTTTCCGGTTCCGAAACCTTGGGCATGTCTGGACGAGTAGTAGTAGATTTAATGGAATACGTGTTTTATTTGAAATGTCAATGGAGCCCTTGACAACGACATTTTGTTGAATGCAACCTTGAGGTATTTGACTCAAGATAGCGTAAGTTTTAAAGAAACTGTTGCATCATGATCAGTGAATTGGACCATGCCTATTGATATTAACATATAACGAAATTACGGTCTTGTATATTAATGCCGAGTAGCATTCAAAATTGACAATCATTTTCTTAAATACTCCCTCCGTCCACGAATAGGAGTCCCATTTTTCCATTTTGGTCCGTCCACGAATAGGAGTCCCGGTTCATAATTACTATAAATGTAAAGAGGCCCCCACATTCTACCAACTCATTATTTGAAAATATCAATACGTACATTTCATCTTTCTATTTTATTTTGTTGTGAATCCAATTTTATTTAAATCTCAAGCCCAAATGAAATATCTACCGCGAAGGGACGGATGGAGTACTTAATTTCAATTCTGCCCCATATATTAGTCCCATAAAAAGATTAAACTTCCTATGTTTTGGAAATATAAAGTGAGCTATATTCTCTTAGAAGACTTTTAGGTCACATATGAGAAATTTCCAGGTTGAATGTTCATATAAGTATTACTCAGCATATCCAAATTTTGTATAGGGATAAGGACGACGTACGTTATCTCTCCACCACAACTATATCTCGTATAACAATGGGGACCGACTATAAAATAATTTTCCTCTTTGTAGAAACGATAAACTATTGGTTCTTGAACTATTAGTTGAACCGTGATATTATTGCAAATATATACTCCATAATTTTCAATATAAAAGGTGAATTTAAGCATGTAGGTTAGGCATTTTTTAAATAAATTTGAATTAATATAGAAATTATAAATCTCTTAACTTTAAATATTTTTAACAATTATAAAAACCTGAGCGATTACATAACCTCTAATCACCGTGTCAGATCATTTTTGTGTGGAGAAATAATTTTACGATAATTTCACCGAGTTGGCAGTTAAATTTAACGGCAGATGTAAATCCATAGCGGTTATAGACATGAAGCAATACATAACCTAATAAACGAGGAGAAGTTGACAAATGGCAATTATAAATTCATGGCATTTATAATTCAATCATGTCGGAAATAATTTTGGTTGGGTTATAAGAATTATAAAACTTTGTGATTACATAATTTCATCCTCTTTATTTAAAATATTAAATATGACTTTTAAATATATTTATAGTATATATTGATTGAGTTTTAAATAATAAGTTTAAAATACGTTTTGGTCTTGACGTGTTCTAATTTAGCACAAAACGTCACCCGTAAGTGCACCGGGTGTGTAGAAGACGGCAAACTAATTATCGATCCACAAGAACTAAATGCTAACTTGACTACTATAACTACTATATATGATGCAATGGCAAACATCATCTAGACTAGGAAATGGGTTTTTGTTTTTTCTCAACTAAGTTTTAAAAGAGGGTAATTAAACAAATAAGACAACTAAACAAGAAAAGCAAATAAAAGATTGTTTTCACACAAATTGGGAAAGGATAGGGATTTAGATCCGTTGGAATATATCACGGGTATCACTTACGGGACATGCTCATCTATACGGCCTCAATTGTGGTTTCGAAAGTTGAGTTGATCGGTTAGACCCTCTCTCGAGTGCATCTAACACGTTGATCGACCTCTCCTAAGACCTACGGACGGAAGCCTTTACTCAAACACATTCATCACTCGATCACATGGATCACACGAAGTTGTTGATTAAACATCTATCCTAATCATGCATTTCTCAATGACAACAATTAAGCAAAAGATGTATTCAACGGGTAGCTAAGCAATTAGATAAAAAAAAAAACTCAATAATCAACAAAACCAACAAAATGAGATAGATGAGCATTAAACCAAATGATCAATCCATACAATCCATCCTAACTTCACTAATCCCTACTAGAAACATAGCTACACATATTCAAATCCATAACATAAGAAATCTCTAAGTAAATGGAAGAAAACATAGTAGAAAGAGAAACTAGAAACTCCCAATGGGTAGAAATGATGGTGGGGAGTCTTCTTCCTTCAATCTCTTGAATGGGGGAAGCTCCTTGGCCTTCAATTCACCTCATAGGTCTTCAATTTAGCTCAAAATCGTGTGTATGGAAGTTGGGCGGGCATTTCCACCCAAATGCCTGGGCGGGCATTTCTTCGCCTAGAAAACGCTCGGGCAGACAAATTCTCTGTATTGGCCCGTTCAATTCCGTTTAACCTCGTTTTAGACCTGTTTTTGTATGAAGACTTCAATACACTCGATAACTCTAAAAATAACAATAAGTGGGTGAAATCTAAACTTTATACCTCAAATTACTCAACAATTTGGGTTAATCATCCTAAACTATAAGTTTGTCTAGTCTATAAATACCAACTCTTGTAAGTGTGAGAATGCAATCTTCATAATCAGAATTTCTTTGATATGAAAGAAAAAATGATATTTTTACCAAAAAAATAAAAAAGAAGTGATATTATGGCAAATACATATTTATTCAACACTAATTATTAGTTATTGTAGAAAAATTATGCATTAGTATTATTAGTTATAGTGTAAAAGTAGTAGCAATATTTAGTAAATAATAAAGTATAATTAATAGTAAT
Source organism: Salvia hispanica (assembly GCF_023119035.1). Lineage (NCBI taxonomy): Eukaryota > Viridiplantae > Streptophyta > Magnoliopsida > Lamiales > Lamiaceae > Salvia > Salvia hispanica. The sequence continues at coordinate 27,802,097 of NC_062969.1, forward strand.
ATATTAAAAAAATATTAAATATATATTATACAAATAATAATAAAATTTAGTAACTAGTAAAGTATAATAAAAATTTAATGGATGATAATTATAATTAAATATCATAACTAATGACTACTTATAAGAATAATTAATATTTACATTACATCATAAAAATCTTTTGTAGTAGAGGTGTTGATAACTTGACCTCCCATTAACTATAGATTTTGACAAAAACATTTCAAAAATTAAATAAATGAGTTTTGGTCATCAGTTGGACCAGTCTGATTAACCATTTTAGGGATGTACTGGACCGTCCACTAGTTTGCGGTGGCCGATCGAGTCCCATTTTTAGAATATTGAACATATAGCTTTAAATTCTAGGAGTGGCTTTTATTACATTAGTATTTTCATTAAATTACATCATTTCCAAAATTGCATTTTACACGTATTCCGATTTTATTGGTAATCTTTATGAAAATCTTCTTATCCAAGAACCATAATATTAATTGTAGTTTAAAATATCTTTCAAATACTAATAAAATTAAAAGAAGAGAAACGTGTGGTCCCGATAAATAGAGTGTGGTGCAGAACAGACTTCAATCTTCTAGATTCCACAACTAAGATTCTAAGAATACCAAACTTTTAGGTGTTATGCTCTTGGCGTTATTAAGAAGGCAGTGGGGAACTTGGGTTTTAAACATTCTTCATAATCAAGTGATATTCACTTATTTACTTGGGTTTATACTTAAAATTCAATATTGTCGTAACCTTTTCACAACTGGATATTGGCCCAAATTAAATTGAGATGATAAATTTGAATTTTATGTGCCACTTTTCTATTAAGAACTTTTTTTGCTGATATTGTCGGGAAACACGAATAGTTAAATTACACTAGGCAAAACAAAGCAATAGGCTTTAGCCTAAGAGACATGGTAGTAACTTTAACTATTTTTAGACTGTTAGAGAAAAGATTTATTGGTATTGTTCTCATTAAATTGTTCATATTTTGATATGATTGATTAAATAATAATCATATTTTACTTTTATTATTTTTTGAAAATGAATCGCACATTTCTAGTCGAACCACCCGGTTTTGCCTAAAAATAGTAGAGTACTACCTTTGTTCATTTGTAGTTGAGTCATTTTTTCATTTGCAGAAGTTCCCTCTTAGTTGAGTCATTTCTATATATAGTAACATTTTTTTTTCATTCTTACTTTATTCTTTCTATTATATTCACTTTCCACTTTATTCTCTCTACTTTTTTTCTTCCTCTTACTTTTTATCTATTTACTACTTAACACACTCAACACCCATTTCTTAAACTTCGTGCTGAAAAATTCATACTCAATTATGAAGAAACGGAGAGTACAAAAATTTGGTGCCTAAAATGAGTGCCTCGCTTGAGGCGGGACGGAGGGGGAGAAGTAGTCAAAGTCCTCTCACTCCAAAAGTCCAAGTACAGAGATGTTTTAAGCCAAGCATTTGAGAGCGTTCATTCAACTAAACATGATCAATATGAATCCTCTTCAACTGATCTCTGTTTTTCTACTTTTCTCGCCTCTATTCTCAGCCGCTCTACATGCCAAACCCGGTTGCCTTGATCGGTGTGGAGATTTACTGATTCCGTATCCGTTCGGAGTCGGCCAAAAATGCAGCCTCAACCCATATTTTAACATTAAATGCGATACATCCACTTACCCTCCAAGAGCTTACCTCTCCGTTATGAAAAAAGAAGTGATTGAATTCAATCAAACTTACATTCGCCTCAAAAACCCCTACATGATTTCTGCTTGCTATGATTTGTCTGCAGGCAGCACAGGCAATCAACATGGTATGAGCGTGAACTTGTCGGGAACTCCCTATATGTTTTCGTATGTAAACGTGGTCACTGCCATTGGGTGTGATGATATGGTGGTGCTATCCAACAGAAGTTCAATCCTCGGTGGCTGTTCGGCGTTTTGTGTGGACAAGAATGTTACAAACGGTGTCGGAAATTGCCGTTTTAATGGCTGTTGCCAGCAAGATATCAGAGGTAATTGTCAATAGTAGATAAGAGTTCTTAATCAAATACTCCATGTGTCATTTAAAAAATGGTCTTATTTTGTTGTTTTAGTCTGTTACATAAAATTAATCTACTTTCTATTGTGCAAAATATAATACCCCCTCTGCTCTATAGTAATATAAAAGTTTCTTTTCGGCAGTGGCAGATCCAGACCTTTTGAATTGGGGCGCGAGTTATATAATAAAATAAATACATGCTATATTAAAACTTAAAAAATAATATCACTAAAAAAATAATGTTAAGTTTAAAGTCTCATAATCATAAAAATTGCAAACTATCTAATATCTAAAAAACGGCACGGAAAATTAAATATTTTGAATTCATGCCAAGCATTAAAACATTAACTAAAATAAATTGCCACTACCTAATATCTAAAATATAAAAAATAATAATAAAAAAGAAATGACAATTTAAAAGCTATCTAAAATCTGCATAAAATAAAATAGTAAAAAAGAAATAACATTAAAAAAACTACCTAAAACCTGAATAAATAATACTCCCTCCGTCCCACTTAAAATGCAACATTTGGAAATCGGCACGGGATTTTATGTAGTGTTGTTGTGAGTAAAT
>NC_062969.1:27804811-27873538 GCF_023119035.1 Salvia hispanica
AAAATTGCAAACTATCTAATATCTAAAAAACGGCACGGAAAATTAAATATTTTGAATTCATGCCAAGCATTAAAACATTAACTAAAATAAATTGCCACTACCTAATATCTAAAATATAAAAAATAATAATAAAAAAGAAATGACAATTTAAAAGCTATCTAAAATCTGCATAAAATAAAATAGTAAAAAAGAAATAACATTAAAAAAACTACCTAAAACCTGAATAAATAATACTCCCTCCATCCACCATTTAAAATGAAACATTTGGAAATTGGCACGAGATTTTATGTAGTGTTGTATTGTGAGTGAATGAAGAGAGAGTAAAGTAAGAGAGATGAAAAGTAGAGATAGAGTTGTTTTAGATTTTAGGAAGCGTTTAGAATTTAATGGTGACGATCAAAAAAGGAAAAGCGTTGCGTTTTTAATGGGACAGACGGAGGTAGAAACTAAAATCTTGTAAACACACGTTGATGAGGAGTTACCTAATATCTAATTTATAAAAAAAAAAGAATACTAATAAAAATGAAATAAAATTTAAAAGCTACCTAAAATCTGCATAAAAAGAATAATAAAAAAAGAAATAAAATTAAAAAAAACTACCTACCTAAAACCTGCATAAAATAGAATAATAAAAAAGAAATAAAATTAAAAAAAACTACCTAAATCGTAAGGGAAATTGGTCTCTAAAACCATGAACTTTGAAATTGGTATATAATATCACGAACTTTGCATTTTGTTTGGTATTTCCCACGGCATGTCTATTACTATATTTGACTAACTTACGAGGCTTTTTCATCATACTTCACACAATTAAATCAACGTGATTTTCAACGTAACTTTTTATTCTACATGTTATGAACTTAAAAAGTGGTTCAAAATATTATAAAACATATCACGGTTGCCTACGTTAAATAAGATTTTGATGAAAATATCTTATTTGAGTGAGTTTGGGAAATACCAAACAAAATGCAAAGTTCGTGATATATATACCAATTTCAAAGTTTAGGGAAATACCAAATTTTAGGTAAAGTTCATGATTTTAGAGACCAATTTCCCAAATCGTAAATAGAATAAATTAGTATAAACTAAAATCTGCAAATAAACGCGATGAGGAGGAATCGAGCTTAGGTCTATGCTGTGAGAATTGGCCGAACTACGGCTAGGCTACTGACCCTATATTTAAAATTGATCTCAATAATATAATAAGTGGGAATTATTTGGGGACCCTTGCTCCCAGCTGGATCCATCAGTGCTTTTCGGCACAGAGATTAAGAACTTGTGTTAGGTGAGTTAATAAAGGAAGAATAAAGTGGAAAATGAAAAAAGATAGAGAGATGAAGAAAGAAAAAAAATAAGAGAGAGTAAAGTATGTATGAAAAAATGTGTTGACTTTTACTAAAAAAAAAAATGACTTTATTATTATGGAACGTACCAAATTATCAAAATGACTCTATTATTATGGAACGGAGGGATTACTGTAATTTTATTTTTATAGAATTGATAGAATAATTGATTTGTCTACGTGCCGTTCAATGTTTTTCTAGATTCTCAACACGCTCTTGAGTTGGCTATAAATTTTGATTCAAGCTATGTGAACAACCAAAAAATTAGTACTTTGCCAAATTATAAACTTTTTATGTTTAATATAATTTCAGGATGGGATATAGTTACGAATTATTCCATCCGTCCACAATTTAACATCCTACTTTTAGAGGGAAAATCAATATAATACTCTTGTTAATTTATAACAGAATGTTTGTGTAATACTTTAAAGGAGACTTCAAATTGTGGAGATCTCAAATGATATACTATTATTTTATAAGATTAATTTTCTTGAAATCATGCAATTGAAACAAATTTTCATATTGTTATTTTAAAATTAATTTCTATACTAGTTTTCTAAAATTTGTTTTTTAAGCACAGACTTAAGAACAGACCCAAGTTTGGTGAAAGCAGAACTAATTGACTTGAGCGGAAAAGCACTACGCAAAAAGCTCTTTCCATGCAGCTATGCTTTTATTCAGGAGAGAACTTTTTTAAATGAAAGCGAATTTTCATATCCTTTGAACTACTTGGACAACTCAACGGTATTGGTAAATGATAATTGGGCATCAGCCACAAGACCGCCAATCGTGCGCTTGGAGTGGATCGTAGGGACTGAGAACTGCAGTCGAGCTAAGAGTTCCACTACTTATGCATGTCGAGACGACAAGAGTGTTTGTGTTGATAACTATTCCAGTGATACAGGATACACATGTAGTTGTGTTCAAGGTTACGATGGAAATCCTTACTTACCGGGTGGATGCCAAAGTTTGTTTCTTCTCTCTCTAGTTCCATCTATAATTTAATTTATTTAGTCACTAACAATACCTCTGATTGTTTCATCCAGCAATTTCTAGTTCAATTGTCAAAGTTGGATGCTTAGATCAATGTGGGGAAGTATTGATTCCATTTCCATTTGGTATGGGCCCAAATTGCTACTTGGAGCCATCTTTCGAAGTTGTCTGCAACACGGCCACCAACCCTGCTAAACCCTTCCTCCGTCTCTTAAACACTGAAATCATTGAGCTGAACTCATCAAAAATTGTGGTCAACTATATGAACATAGCTTCAACTTGCTACAATATGTCAGACTCTCGAGTTGGAATTACTAAGCCAGAGGAGCGAAGATTGACTATTGACTTGTTGAAAACGCCGTATAGATTATCAGATGATAACTGGATCAATGCAATTGGCTGTGATTTTATGGCTGTTGGGATTATTGGAGAGGAAAAACGTAGTTCTATTCGCAGCAGTTGCGCCGCCATTTGTTATATGCAGGGTAACTCAATGTGCCATTATGGACCAGTATCATTTGGAGGTGATGGTTGTTGTAGAGTACCCATTCCAAGAGGTAATAATCAGTTGATGTTTTTCTTTCTAAATAATTCAGAAGGGATTTTTGTTTTATAATTATGGGTTTCAACATTACTTTGACAAACATGTGTTAATTGTTTTGTGGTATTTTACTATTTTTATGGTGTTCAATTTGTCGAAGACCAAGCATTCTCTAACCAGTGTCCAAGTATTAAGAAAATAAAGAACACGACATAACTAGACAGTGAAATATGTGATAAATCATCTGCAGGTACGACTTACCTTGAAGCAAATTTGACCGAGCTTAGTGAACGACGGACAAATACTGATATTCCTTGCAGCTACTCCTTCATCCAATACATTAAAGAAGTTGATAGTTATAGTACTGGATTTTCGTTTATGAAGAACTCATCGGAGTTCCGACTTGATGAGTTATCGGAAAAACCGAGCATGGGTTTAGATTGGAGGATTGGAGTGGATAATTGCAAAGATGCGGTGAAGGATCAGGCTAAGTTCGTGTGTCAAGATAACAGTGATTGTGTTGATTTTGATGCTACGCTAGGAGGATACCTCTGCAACTGCTCCAAAGGATACAAAGGAAATCCTTACCTTAATCCAGGGTGCCAAGGTTAGAATCCAATCTTTTGCCTTGTTATACTTAGCAACTGCAATAATTTATTACCTACAAACGTATGCTTAATTAGATTAGAACAGGTTATTAATCGATTGATCCTACACGTGTCTCGAGCAGATATTGATGAATGCGCTGATAATACAACTAACACATGCGTCTCAAATTCAATTTGCGAAAATGATGTTGGGACGTTCCATTGTTCATGTCCAATAGGGTATATTGGTGATGGGAAGAAAGATGGTACAGGTTGCATTCAGAAACCGCCATCGAAAACCAAGATGATTATCTTTATAGGTAAGAATATATATGTCATGTACATATTATATTATTTTGATAAATGCAAATAATAGTGGGTTGGAAAAGTTAATAGAATATGGAGTCCATTTTATATATTGGTTATATAATAAAATGTGAGTGAAATGAGTTAGTGGAATGTGAGACCTACTTACCATTTATGGTAAAAAGTGAAATGTGATACTTATTGTGGGACAGACCGAAATGGCAAAATGTGACTCTTATTGTGGGACGGTAAGAGTACTTTTTTAGGGATATGATCAGTTGATGATAATTATCTTAAATTAATACTACCTCCGTCCCCCAAAATTTGCTACACTTTGACCCGACACGGGTTTTAAGAAATGTAATGGAAAGTGAGTTGAAAAGGTTGGTGGGATGTGGGTCCTACTTTTAAAGTATTAGTTTTATAATAAAATGTGAGTAGGAATGAGTTAGTGGAATATGGGGTCCACTACCAAAAATGGTAAAAGTGAAGTGTATTAAATTTTTAGGGACGGACCGAAATAGTAAACTGTATCAAATTTTCAGGGACGGACCGAAATAGTAAACTGTGTCAAATTTTCAGGGACAGAGGTAGTAACTGCCAACTATGTAACAACCTACGTTATGGATGTCCACACGTAGACGTTGGTATGTCAACTAAATGTATTTGAGATATGTATGTCTTTCTGTTGACATGTAAATATAGATTCTAACAAAAGACATACCTATGTCGACTATATTTAGTTGACATACAAATGCCTTCGTATTGACATCTGTAACGTAAGTTGTTGACATAGTTGTTAATTATCAATATAATAGGACTCTATATTGTTAAATATAGTTATTTATGCAGTTATTTTAGTTTCACTTATTTGTAAAGCTTTGTTAATTTTCTCACAAGTAATTATTTTTTGCATGTAGGTGTAGGATCTGGATTGGGGTTTGTGCTTATATTCTTGGTGGTCTATGGGTTGTATAAACTACTGCAAAAGAGAAAGAATGAAATGGTTAAAGAGAAATTCTTCAAACAAAATGGTGGTATTCTATTACAACAACAGGCGAATGAATGCACACTAGGAAAAACAAAAGTTTTCTCTGCAAAAGAATTAGAGGTAGCCACAGATGACTTTAACGAAAGCAGAATTATTGGACAAGGGGGCCAAGGCGTTGTCTACAAAGGTATGTTATATGATGGTAAGCTTGTGGCGATAAAAAAATCAAGGTTAGTCGAGGAGAATCAATTGGAACAGTTTATAAATGAGGTGGTGATATTATCACAACTCAATCATAAAAATGTGGTCAAATTATTAGGGTGTTGTTTAGAGACTGAGGTTCCTATGTTGGTTTATGAATTCATGCCAAATGGAACATTGTTTGATATAATTCATGATCAGAGTAGTGAATTTTTGTGTACATGGAACATGCGCTTGAAAATTGCAGCAGATATTGCAGGGGCATTAGCGTACTTACACTATGCATCTTCTGTGCCTATTTATCATAGAGACATCAAGTCTAGTAATATCCTCCTAGACGAAAAATATGTTGTTAAAGTATCAGATTTTGGAACTTCGAGATCAGTTGCTAAAGATCAAACTCACTTGACTACTCTAGTTAAAGGGACTTTTGGATATTTTGATCCAGAGTATTTTCAGTCAAGTCAATTCACAGAAAAGAGCGATGTTTATAGTTTTGGGGTAGTTCTTGTTGAGCTTCTTTCCGGGCAAAGGCCGATATCATTCGATAAACCGGAGGAGGAGAGAGGTCTAGCAACATGGTTCCTTACATGCATGGAAGGAAAATGTGTGGAAAAAATTTTAGATCCTCAAATTTTGGGGCAAGGAGAAAAGAAACAGGTGATTCTAGTTACGAAGCTAGCACAAAGATGTTTGAATCTAAAAGGGAGAATGCGTCCAACTATGAAAGAAGTGGCTACAGAATTGGAAAGTTTTAGGATTTCCAGGATGTCTAGTGGTGCTAAAGTTGAATCAGATGATGTGAGATACTTTGAAGACATGCCCACGATGAATTTGGACATTGAGGGCCCATGGGAAAATATTTATTAGAATGCTTCGACATCAAATACACATCCCTTATGCTAGCTACTATTTCAAAGTTCGTCATAATAATATCCATATATGTGAGAGAATGATCAACACTTGGTTCAATGCAATATATAAGATTGAAATTGATTTTACTATATTTTTTTGTCAATCTCCTTTTCATATTTCTTTTGCGCAATTTTACGTTTTTGATGAGTTTGTGAATCGCGGGTTATATTAACTGGCCAATCTTTATCGCAGTAATTAGAACAGAGTAAATCAATGTTGTGGATTAATTTGGTTAAAATCCGATTTAAACACGTTGACTGTTAATATTTGACGGGTCCGTCAGTTTGTACTGATTGTGATCCGAGTTGAAATATTTCGGATGCAAAAATTCAAAAACATAATATCTGGGATCAAAATCATAAAATGATTATATGTTTAGGATCAATTTTGGCCTTTACTCAATACCTAGTGAATGAATTCCTTACATGTCTCCACGTACAAAAGTAACCGATCAATATACTATTTTTTGTCACATTCGAGGTCGATATCTCCATAATTGATGAAAAATCTACACTAAAAGATTCTTAATTAAGGGGAATGAAGAATAATAGCCCGAGGCGTTGAGGGATGTAGAACATAGAATACAAAAAGGGAAAGAAGAAAAAAGAAAACAAAGTCATAATCCATCTGTCCCATTAGAAATAAAACGTTTTCTTTTTTGTTTGTCCAATTAAAAATGAAACGTTTCTAAAAATAGAAATAATACTCCCTCTACTTTTTCTTCTCTCTTACTTTACCCTCTCTCCATTAACTCACAAAACAACACTACATAAAAACTCGTGCCGAAAAACAATTGTTGCATATTTAATGAGACGGATACAATTTAAGAGAAGAACGCACTATTAATTAGAAACTAAGTACATAAATAAAACTTGTCGGGCGTAATACAGCCTGATGCACAGAGAATATGGAATTCAAGGAATGTGATAAAACATATGATCTTTTAATGGGAAAAACGGAATAATAAACTACCACTCTCTACATCAAACCGAGCTAAATGCAACACCACTCGAAAGAATATAGAAGAGATAAAGGTTGGAAACTTACCACTTCCGGAGAACACGGATAAAACCAAAAGATAAAGAATCCAAGAGATCAATGCAATTGGAGGCAAAATGGTTTTAAAATGTAGTCTGCCTACCTTTTGAAAACTTCTACTCCCTCCATCTGCGAATAGGTGTCTCATTTTTTTATTTCGATTTGTTCGAAATTGAAAAGAAATGCCTCAACCATGGCAAGAAAAGGAGTATTAATTAATCTCATAACTCCATTTTATTGCGACAAATTTTAATTCATTATTTCTTACTTACTAGGATTCAAGTTAGAACAATGATTATACTCTACTTGAAACTTAGATCTATTTTATACTTCCTCCGTCCGCCATTAGGAGTCCTGGTTTACTATTTTAGTCCGTCCGCCATTAGGAGCCCCAATTCACTTTCACTATAAATGGTAGGTACACATCACTTTCCACTAACTCATTTCACTCACATTCTATCATGAAACTAATATATAAAAATGGGCCTCCACTATCTATTCTCCCACTTTCTCTTACATTTCTTAAAACTCGTGGCGAACTCAAATGAGAGTTCTAATGGCGGACAAAGGGAGTATTATTTAATACTATCACTTTATTATATATTCTATTTCTTGTACGACCCAATCAAACTCCATTGATTTAGGACATCCACGGTGGGACGCCCTAAGCGACGCCCTATACACCGCCACGTTAGCATTTTTATCCTCCTCCCATTCCACCTGCAGTGGGGCGGACTATAGCCCGCCCTAAGCGACGCCCTTAGCATTTTATCTATTATTTGAATATTTAAATACTTCAAAATTTGGAAAAACAATTTAATTTCATTAAAATTCAAACATTACAATATGAAATAAAAAAACTACAATTTCTCAACGGCGGCGGTTGCGGTTCCAAACTTCTTCAATCATATCGGTCATGAGATGAGTATGGTCTAGTTAGTTGCGCATTGAGGCATGTCGCTGTAGAACCGCACCGAAGCCCATCGGTAATCCTCGAGTGACAGGCGAGGTCGCCGTGCTGGAGCTAGATCCGGCTTCATCATCCACCCAATCGGTGACATGTCCACGTTCTTGTTCGACTATCATGTTATGCATGATGATGCACGCATACATGACGTCGGCGATGACTTCCTTGTACCAGAAACGCGTCGGACCTTTCACGATTGCCCACCGCGAATGGAGCACCCCAAAAGCCCGCTCCACATCCTTCCGCGCGGACTCCTGCTTTGCCACAAACAAGACTCTCCTCTCACCAATTAGGCAGCTGATCGTCTTCAAAAAAATAGGCCACCTTGGGTATATGTCATCGGCCAAGTAGTACCCCATATGATGTGAGCGGCCGTTGGCAGTCAACTGGATGGGCCGGACCGCGACCCCTGCACTGATCGGCGAATAGGGTGGACGAGTTGAGGACGTTGATGTCATTGTTCGACCCGGCTACACCAAAGTAGGCATGCCAAATCCAGAGCCGGTGGTCAGCGACGGCTTCTAGGATCATCGTCGGGTGGCAGCCCTTGTAGCCGCTAGTAAATTGGCCTCTCCACGCCGTCGGGCAGTTCTTCCACTGCCAGGTGCATACAGATCGATGCTTCCTAGCATCCCAGGGAAGCCGTGCACCGTCTCGTGCATCCGCATCCGGCTCTGGCAATCATCAGCAGTCGGGCGTCTCAAATATGTGTCGCCAAAAGCCTCCACAACTAACTTACAAAATTTCTTGAGACATTCGCGGCCAGTTGTATCCCCGACGTGAAGGTACTCGTCGAACATATCGCTGTTGTGTCATAGGCCAACTGGCGGATCGCAACCGTGCACTTCTGCAACGGCGTAAGTCCGGGTCCGCCAATCCCGTCTTCCCGATCTGGAAGTACTCATCACGTCCCTCCAACGTGTGCACAATGCAGAGAAAAAGATCTCGGCTCATTCTAAAACGTCGGTGAAAACATTTGGGCCCCACCTTGGATTCTCGGCAAAATAATATGTGAACAGACGTTCGTGCGCTACGTCGTGCTCGCGGGGGGCATACGTCCGACGTCGTATCGGGCGAGGGACCCGCGCCACCGCCGTCGCCGCCGCCGCCTGCTCCCGCCATTTGTGTCAAGCATTCCGCCTTGGCTTCATTAACGGCATCGAACAAGGCTCGAGTCGAGGCCCGTCTGCAGCCATCCGATGTACTCAAATCGTAGTCGTCGGGATTCATTTTTGAGACGATGGGAGAGAGTAATTGAAGCGAAATTGGAGTGTGTGAAATGGTAGAGAATTATAGTGTTTAAATAAGAAAAAAATTTCGAAAAATTCAAAAAAAAAAAAAAACGCGTGAGCATCGTCCGCGTCGTCCACAGTGGCGGACGATGTATCGGGTGCGGACAATGGTTAACCCATCATCCGCGATGCTGCAGTGGCGGACGATGCATCGTCCGCACCATTGCGGATGCCCTTAACTTAGATTCCAACAATTTTTCACGTGAGTAGAAATAACCAATTGCAATATGTAGACACAAGTTAACGACGATCCCTTCAATGTGTACGTGTGGATAGCTATGTGTCAAGCCACATAGGCTTATTAGCAACATTGTGTTCGGCTACGTGTCCAATGCATGATTGGACTATTGCAATTCTTCTATTTCAGTGGTCCAAAAAGACGATGTTGGGCTCAGATAAAGCCTAAGCGCTAAGCCCAAAGAACAGTCCGTAGACCACCTTAAGACCTCGACACCAACTATTGGCGCTCGGCTGCGTGTTGTGCTTTACAACCCATTTCTGGTACACTTTAATTAGTATATGTAATAATTTAGTTTCTTAAACACAAGTTTAATAAATACTCTTTTTACATATGGGATAACTGTATCATAATCCTCATCAAATTTATTATACCAACCTTACATAAATTTAAAAATTATAGAAGGTTTATGAAAATCTTCTTATCCGGATACTATAACAATAAATTGTCTAAGGATACAAGTTTTAGTCAATTAATAATGCTAATTGGTTTATTTAAATACACCATTTATACTTTAAAAAGCTCCTTTAATTTTTGTCTCATCTAAAATTAAAGTTTAGAAAAGATATGGTGAATAAATAGAAAACTAAATAATTGGAATATCCTATGATATAAGATCGTATCAACTCTCCCCACGGTTAAAATCCACCTTGTCCTTAAGGTGAGAACCACGAACCATTGACGAGACATGAAAGCAAAAGCTTTAGCAAGGCGTCTCCTCCTGGATCAAACACACTCCCTTTATCACCTCCAAGAATGCTCAAATATGGTGTGTCATTGCGCGGAGGGATGAATCGTGCATCAACGTCGAGTGATGTCGAACGATGAACAGTACCTGGAACATCACCATCAAAGAAATCCATATGGATATAGGCAATTGTCCTTACACCAGTGCAAGCACCCCCTCTCTTAAATCCACAATTCTCAACATCCTTCGATGACATTTGAGCAACATTGAACGATGCGATTATATTCTCCACTCCACCAATAGAACCATCCTCCTCTTTATCTTCTAGCAATGTTTCCTCCTCTTCACTAATATCTGAGTTGTACAGCTGCGAAAATGGGGCTGGTTGGGGCGGGTCATCGTGTAACAACTCACCCTCATCTCTAATGATGTCAGGGCAGCACGACGGTGCTGGTGGAGTTGAAGGCGGGACAACAACGACAACAGGTAGCGAGGGGCTAGATGGATCTTGACGGAGAAAAGGACGTGAGAGGCTTTGGGATTCCGTGACATGAGGTGGCAAACAACCAAGAGGGATTGATGGAACACATTGCGGTGACTCCCAACATGTAGGTGAATGCGGTGGCCGGTATGGGGGAGGCGTGGGCTGATCCTCATGCTGCCCCGGGTGAGATCCGGTGTAGGGCTTTCGCGGGGACTCATCTGACAAATAGGGCGGTTGCACGAAATTCGAGGTCGTGTACTGCCTCGGCGGCGCATAGGAGGAATCCATGTTGGTGTAGGTTGGCTGTGCATATGCCGAGTACTCATGGAAAGTGCGGCGAGCAGGTAGCGGCTCATATGCGGCCCGACCGAACTGTTGCCGATGGCCCGGAGGGTCCCAGCAAGGCCGCGAATAGTACCGCAGGTCTTGAGCCGGCTGTGGCAGTGGCTCCGGCAGTGGACGAGTGCGAAGCTTTTTGCGGGAAACGTAGCACGCATAGGGCTGATGTACATATGTTGCTTTTGATGCCTGCAAGTTTGTAACACGCCGTTCGATTTTGTCACAACGTGATTCCAACCTGGAGATAGCGGCATCCAATTGATCGAACAATTGTTCATAACGCCCCAATCCGGTGTAGTTGCGTGACATGATGACGTTGAACGGCGGCGGTGAAGCTCGGGGCTGACTTTTTTTCTTCGGTATTTGGGGAATATGGATGAATAAGATGGACGATTTGGTGTGGCTGTGGGGTAGTGCAGAGGCTGATTTTTTTTTTTTTTTGATATTGGTGAATAATTTGGGGATATAGATGGAACTAAGATATAGGAAGAGTTCGGGATGAAAGCACCAGTTGTTACAGACGTGCTCCGTAACGAGGCCGGTTAACTAACTTCTCAGAGGGATAAGGTGATCGAACCTTCGACGTTCTCGAAAGATAGACCACGAATTGCTGATTTTCGGACGTTCTCCGACGAACAACAATTAGGAACGAAAGATAATCTTCTTGTTGCTCAAGACAAGTTTAGGAAAAGTATTTCATTGATTAATTGGATTAATTGATTCCCCGATACAATGATATAATCTCTCCTATTTATAATAATAAGATACTACTACCCTAACTTATTGAACAAGAAACAAATATCTAAATATAAATGGAAAAGATATGGAGAATAAATAGGACACTAAATAATTGGAATATCCTATGATATAGGATCGTATCAGTAGGTGTGGTATATCTTACGGAAACTACTGTACTATAGACCTTAACTAAAATTTGGTATGAGAAAAAAACCATACCTTTACCCAATCCAAAATTTTCATATGCCTTATTTTCAGTATGACGAATTTCAATACCGATATCGTATCTCATTTTCGGTATGTTATATCTTAATTTGGTATACCGTACTTCTATTGTATACCGAACTTTCAACATTATTGAAAATAGAGTATTTAGGTTTTAGAATATTATTTATATTTTAACTCATCCATCTATAAAAAATAGTTTCATTTGTGGAATTGGTAAGTAAGAGATAGAACGGAAAAAAGTTGATAAGTTATGAAATTAGTAAAGTAAGAGAGTTGATAAGTTATGAAATTAGTAAAGTAAGACAGAGAAGAGAAAAGGTGGGCAAGTAAGAGAGATAAGAAGAAAAAGTGGATAAAATAAGATAGAAGAGATAAAAAGAGGATAAAGTATAAGAGATAAACTTTTATGTTGGGAAATGAGACAATTTTTTATGGTCAACCTAAAATGGCAAAAATGATTTTCATGGACGGAGGGAGGTCAATTTTATAAAAATATGAGTTATAATTTATACTCCATACATCTCACTTAAGATGACACACATTCTTTTTTAGTTTGTGGTCAAATAAAATGATACATTTCTAAATTTTAAAACTCTCTCTCTGATCAATACGCACAACAACTTTTTCTCTCTTCAATTAATATTCTACTCTCTTTCTTTCTCCATGTAATACTTACATTCACAATTTCGCTCTACAATTAAACACATTAACCAACAACTCCTAATTTATACTTATATTTCACAATAAATTTTATATTCTATATATAATTATATTTATATGTTACGGTATACTCCATCCATCCCTTAAATTCTATCACACTTTGACTAGACACGAGTTTTAAGAAATGTAATGGAAAATGAGTTGAAAAAGTTAGTAGAGAGTGGATTCTATTTTTATATATTAGTTTTATAATAAAACATGAGTTGGAATGCGTTAGTGAATATGGTCCACTAAGTGTAATGTGACAAATTTTGTGGACGGACGGATATGAAAAAATGTGGCAAAATTTAAGGACGGAAGGAGTATATCGTAATAATTCGGTATATACCATATATACCGTGAATATGGTATATACCATCTTTTCTTTATATATATAACGTAGTCATGGTGTATACCTACGGTATATATTGAATTTTGGTATGTTGTGGTATATCACTACAAAAGTAATTACCGATATAAAACAGTGTTACCGTCAGATTCTAATAATTAATGACGAAAGAATTTCCGTTGTCCATAGCTAAAAGCAAATTACTGAAGAGAAAGTTACCCTGTTAGTAAATTTTTATTTTTTTGTAGTGTACTAAAGTTCATAACGTTACCATATCAAAATCTTTTGTTATATATCATATCGTATAGAAAATAATGGTATATCAAACATTCAGTACTTTCAGTAATTTTTGATACAATACGCTCGTGTATTTCGCTATTTCGACATTTTCTCAAATCCTAATAAAATCTCTTAACAACTATAAATCAATGGTCAAAAAATACGAAAAATCGTACGTGGTCCCGAAAAATAATGTGGTGCGGGGGAGTCTTCTATCTTCGTGATTGGACCACAAAGAAGACCTAACTTTTAGTTTTCATGGTCTTGGCATTATTTGAAGGAAGTGGAGAACTTGGGTTTTTAAACCTTTTTTACGATCAAGTGTAGAAATCCTTTCCCATGGAGTATTTCTTTGAGTTTGTACATAAACTTGAATATTGTTGTTTATTTTCACAATTGAACTTTCGCTTAAATAAATTCAGACGATAAATTTGAATTTGATGTGGCACTATTCCGAAAAAAAACGATGACGCTTCGTTTTAAAAATATTTTTCACAAACCAGATACAATCTGGAAAACCAAGTAAACAAATTGATAACGCGTAGGAAAAAAGCTACTCCCTCCGTCCCACATTTATAGTCGTTAGGGTACGAGTTTTAAGGAATTGGTGGAGTGTGTAATTAATGAAGTGAGATGGAAGAGTGAGATGGTGGAGTGTGTAATAAATGAAGTGAGATGAAAGAGTGTGTAATAAATTAAGTGAGTTGGTTGAAGGTGGGTCCCTTGTTGACTTTTTGGTTTTTTATTTTTGTTTTGGTTTATTTTTATGTTGATAATGGCATTTGGGTGTAATTTTAGTGAATAATGGGGTAAAATTTTATATTCAAATATGGAAAATTCTAAATGTGATTATAAATATGGGACGGACTTTTATGGCAAAATATGACTATAAAACTGGGACGGAGGGAGTATAATATAGACAGTGATAGCCTGATAGGAGTACAATTTGTATTTATAGGATCTTGTCAAATTATGTACGTATATATGAGTACAGTTAATTATCCAAATAAATTGAATGAAATTGTAATATGCGTTATATTTTGCTAACTTTTAAAATTGCTGCTGTGTTAGTTCATCAATGCAGTGTATTAAAAATGTCAGCACGACGATATTAAAATATTAACACACAGAATTATATATTGACATTTTAATATTATTGTATTGACATTTTTAATGCATTGCGTTGATGAGGTAATAGAGTTAGCAACTGATCGCACCTCTACATACACTTAGATATCGAATTAATTAAACTAAATGAAATTCAAATTTAATTAAATAATGAAAATAAAACTAAAGAATACTCCCATCGTACCCCATTAATTATCTATTTTTGACATTTTTTTCTGTCCTTTATTAATTGTACGCATTCCACTAACTCATTCGACTCACATTTTATTAATATGCAAAAGTGAGATTCATATTTCACTAACTTTTTCAACCCAATGTCATTTGCTTTTCTTAAAATGTGTGCCGAAACCAAAGTGGAGAATTATTTGGAGACGGAGGGAGTATGTTCCTTCATTTAGATTTGTGAAATACTCTCTCCGATAGTTTGCCTCACTTTGGCCGGCACGTGTTTTAAGAAATGTAATGAAAAGTGAGTTGAAAAAGTTAGTGGAATATGTGACATACTATCAAAAATGGTAAAAAGTGAAATGAGACAAATTATGTGTGACGATCGAAATAAAAAAAATGAGACAAACTATCTGAAACGAAGGGAATAGATTATTGTTAGTATAAAAAAAACAAGAGACTTCGCCTATAAGATTGATAGGGACTTGAACCCTACAGCAAACCTGGCGATGAATGAGCAGCCCGACCGCGCCGAGCTTGCCCCAATCACGACCCATTCACGCCCAAAGAAGTGAAGATCCATGCAAATCCTTGCGTATCTTTAGTTTATTTCAATTTCCATAGTTAGACTTATTTTTGTTTATTTAATTCACGTAATATTTTGTAATCTTTTTGATATCTTGCCTTGCAAGATATCGTTGGGTTTAGGTTAGGATATCCTCGGGTTTTCTTGTCGGTTCTTTCCCGAGACGAACTAGGAAGGTCGAACCGTCTAGGGTTGAGGATTCTATAAATACTAGAATCGCATAGATAATTAAATCATTGAGAATTCTTTTCTCATTCTTGTTCCAAAACCCTAGAACTTCAACTAGGGATTATCTCTTTTGCTCCATTAAATCTTCGTGTGCTCTACAAACCTCTCGATAGGGAACTTAAACCCTATCATATACTCCCTCCGTTGTGGGCGGCGGTGTGTAGCTGAACGGAGAGAGAGCGCAGGGCTGTGATGTAGATTACATAGAAGAGGCAAGAGACACGTGAGAGAGAAAGGAGAGTGAGAGGGTTGAACACGTTTTTGTCTATTTTTTATTTTTATTTTTATTTTTTTTCTTTTTCCTTTATTCCCCCACATGACAGGTATCCCTCCTTAGTCCTTACGTTTCATAACTTTTCTTTCAATAACATTTAATCCCTCCGTTTCGCCATAGTTGAGTCATTTTATCATTGCGGGAAGTTTCTTCATAATTGAGTCATTTCCATATTTGATAACTTTTTTCTCTTTCTTACTTTACCCTCTCTTACTTTATTCTCTCTACTTTATTCACTTTATACTTTATTCTCTCTACCTTTTCCTCTCTCTTATTTTTTTATCTATTTATTTAACACACCCAACATTCATATCTAAAACTCCATGCCCAAAAGTTCCGTCTCAACTATAGTAAAACGGAGGGAGTAACTTTTTCCCTTTTGTTTTTCCCTCTCTAATTCTTTCCTCACCATAGAGCTCATTTCATTCACTGAACCTCCCTTTGCTTGCCATTATTTATCACTATTTTCCTTTTTAGCCATTAATTATCACTATTTTACTTTTTACTTCTCTCCTATTTATTAATATATTCAATCACTTTTTCCACTCTGCTCTATCACAAACAACTATTCCATCTAAAACTCCATGTCATTCAATAATGTAGTCATCTTATTGGGACAGAGAGGTATATAAAAATATATTCTCTTAACTTTTTTAACTCAGTTTTCATTACATAAAATTCATGTGCGATCGAAACGTACCAACTAATAATGAACGGAAGGAGTAGTACTTAAAAATTTGATGCCTAAAATGAGTGCCTCAATTGAGGCTAGACGAGACTAAGGGAGAAGTAGTCAAAGTCCTCTCACTCCAAAAGTCCAAGTACAGAGATATTTTAAGCCAAGCATTTTTGGAGATATGATACAAGTAGAATTGAGAGCGTTCATTCAACTAAACATGATCAATATGAATCCTCTTCAACTGATCTCTGTTTTTCTACTTTTCTCGCCTCTATTCTCAGCCGCTCTACATGCCAAACCCGGTTGCCTTGATCGGTGTGGAGATTTACTGATTCCGTATCCGTTCGGAGTCGGCCAAAAATGCAGCCTCAACCCATATTTTAACATTAAATGCGATACAACCACTTACCCTCCAAGAGCTTACCTCTCTATTATGAAGAAAGAAGTGATTGAATTCAATCAAACTTACATTCGCCTCAAAAATCCATACATGATTTCTGCTTGCTATGATTTGTCTGCAGGCAGCACAGGCAATCAACATAGTATGAGTGTCAACTTGTCGGGAACTCCCTATAGGTTTTCGAATGTAAACGTGCTCACCGCCATCGGGTGTGATGACATGGTGCTGCTATCGGATGAAAGTTCCTATATTGGTGGCTGCTCGGCGTTTTGCACCGTCGAGAATGATACGAGCGGCATCGGGAATTGCCAATTTAATGGTTGCTGCCATGAAAGATTTTCCGGTAATTGTCAATCTTTTCCTTTGTCCAAAAATATAGAGAGAACATGGACATTTCTTTGTGTAATAAATAAATAAAATTAATATTCCCTACGTCTCATTAGAAATAAAACATTTGCTTTCCGCTATAAGATTTTATGTAGTGTTGTTTTGTGTGTTCATGAAGAGAGAGTGAAATATGAAAGATAAAAAAATAGAGATAATGTTGTTTTCATTTTAAGAAACGTTTTATTTTTAATGGGATAATCCAAAAAAGAAAAACATTCTATTTTAATAGGACAAAAGAAGTAAATGGGGTCAGAAAAGTAATAGAATTACTCTCTTAGTCCCTACATGTGTTCCACTTTTCCATTTTAGGATGCATATGTCAGTTCACTTTTATTATATACTCCATCCGTCCTTTATAGTTTGTCAATATTTAACCTAGTAGTATGAGTTTTAAGAAATATAATCGAAAGCAAGTTCAAAAAGTTAGTGACATGTGAATCCTACTTTTATATATTACTCCCTCCGTCCCCGATTATAGTTGTCACTCTTTTCCATTTCGGTTCATCCCTCAATAATTGTCACACTTCATTTTTACCATAAATGGTAAGTAGGTCTCACATTCCACTAACTCACTTCACTCACATTTTATTATAAAATCAATATAAAAAAGTGGGTTCACATTCCACTAACTTTTACAACCAACTTTTCTTTACATTTCTTAAAACTCGTGCCCAGTCAAAGAGTAACAATTAATCGGGGACGGATGGAGTACTAGTTTTATAATAAAATGTGAGTGAAATGAGTTTAAGTGGAATGTGGGTCCACTACCAAAAATGATAAAAGTGGAAAGTTATAAATTTTTAGGGAATGATAAAAAATGAAAATAAGTAAGAAATTTTCAGGGACAAATGAAGTACTCCCTCTGTCCCACTAGAAATGAAACGTTTTCCTTTTTGGGTTATCCCATTAAAAATGAAACGTTTCTTAAAATAGAAATAACTTTATCTCTACTTTTCCCTCTCTCTTACTTTACTCTCTCTTCTTTAACTCACAAAACAACGCTACATAAAATCTAGTGCCGAAAAGCAAATGTTACATATTTATTGGGACGGAGGGAGTATTTGTTAATGGACACTATTCCATTAACTATTTTACTAACATTTTATTACTATAAAACTAATACTAATATATAAAGATAGAACTCACATTTTACTTTCTTTTTTATATCCACTTTCCTCTACATTTTCTTAAATTTCATGCCGAATCATAACGAGACACATAATAAGGGATGGAGATAGTATAATTTAAGATTAATTTCTTTAAACCATGCAACTGATACAAAATGTCATATTTCATTTCTAAAATTTGATTTCAACTCACAGGATACAACAGTTTTGTAGCAGCGGAATTAATTGACTTGAGCAGACAATCTCTACGTGAAAAGCTTTTCCCGTGCAGCTATGCCTTTATCCAAGAGGAGGAAAATCATGATGAAACTGAATTAACCGTATTTTCATATCCTTTGTACTACCTGAATAACTTAACAGCATTGCTAAATGATAATTGGGCATCAGCATCAAGGCCACCAGTAGTGAGCTTGGACTGGGTTGCTGGTACCGGGAACTGCAGCCGAGCTAAGACTTCTGTAGCTTATGCATGTCGAGACGACAAGAGTGTTTGTGTTGATTATGATGATTACAGTGATACGGGATACACATGTAGCTGCGTTCAAGGCTACGACGGAAATCCTTACTTACCGGGTGGATGCCAAAGTTTGTTTCTTTTCTCCCTACTTCTATTTATTTACAAATTATAAATGCAAAACATGGTAGATCAAAATTTATATGTATCCGTAAAGATGTAAAAAAAAAAAAAAAAAAAAAAAAAAAAAAAAGGTATTCGAATCCAAAGCTTGTTAACTAGATATTTAAATCACGAGCTTTGCTTTACAAACTGAATTTATCACTTTGGTAACATCCAAAACATGAAAACATTATAGCTCCTTTCGGTACAACGAAATTGGGACTATGGAATTGGAATTGGAGCCTTCAATTTCAAATCCGATATTTGGTATTGCAAAATATTTGGATTTGGAATTAAATTAAAATTTCAATTCCTATAAATTCCACAGTTTGAATTTCATATCAAAAGTAGAATTAAAATTCTAAATAATTGAAAAATGACACTTTCAGACACCACTTATACTACTTAAATAGAGCGTGCACACGCAGTCACACACACACAATCGCACACATACATATACAAAATTTACGCACAGTCACGAATATACAAATTGACACACAAATGCGCACACACACACATATAAATACAAAGTTAAACACAAACGCGCACATACACATACACATACACATAATCAAACACACATTCTCCAACACACACACTCAAATACACATTAGCATACACACACGCACACACACTTAAATACACACAGCACACTGTCACACATAGATGCAACACGCACTCACAGTTGCACACTTAAACACACACTGTCACACACACAGTAGAATTCAATTCAATTTCCTATCATGTTTGAACTGTCATACACACACACACAGCATAATTCAATTCTATAAATTCAATTTCCTCTCGTATTTGTACTGTCATACACACACACACACAGAGTATATTGCAATTCTATAAATTCAATTTCCTATCATTTTGACCAAATAAAGGATTTGGATTTTTAAATTCACTTCCACAAAATTTCAATTTCAATTCAATTCCAATTGCGTGTACCGAACGGACCATGTGTGTATTGTGTTGAGAGGGGGGTTCCGTATTCAATCTAGGAGGATCTCCTACCTCAACTAAACAAGAAAGGAGTATTAAATTAATAACTTTTAGATTTAGATTGTGTTAATGTATACTACTCCATCTGTCCGGCCTAAGCGAGACTCATTTTCCCACTTGTTTTGGAAAAATGATGATAAATAGTTAAAGGAGAGATAAAATTAAGTAAGAGAGATAATAATATACTTGAAGAGACTTTCTTCTATATTATTATCTCTCTTGTTTAGATTTATCTTCACTTTAACTATTTATTAATATTATTACAAAAATGAAACGTCTCGCTTAGGCCGGGACAGAGGGAGTACATGCTTACGCTAACATGTCTCATCTCCTTGAATTGTTTCAACCAGCAATTTCTAGTTCAATTGCCAAATTTGGATGCTTAGATCAATGTGGGGAAGTATCGATTCCATTTCCATTTGGTATGGGCCCGAATTGCTACTTGGAGCCAGCTTTCGAAGTTGTTTGCAACACGGCCACCAACCCTGCTAAACCCTTCCTCCGTCACTTAAACAGTGAAATCGTCGAGCTGAACTCATCAAAAATTGTGGTCAACTATATGTACCTAGCTTCAACTTGCTACAACAATGGAGCTGGAATTACCAAGCCAGAGGAGCGAAGATTGACAGTTGACTTGTTGAAAACGCAATATAGATTATCAGATGAAAACTGGATCAGCGCCATTGGCTGCGAGGATATGGTTGTCGCGGTTATTGGATCAGACAAACAAAGTATTATTCGCAGCAGCTGTGCAACGATGTGCCCCGGTAGTTGGATTGACAGGGGTGTGATTGGAGCACAATGCAATTATGGAACTACAGCTTTTGGTTGTTGTAGAGTACCAATTCCAAGAGGTAATGCTCAATTCATGTTTTAATATACCTGCTCATATACTGCATAATAAAACAATAAACATTCTCTACAAAATAAATTTACTAGTAGTAAAAAAAAAATCACTTGGAAAATGTTGAAGTTATAGGCAGACAGATAGTTGTGTGTGTTGATCATTTGCAGGTACGAGTTACCTTGAAGCAAATTTGACCGATCTTTTTGGACGACGGACATATAGCAATGTTGCATGCAGCTATGCCTTTGTTCGATATATTAAAGAAATAGATGCAGACCGTCATTCTCCTACCAGTGCTTTTATTTCGTATTCGTTTATAAATAACTCAACGCGGATCACACCTGATCGTCTGTTGACGAAAAAGCCGAGCATGGCATTGGATTGGAGGATTGGAGCGGTGAATTGCAAAGAAGCACAGCAGGATCTGGCGAAGTACGCATGTCGAAATAACACTGATTGTGTCGATTTTGATTCTACGCTTGGAGGGTACCTCTGCAATTGCTCCAAGGGACACAAAGGCAATCCTTACCTCAGTCCAGGATGTGAAGGTTCATAATCTAATCTTTTGCCTTGTCTCATATTTTCTTTTCTGTTCGTCCGTAAATAATGGTCTCATTTATCTTTTATTACATTTGGTAAATAGATTCCAAACTGTCATTATTAAATTAGAACTAATGATCAATTGACTGATATTGCACATGTTTCGAGCAGATATTGATGAATGCATTGATAATATGACTAATACATGCGTCTCAAGTTCCACTTGCATAAATGATCCTGGTGGCTTTCACTGCTCATGTCCAAAAGGGTATATCGGTGATGGGAAGAAAGACGGCACAGGTTGCATTCAGAAGCCGCCATCCAAAACCAAGATGATTATCTTGATAGGTAACAAAATAGTAATGTTTTAACTCTCATATCAATCCATTTAATATATAATTCTCTTAATGTCATAAATGTAGTATTATATTAATTCCTTAGTAAGAGTATATTGTGAACAATCATATATGCAGATAATGAGTATCACTTAATTGTGAAGTTTTGTAACTTTCTCACGGGTATGTTTTCATGTAGGTACAAGCTCTGGCTTGGGGTTTTCGCTTCTAATCTCACTGTTCTTTTGGTTGCACAAAGTGTTGCAAAAAAGAAGAGAAAAAATGAGAAAAGAAAAATTGTTCAAACGAAATGGTGGTCTTCTCTTGCGAAAACAAACAAATGAAGGAGAACTTGGAAAAACAAAAGTTTTTACGGCAAAGGAGTTGGAGGTAGCTACAGATCACTTTAATGAAAATAGAATTATTGGACGAGGAGGGCAAGGCACTGTCTACAAAGGAATATTATATGACGGAATGATTGTAGCGATAAAAAAATTGAAATTGGTTGAGGAGCATCAATTGGAACAGTTTATAAATGAGGTAGTGATATTATCCCAAATCAATCACAGGAATGTAGTCAAACTACTAGGGTGTTGTTTGGAGACTGAGGTCCCTCTACTTGTTTACGAATTCATGCCAAATGGGACACTTTTCGATCTACTTCATGGTTCGAGCAATGAATTTCCATGTACATGGAACATGCGTTTGAAAATGGCAGCAGATATAGCAGGGGCACTAGCGTACTTACATCATGCAGCTTCCGTGCCTATCTATCACAGGGACATCAAGTCTAGTAATATCCTTCTAGATGAAAAATATGTTGTTAGAGTATCTGATTTTGGAACTTCAAGGTCAGTTTCTACAAATCAGACTCACCTAACTACTCTGGTTAAAGGGACCTTTGGATATTTAGATCCAGAGTACTTCCAATCGAGTCAATTTACAGAAAAGAGCGATGTTTATAGTTTCGGGGTAGTTCTTGTCGAGCTTCTCACTGGGCAAAGGCCAATATCTCTTGATAAAACAGAAGAGGAAAGAGGCTTAGCGGCACGGTTCCTTGCATGCATGGAAGGAAAATGCGTGGACACAATTTTAGATCCTCAAGTTCGGGAGAACGGAAGAGAGGATGAGGTGACTCTAGTTGCTGAGCTTGCACATAGATGTTTGAACTTGAAAGGTAGAATGAGACCAAGTATGCAAGAAGTTGCTACTGAACTGGAAAGTTTAATGATGTGTGGTATGTCGAGTGGTGTTAACGTTAAATCAGAAGATGTCAGATCTTTCAACGATATGCCCACGATGATTTCGGACATTGAATACACATGGCCTATGAGTTATAAAAATGCTTCAACATCATTATCAGACACGCTTCCTTTAGTATTATTCGACAGTGCGCCATAATACAGAACTGTTTATGGTGGACTCGAACTCGTGGCACTCTCTTTACTCTTTTAGGTGAGAGGATGGTCAAGACATGGTTGCGATCTCAGGAATTGAAGCTCCGAAGATTGAAGACACGCGTACGGTTCAATTCGTACTTGACATTTTGTTGTATTTTCGTTCTCGGTTTAATTTTTATTTGTGTAATGAAAGTATTCGAATTGACACACAAATTTGAACCATCTTATGGTGTGGATAAACAGAAAAAGTTTAACAAGCACAACATAAATTCAGCCAGTTCATGCCATGCTTATCGAACTTGCATGGAATGAATTCAGTTAGGTAAGTATGCATGTTACGAATTCAGCCTTTTCACGCCTTGCATGTGTTCCTCATTTTTGAGTATATAGTGAACTAAACTAATGAAAATTGGGGTGCATTAGAATGATAACCCATATTTATAGTGATAACCTAATAACCTATTATTTTATGGGTCAAAACTATCATTTTTACTAAAAATTATATTTATACAAAATAAAATGATATTTTTCAGAATGCATAAAATGATACTCTTAATCCATAAAATGATATTCTTTTCTATAAAATGATATATTTCGTCCATAGAATGATAGGTTATTAGGTTGTCACCATAAATATGGGTTATCATATGATCACATCCCAAAGAAAATTTGTGTATATTTCGTTTTACTTTTAAAATATTTTAAATTATACTACTATCTTTAAACATATCAAGATTAATAATAGCATATGAGTAATGTTTTTCATTATTTAATTCATACAGGTTCAAATGTCGTAGTTCTTAAATTATTCCACTTGTATAATTTAATCATACTTGAGTGTAAGTAGTATATACTCCATTCGTCCCAGCTAAGATGATACATTTATTAGTCGGCATGAGATTTTAAGAGTTGTTGGTTAATAGGTTTAATTGGAAAAAAAAATGTGTTTTAAGTATTAAATGTAGTGAGAAAAAAGTGGTTAAGTGTATTAATTGGAGAGAGAATGTTACCAAAAATATAAATGTGTCGTCTTACATAGAACAAACCAAAAATTTTAAGCAATAAATTCTTTATAATTATTCTCATTCATAATAGTACATATGTTACTAGTATTTCTTTCCATTCAGTTTTAGGAATTTTTTTTTTCTAATCAATTGCTAAATGTCAAATTTAAACAATATATCGGTCAACCAGCTTAGTAAAATTTGGAAACGGTACTTTCCTATGTAGTTCACAATTTGTATAGTAGTACTATTATAGAAAAAAAAATAAAGAATATCCTAGAAATACATTGGATATTAGTTGGAGAATTGAGTTGAAAAGACATACTCCTATAAATTTATAAACTGCCAAAAAAATACATTGATTGATGGCATGAAAAAAGACACGAATGTAGGCCTTCATAGAAAAAATAAAGAATATCCTAGAGATGCATTGGATTTTAGTTGGAGAATTGAGTTGAAAAGACATACTCCTATAGAATTATAAACTGCCAAAAAAATACATTAATTGATGGCATTAATGAAAAAAGACACAAATGAAGGCCTTTCTAGTCTTCTCTACCAGCTTAGGGAATTGGTCGACTGTTGAACTTTGGCAGCATAAGCATTTTCGATTTCTTCCTGTATTTTTCAACACAAAAAATTAAAGTATGTTACATTGCACATCAAATTTTAACGAATTTGGCTCATAAATCAATGGTAAATGAATCATAATGAGCTTTTGAGGGAAAAGGAATTCTTAAAATGTCGCAAGAAACCAAATCTTGGGGAACAAAAGAATTCTTAAATTTACAAGCAAAAACGGAAGTACATAAATAAAGAGAACGCTCAATTTGGCACATTATATTCATTCAGTCTACAATTATATTTTCTATTTTGGTTCATCCACAAAAATTAATCTGCTTATGTGTTTTAGAGCGTCCACAGTGCTTGGGCAGCCCACGGCCCCCCACTATTGAGGCGAGGGGTGCCCGCGGCTCGTGGGGGTGGACGAGGGAGAGCCGAGCGCTCGGCCAGGCCGAGGCTCTTGGGCAGGCGGCTCGGCCCGCCACTGCAAGGGCCGAGAGCCGCGGCCCTGCCCACCGATTTTTAATTAATTTTTTTTTTTTTGTAAATTCGAAAATTATATTTATAAATACTATATTCATTCCATTTTTTTTATCTTCCTCAATTCTAAACCCAAAAAATTTCAATATCTACCATTTTCAAAGTCTACAAAATGCAAGGTGGAGATGATTCTCCCGGCTATGGAGAATCGGGATTTGGCGCATTTTCGTCTTCCCAACCGTGGAGATCGAGTCCGACCCCCACTCCAACGAACCTGTGGAGTCCACAATCGCCGCCGCCGTGGCAACAAACACCCCAACTCCGGGGTTAGTCCTCCTCTCAGCCGCAGAGGAACGTGGGTCGTCCCCAATCGGGGTTCGGCGACTACCGGCCCAATATGGACGCGATCAACAACTCTTCTCAGCAATTCCAATCCTCCCAATTCCAATACACCCAATCCCCTCTATCTGAATCTGATAGATTCACGTAGGAACAGTTGATGGGAACACCACCAGAGACCCCGGTGTCCGGTACTCAAGGCGGCCGCGGGCGAAATCAAGGCGTTGGGGGGGCGAAACGGCGGCGGAGGTGGGCGAAATAGCGAAAATGGTGGGTGGTGAAGCGGCGGCGGTGGTCGAAGCGCCGGCCGCCGAGGAGAGCAGGGCACCGGAGGAGGTGGCGGCCGAAGTGGTCGGCGAGGCGGCGGACGCGGCGGTGGCGGCGGCGGCGATGGCGATGGCGATGGCGGTGGCGGTGGCGGTGGCGGTGGAAGCCGGCGGTCGACCTACTATAGCAATGAAGAATCCATTGCTGTAGCCAGAGCCTGGTATGCGGTCATGACCGATTCTGTAGTCGGTACGGATCAGACCGACGTTTGCTTTTGGAATCGCGTTCTCGATGTGTACAACGAATTCAAACCAGATGGGAGCGTCGAGCGTACAGCTAGCCAGGTCCGGAAGAAGTTTGGAAGGATTACTAAAGCGTTGAAGAGGTTCAGTGGTATATACGAGACCCAACTCCGCCTTGCTGAGAGCGGCCGCACCGAAGCCGACGTACGAGCGTTGTCGTATCAGTTGTACAATATTGAATCGTGGTCGAAGTTTACCTACTGGGACGAATACCTCGTTCTGCGTGACTGCCTAGGGTCCTCATCGACAAAGATCCTGTCTCTGGGCCGAAGCGGACAAAACTAGGCGTCGCCGGCAACTACAGCAGTAGTAGTGACTCACGCGCCTTCGACCTGAACGATGATGCTTCGGAGGAGGAGCCCCCCTCCAGACTCTCTCGGCGCCCACGTCCGCAGGGCCAGCGTGCCGCAATCCGGGAATCTAGAACCGGCTCTCAGTTCTCCGCTGCGACCTCTACAGCAATGCCCTCAACACCGCGGGCGGCTTTGGCTCATACCCTAGAGGTGCAGATGATGAAGCAACTTCAGGAGAATTTGGCCTTGTACTAGAAGTCAACTGATCCGGAGACCAGGAGATTCTACTACGACCTCATTATTCGACTGAGATCGAAGTTGGGATGGTCCGAAGGGTCGCAGTCGGGCGGTGCCAGCGGCAGTGGGGTCGGTGCAAGTGGCAGTGGCGGCGGTGGAGGCGGTGCCGATGATGTGATGGATGACGATGACGACACCGAGTAGTCGGGCGGTGTGCGTAATTTTTTTTATTGTATTTAAAACATTGTCGTTGTATAATTTTACCCTATCTATAATACTACGACAATTTGGTTTCAATTTTTTTTTAGTAATTTTTAAAGTATGCATTTTTTTTAAGTATGCATTTTTGACTTATTATATGCATATAATTTTTATTCTAGGAATAATAAAATATACCAAAAATGTATAAAAATAATTTTAATTGTTGAAATAGAAAAAAAAAATGGTGGCCCTCTGGTGGCCAAGTTTTGAGGGTAAGGGCCAAGTTTGTTGGGCATGCCCAAGAGGGCCACCATTGAGAACACCCTTAGTATATCTAACAAGATGAGATTTATTTCCACTAATAACACTAAAACAAATTTTCTACCAATTATTCTCTTCCTGTCATTCAATGCTAAGTCTATTGATGATGAAAAGAGGGAATATTATTTTTGTCTATCTACTTTTACTGTCAGTTCTTTAGAAAGGATCACAGTCCAAAAAAAATGGAAATATGTGAAGGAGAAATATGCATGTATCTTTTCAAATTGAGGACAGATTCTGTTTAGAAAAAGGATAAGAAAATATAGGGACACAACAATTTGCTCCTTTTTCCTTTTTCTTTTATCCCACTAAATAAAGTCGTAGCTCAATAAAGACGAGAGATTTCGGTTTAAGAATATACCTTGCAGGAATTTAGCAGAGGTTGCAAAATAGATGACTTGAAATATCTGTATGATTCGCCAAGTGAAGTATATTTTCCAAATCTGCCAGCAAAAGGTTTCACAAAATCGGCAAAAGTGGGCACAATTATGAGCATGGGAGAGAGATGGATGATATGGAAATTTAGGACTTTAAAGACTATTACATACCTTCCTCACCCCCACTTCCTAGAGCCCTCATGTTAAGTTCTTCCAGAAGCTGCAAACTCACCGAAAAAGAAAATTGCATTAGCCAGTCTTCAGGGCTGCACCATGATGAATCGTATCTTCCACAATCATTTCAAATCGAAGAATAGAGATCAGCAAAAACCATTCAAGTTCGGGTCCCTATCTTAAGGACTGAATGCGAGGAAATGGCAATTTTAACTACAGAAACACACTACCAGCCCCAAAGAAGAGCATTGAATAAAAGTTGTCTTACTAGCGTGCAACGTAAGGCATGGTCAAGAAGCGTGAATTCAGTTTCTTAAAATAAATTGCAGAGCCATCATCGTATTAACTAAGCAAACTCCCAACAAATGGCTAAGACTATCACAATATTTGTCCTAGTAGTGCAATCAACAGTATTATGCGATGATGAAAATCATCTTGAGTGGAAGTATCACCAAAATCGTGTATTACCAGAGAGCATAACCAGTAATGATCATGAATGTTTTATAAAGTACCTAGGCATCTAATCAAAGCATTTTCAGTGTAAATATATTTTAACTTGTGACTACTCACCCTGGAAAGGGTTGGCATGGACGAAGGATCAAAATCTTCACAGTGCTTAGGATCAATGGGAACACAAACACGGCCTGAAAAGAAAATGAGAAATTGGATGATAATTAATATGCTGATAAACTTGAAAGCAAGGAATTCACTACGCCATTATCTACCATGGGTATGATTATCCTGGACAGCACATATTAAAACATAAGGAGGCATTTTAAATAAACCTGTTTTCGGGTGTATGCAGAAAGGTGCCTTCAGCAAGTGATTCATGTGTTTTGAGATCTGAGATGGAAACCAGAAACTTCAAGCATAGTATACATCTAATTCATAATTAACCATATTATCTTACCCTATATCAAAATAAAACTGAAAAGGGGAATATGGCAAACCTCCAAATCAAGTCTTGGATAGGTGAAGGTAAACATAATTTCTTCAACACACCTGCGGACACCCAGCATCTAAAATACAGTGAAGTTATGATTAGGAAACGATACAATTAATAATACCAGTCAAAAATAAAAAAGAAATCAATTTTAATTTTAACATTTTATCTTAGATGAATGAGGAAACTACAAGAATAGCAATTACATGTAAAAAAAGCAAAAATATAGCTTCGAGAAAAAGTTTATGTGGAGTTTTTCTGTTTTTCTTCCTTTTCCCTCTAGTAAAAGCCTATAATATAATATCAATACACCAGGAGTCATACCTTCTGTTTTCCTGATTGCAAAAGATGTTTAAGTTGACCCCATCGAACAACATTGATATCATCACGTGTGTGTTTCTTATCCTGCCACTTCCCCCGAAGCTCAGAAGTAATGGCTGCCAGAGTATGAATGGAGAAGGATATAGATTATTTCTTTCACTACAAAGGAAATAGCAATTACAAAGCACTCTAGCTTACATTCATCAGGAATCATTTCCAGTATCTTTTCATATCTATCTTCATCTGAAAATAAATTTTGACTCAAAACAAACTTTTCCTCAAAAAATTCTTTCACGACTTCAGCAGATCTCCTGTTGGATGGAAAAAATGTAATATTGTGATGAATAAATAGAGATACAACAATCATATATATAACTTGCATACCCTATGAAAGGATGAAACGTCTGTCCAACTAGGGTAACTTTTTTAATGCTGTGTTCATTTCCCTGGAGTAAAACAGGGCATATGACAAAACAAAAAGGATTTTAGAACCATAATAGTGCCTAAGATATATTCAGATAGATACTTGCAAGTTTAATCAATAAGATAGGAGTAAACCTTATGGACATGTAAATAATTAACTATAGCAGCCCTTTGTCCATCGTCCAACCTTGCCAATGATAATTACAGTTTAGCATATAGTACTAGAGTCAATAAAAGGTCAAAAGTGATCATATATGTATTAAAGCACCATTACCTTCTTGCTTTTCCGTCACAAACCCAGCAATGCACACCACGACGTCCACTATACACCCATAAAATGTGGTTGTATCCAAAGTCCTCTGCATAAGCAGGCATACAAGGCAATATGGCCAACAAAATGGAAAAAAAGAGTCATCGTATCGAATACTCAACAAACTTAACCTGGCCACTGAAAGAGCAAAACTTAAATTATAAAAACAGAGCGAAAGAGAGAGTCAGAATAACAAGACAAGAAGACTGAAAGAAAGACAAAATAAAGTATTCAACATCTTTTGTCAAAGAAACAAGAGTGAGGAAGTGTTGTCTTGGCATATAGGTTCTCCTATAGTGAAAGATAGAAAAAACCTATATTTGTGAGTGCACAACAAGTGGGCAAGTAGTGACAAAATTTCAATTGTAAATGAGGAAAAGGAAGACATCGGAAAATGAAATTTTTTCAACTATGCAAGCTTACACCTGACCACCGTTACAAACTTACAGAGTTGCAAACATCATACAAGGTTTCCTGTTACTAATTCAATTTTTATTATTTGTAAATAGTAAATACAATTGCCAAAGATATCAGAATGCATATTCTCTATTCAATATTCAATTCTGATTGAACATGGACAGCTAAAGTACCAACTGCTTAGTATGATGCACATATTCTACTTTATTGAGATTTGTATTACACTGACCAGCTAAAGCAAATACACAAAAGGATGGAGTTGTAATAATCTCAATATTTTATTAGGTGATTTAGTAATATAGCTTCTGTCCCCACACTAAATTTCATGCCAATGCAACAATTTAGTACTATATCGTAAGCACCATTTCCTACCTCTAAGCGCAGTATCAATTATTTTAATGGCTACCGTCATCAATGGCCAACATGCCGAACAAACATCAGCTCCCTGGCAGCAAAATCTGACATCGTCATAATCTGATATATCCTGCAGTTGTAAGATAAAGGATCATAAATTGGGCATCCATGGGACTTATTTACTTCACCTGTATGATTGTATCAGAAAGTTCCACCACAGTTAAAATATAAAAGCTAGAGAATAACTACTTACAATATCAAATACAAGTTCCCTCTCCACTGGTCTGAAAACGTTACCACCCGACTGCGCATATGCACTTCTTTTTTCAGGCTGCAAATCCAAAATGCATTTCAATTCATAGCATACGAGTTTATCAGTGAACAGAGCTGACAGAAACTAAAAATTCTATCAAGATTGTAAAATATGTGGCACTCTATACACCATAAGCTCAGTGAGACTTACATCCACACTGTATACTGGACCAATATCAATTTTGAAAGGGCAATGATCCTTGATGGCCTGTTGAAGATCATCTACTTTGTTGAAAGACTGAAACCGCAAGTAGATATCATTTTCTAAGGTAAATGAAAACTCTCTTCTCCCAAAGTAAGATTTATCACACCCTGGATGGTTTCCATCTAGAAAGTAAAACATATAACTACAAGTCAGCCAATAAAAATGATACTCCATAATTATAGCAGGAGCCGAATAATGCTCACCATTTCCATACGACATCCATTTGTGCATCTCAGCTTATGGAAAAAACTTCGCTGCACGTATGAGATCAAACAAAAGGGTAACTTCACGTACAAATAAAATAAAACATAACACACTCAGTCAGCAAAAGATTAAAATTAGGCAAACAAGAATAATTTTTGTATGGTAAGTATTCAGTTTTATAAAAGAAATTCAAATAACCAAGGATTGAGGTCTAGGGTGAGTAGAATCTACCAAACTCAAATTTGGGGAAGACAGAATAAAACAAACAAAAATGTGATACCATAGTAAATCTTGAGATAGTTAGAGTTGAAACCATCAGGAACTTCATAATTTGTCTTGTTCCCTTTTTCCACTCCGTCGATTACCATGTCTTCCCTAGTATTCTCAGCTTCCTCTCTCACCATTTCCGAACAATTAAGCTTTCCCTACCTATAATTACTGGAGTTAAGGAGCGAAAAAACCAGTTGAAAATCCTAGGCCCAAACTAATTGCTGAATTCCGGAAAAAAAATTGCGGCATACAATGCTAGAATTGAACAATCGGATTTGTCGTATCGTTGTGCAAGCGCAGAGGAAAAGAGGAATTGGGGGAATGGCGGGAAAATAATGAAAGACCATGAAGAGAGGATTTAGTTGAAAGTGAGCTTTTGGTGGGCTTTTTTCTGGCTTTGGCCCATGAGTGTAATTCCAAATTATTTTGCTTGGTCATTTTTGTTCGTCACAAATTATTTTAATTGATGAGAAAAAATCATACTCTCTCTGTCCCATTAAAAATGCAACGTTTTCCTTTTTTGGTTGTCCCATTAAAAATGAAACGTTTCCTAAAATAGAAACAACTCTATCTCTACTTTTTCATCGCTCTTACTTTACTCTTTTTTCATTTACTCACAAAACAACACTACATAAAATCCCGTGCCGATTTCCAAATATTGCATTTTAAGTGGGACGGAGGGAGTAACTTATTCGGTTAAGTCATTTTTCTCTCAGTTCCGTAAGATTATTATAACTATTTGTTTTATATATCTTTTACTGGGTCCTATTCTAATGCTTATAGCACCCTAATCCAAAATTAAGACTACTGTATACATTGGGAGTGGAAGAGCTGGCATCATTGCTGGAAGGGGGCCTACACGACCCGGCTACAAGTCAAAGAACCCCACGATAATCCTCGAGACCGTAGCTGATTACCGCGGCTGTGGATCTGGCATGCGTATTTTGGGGTAGCCGGGTCGAACAACGACCTCAACGTCCTGAACTCGTCTCCCCTCTTCAACGAGAAGTGCCGGGGCGTCGGTCCAGCCGTCTCATTCGTGGCCAACGGCAAGCCGTGACATGATGGAGCTACTACTTGGCGGATGGGATATACCCTCGGTGGCCGGTCTTTGTGAAGACGATCGACAAACAAGTGATGAAAAGAAGGCCTACTTTGCGCAGCTACGAGGAGTCGGCGCGCAAGGGCGTGGAGCGCGCATTTGGTGTGCTCCGGTCTCGATGGGCGGCAATCAAAGGGCCCAACGCGTTTGTGGGATGTCGGATGTGTTTCCGAGATAATGTACGCCTGCATTATCACGCACAACATGATCGTCGAAGGCGAAGGGCGTACCAGCCCCCTGACTAGTTGGGTCAGGTGATGATGAGAAGCCGGTCCAAGCCACGGAGGCGGCCACCCCTAGTGTACGACGAGGGGTACCCCTCGATGAAACCGACCGACTCGGAATTTGCCGGCATGCGCCCGAAGTGGATGCTCATATTCAACTCCAAAAGGATATAATTGAAGAGTTGTGGGCACGGAGGGCTTGCATGACGATAGTTTTTTTTCTTTATTATGCATGTACTTTTTTTTTTTATCTATGTAACTTTTTTAATGCAATTAATGAATTTTCCCGTACACGTGTCTAAATTTAATTCCGTATTTTAATCGTAATTTTAATTAGTAAATGTAGTATATTTTGAATTGTTTTTATTGCGGCTGGCCTATGGGCAGCTTTAAATACGGCTATTTGCGGAGTGGTTTTTAGTGTTGCGCGTGGCGAAGAAGGAGAGGAATGGGCGGCCTATGGCTATGGTGGCCTATGCACCATTGCGGATGCTCTAAATCTCTACCATTGGATTTTAAAATGAGTGGATGAGATTAAAGCTCACAAATCTCAATAAATAGTAGACAAAATATTAACAAAAGGGTAATATATCATTATGTTATCATATGATAATTTTCGTGAGTGTTTTTTTATATCAACATTGTGTATTACAAATATCAACAATATTATATTAGAATATCAACACAAGGAAAAGAAAATATCTAACACATTTTTATTGAGATTGAACATGCATAATATTGAGATTTTGCCTACAATATATTGAGATTTTTTGTTGCATTTGTTGATAAAAGCTGCTTATCAACATGTACGAAAATTGAAATATAATTTATCAAATTTCATCACCCGAACATCGTCGGAACATATGCAATTGAGATCTCGTTGGAATCCTTATTAAATTATCTTTAATTTGATATATTTTTTGCGAAAAAATAATTTAAATTGAGAGAGTTACGTAAATTTAAAGATTTGAGATGATTTTGAAGAGAGAGAAAGTAGTTAGTTATAATTACTACATATAGGATTTTGACATTAATACCCTTATAATTTAATTAATAATTATTTAAATTTAAAATATATTACACTTGGCATTATATTAACCACAAGATCTTCTAATCTAATGGTTGAAAATTAGTCTCAATTTGGGATTGGTAATTAGTTAGCAATTGATTACCTCCCTATCTTCTACTATACCGATTTTATATTCAAACTTGTTCCGTTCATCATTAAAAATATTGATACTAAACGAAGAAAGTATACGAGATATTGGAATAAACAAACGGACCCTCAAAGCTATAGGTCATTACAAGTCAACAGAAATGAAGTCACACACACGACAATAGATTTTACTAAGATATGGTGTACTCCCTCCGTCTCCGATTAAGAGTCACATTTTTCCATTTCGGTCCGTCTCCAATTAAGAGTCACACTTCATTTTTACCATAAATAGTAAGTAGGTCTTACGTTCTACTAACTTAATTCACTCACATTTTATTACTCCCTCCGTCCCGCTTAAGATGACACATTTTCCTTTTTAGTTTGTCCCAACTAAGATGACACATTTCCTTTTTTGGAAACTTTCTCTCTCCAATTAATACACTCAACCACTTTTTTCCACCCTTATTAAAATATTCATTTTTCTTCCTCTCTCTATTTTAATACTTCCACACACCTTTTCTCTCTCCAATTAAACACATTAATCAATTACTCCTAAAACCTCGTACCGGCTAAGGAATGTGTCATCTTAGCCGGGACGGAGGGAGTATAATAAAACCACTATAAAAAAATGGATCTCACATTCTACTAACTTTTTCAACCAACTTTTCTTTATATTTCTCAAAACTCGTGCCCGATCAAAGTTTGACTCTTAATCGGGGATGGAGAGAGTATTTTTTACTCTCTCCGTCCCACAATAGAGTAAAAATTCCACAATATGAGTCCTATTTAGTTATGACACATATGTTAAAAGGGTAATGATAAAATGCAAACTCTAAATACAAACTATGATCTGGACTGTTAGAAAATGTCAATAGATGATAAAAATAATATCAACAAAAAATGTCAACACAATGTCAATACAATATCAACACAACATTAACCGTTGACACTGTGCTGACATTTTATTGTTCTTTTATCTTCTGTTGATATTTTCTAATGGTCCAGATCACAGCTTGAAGTTTGTATAATATTTAGGGTTTGCATTTGATTACATCTCTATGTTAAAAAATGTTAAGAAATATAAAGAAAAGTGAGTTGAATAAGTTAGTGAAATTTAAATTATATATTAGTTTTATAATAAAATACTCCATCTGTCCCATTACAAATGAAACATTTTCCTTTTTAGTTTGTCTCATTTAAAATGAAACGTTTCTCTTTTCATTAACTCACAAAACAACACTACATAAAAACTCATGCCGATTTCCAAATGTTGCATATTTGATGGGACGGAGGGAGTGTAAGTGGAATAAGTTGGTGAAATGTGCGGCCTACTTATCATAATCTATTTATTGATAATCTATTTATGATAAAAGTAAAATAGGATTCTTATTATGGAACGTACTCTTATTGTGGAACGAATGAGTATCATATATGGAATCAATATTTTTTTTATACATGGAATCACTATTATATTTAGTGAGACACCCAAGAAAATATGCATTATACAAATTATTGTACGGTGAACTGTAATAGAATTGCAGAAAGCCCTCCGAAAGTATAAGGTAAATTAAAGATCTTAATTGGGTGAAGGCCCGTAGAACTATCTTTTCATATTTATTTTCCTTTTTAAAGAAAATGTTTTGGGCTGGAATTGAACTAAAGAATTTCATTTCTTGTGAGTCGGAATTAATTCGCAGAATTTCAGGCACGTGAGAATGAAAAGAAGGATAGAAGAGGCAATTAATAAAAATCAAGAGACAAAAATATGAATTCAATGCGATAAAGTAGCGCCTAGAGTAAATGCATAATGCATCTATTATTACCCATGCCATCAGACAAAAAACTAGGCCGTTCCACTATAAATCTATGACTTTGGAGAGGTTTCTTTGCTTGTCTATGAATTCATGCCAAACGGGACTCTTTTTGATCTCATTCGTGATCCCAATAATGAATTTCCATTTTCATGGAAAATGCATTTGAAAATTGCAGCAGATATAGTCAGGGCGCTTGCATACTTACACTATGCATTCTTTCGTGCATGACAAAGACATCAAGTCTAGTAATATCCTTCTAGACAAGTATTTTGATCTTAGATCCCGAGTCAGTTCACAAAAAGAGTGATGTTTATAGTTTTGGAGTAGTTCTCATCGAACTGCTCACAAGACAAAGGGCGATGTCATTGGACAAAATGGATAATGATAGAAGCCTAGCAACATGATTTCTTACTTGCATGGAGGAGAACTGCCTAGACATAACTTTAGATCCTCAAATTTTGGAAAAGGAAGAGATGATTCTAGTTGCGAGTCTTGTGCAAAGAAGTTTGAATTTGAAGAAGAAAATGAGACTAACTATGAAAAAAGTTGGAAAGTTTTAGGATGTCCCAAAATATTGTCAAAGATGAACTTGGAGAAATGAAATTTTTTGAAGGTAGACCTACAATGATTTCAGACACTGAATACTCTTGGGAAACTATCTACAAGTCCCCAGGATCGTCTTTAGACATACATCCCTTAATGTTCACAACTGAGTAAAATTCTATAGTAGTATTGTAACATCCCTTATCCAAAATTTGTATTATTATTATATAAAAAAATATATATATAATGCGGAGTATCGAATAGTTTTAGAATAATCAATACAATTAGTTATTCGAAATTTTATTTACAACTAAATATAATTATATAGTACATGTATTTGTGTTATCTTAAATAGTAGTCGTATATGCATGTGTAATAAACGTAAAGGTGTCCATGGAAGTATATTTTTGTGCGCATAGTGATATAGAATTAACTCATATAATAAATGTATATGCATATAAATGTATACACGTGTATTTTCATGGAAAAGGTTAGTCACCCAACTTTATACATAGGTTTTATAATATACCTATACGTGTACATCATATAAAAACGTGTACACAATATTTGCTATTTCATGAAAAGCATGAAAAATTATCACGCCCAATAAGTCGGT
This sequence comes from Salvia hispanica, assembly GCF_023119035.1. Lineage (NCBI taxonomy): Eukaryota > Viridiplantae > Streptophyta > Magnoliopsida > Lamiales > Lamiaceae > Salvia > Salvia hispanica. The sequence goes on from NC_062969.1 coordinate 27,841,521, forward strand.
TAAATATATATATGTATATATTATATATATTGTATAGGATTATGTCTCGAAAAGATTGCACGAGGAAGGAGACAGGAAAAAAAAAGGAACGAGAATCGTAGAAAAGAAATATATAGGAATCTGGCTCAAGAGGCAAAAGGTGAGGATCGATAATTAAATATGGAAAATAGAATCAAAAGTGCAGTTAGATTATCTCTCGTATCCAGAGGTATAAATCACATTTTTAGTTATATATGTGTTATATTGATGATTGCAATATGTTAGACTTGGGTGAATATTTTGATTAAATGGTGGAATATGATATGGAACTATGATGAAGGGATATATTTACATATTTGATAGTATATGATATTGTAACAGTCCGCCTTCCTAGGGTATAATAAATACGGCGACTGCTACCAAAACGGACTTAAATAATTCAACATAGGCTAGAGTTTCATTTAAAGAGTTGACCGAAAGATTTAAAGGAAACATCAGAGCATTTAAATCAACAACTTAACCTAGTAGCTTAAATAAGAAAGAGAGAGGTATCATAAATTACTATCAAAGTCTCAAGAGTATGACATAGTTTCCAAGATGAGAACTACAAGAAAATCAAAGGCCTCTAAACCGAAAGGAAAAACAAATATCCAAAATACTAAAGTGTTTCAAAGAGAATTCAACGGAAAACGACCAAGAGAAAGTGTAGTTATGTATGAAGACACAACTACGCTTGAAGTTTCAAGACATCCATCCTAATTAGTTAACATGCTCAACACCTGCCACCGCTCGTCACCGTTCAACCTGCACATAAAGAAAACACATGCAGGGCTGAGTATTTTGAAATACTCAGTGAGCTCGTTGCCAAAACATTTTATAAGTTATGCCACCCTTACCAAGTGAACTCGAGTTTTAAGCAGTTATAAGAGAATATCACGAGTATCACAAAATATATTTTCATAGACTGGCCAGTCAAAATAACTCCCCATTTTCTCATCAATTTCCACAATCACAATCTTTCCATGGTGCGACGAAAGTGTGGCCACACTTTTCGCCCACGAGACCAGCCGACTAGCAAGGACGGCTCCCGATCCCCTCGTGTACACAGCCTGGTAGGGTTTGCGGCCCATACTCAGACCCGAATTCGTATAATCATATCCATAGCCCTATAGCCCAATGGAGCGAACTCACAAGCTAGGCATCAGGCGCACAATATCACAATAAAACAGACATAGGCATGGCATAACAGTTAAACCACCCTTATAATACCAATCAATATTTTTGCAAGAAGTAAAAGGGTTTAAGAATAAAGCCCACCTCGACTGCTTAGATTTCAAGTAGTTTCGCTTTTCCTTTATCCGGCTTCGCAACCAAAGTTTCACCTTTTAATCACATAGGCACATATCACAAATTAGGTTCAACACTATTCTTACTCATGCATGTCTCAATACTTTTCCCTTTTCCCATCGATTTATCTTATCATTACTAATCAATCAAGATCATGTTTATCACACAAGAATATTTAGCCATCAAACACACACTACACCAACACAACACACACACACACACGCCGCACACACACGCCACACACATGTAACATATTCCCATATCTCCTTTATCCCACTTTCACTCAACCAAGATGCATGAGGGCTCAAGAAGATCGATTAATCGGCTAGAAAGAAGAGGGATCGAGTAGCAAGAAGAAGATTAATATAAGAATACCTTTTTGAGAAAAACGAACGGTAGAAACAAAGTATTAGACTCGGTTCTTCAAGATTCTTGGATCAAACTTCAATTCTTCTTCAAAAGATGACAAAAATATTGGAGAATGGAAGAAAAATTGGAGAGAGTAGGAGAGAGGAGAGGGGCAAAATTTATGGGGGCTAGGGTTAGGGGTTCTCTTATTTATAGTGCTCAACAAGATCTTTAGGTAATTAAAATAGAATATTTGGTAAGATTTTATTCTCCACAATTAAATAAATAAATATTGTGAAGTAGGGAAGAAGAATTAACAAAAATAGATTAGGGTATCAAGGCATGCAATTTTCGAAATATATGGCTCCCAACTAGCCAAGATTTTGTTTTGGTATATTTTACGGAGTAGAATAAAATATCACGGAGCAAAATAAAATAATAAATCACCCACTTAGAGATTGGAAATAGGCGTGCAGTATGGTTGATATATAAGGAATGGATTTTTTTATATTAACTAAAATAAGATATGACAAGATCTCTTGAGGTATGGAAAGATTTGGTAGAATATTTAAATTCTAGGTATGGAAGGAAATCAATAAGAGATCAGTTAAAAATAAAATAAATTCCTCATTCCCAAAGCTAGGTGATTTTCGAAAATCACCTTAATATTAATAGGGCTCGATTTTTCCCATTAAGAAATAGGGAAATAATTGGGTTTTGGATTTAATTTGGATAAATATCCCAAGAATTAAATTAAATCCGGAAAAATAGAATTCCTTCTCCAAAAGTCCAAGGGTTCGAAAATATCACTATTTAGGTGGCTAGTATTTATGGAAAATTTTCCCCAAATATTCTCACTCACCCTTAAACAAATAATTCACCTCATAATTTAATATATCACATGCCACTTCACATAGGCAACAAGTTTGACTTTTCAAACTTCCCGGTCAAAGAAACTCATGCAATAAATTCATTTATCAAATAATTCACATCTCACATCTCCCACGTCATCAATAATAAATTTTAAGGCTCTAAAATTAGGGTTCGGAAATTCGGGATGTTACAGATATGGTTATGTGATTTGTGCATTAGAGATGTTTATCTATAGTATGAGAGGAATTGATGGAATATATGAATATGTAATTGGTGCAATGGATATGTTTGATTTATGGTATTGGAATTATTCGAATCATGTGATTAAAGAGGATCTGTGACAGTCTTGATCTGGATCTGAAAATACAGAGGGACCTTCGGGTCAAATATAGAGGGACCTATGAGTCCAATTACAGAGGGACCTATGAGTCCAACTAGAGGGACCTTCGGGTCAATTACAGATGGACCTATGAGTCCAACTAGAGGGACCTTCGGGTCAATTACAGAGGGACCTATGAGTCTAACTAGACGGACCTTCGGGTCAATTACAGAGGGACCCATGAGTCCGACTAGAGGGACCTTCGGGTCAATTACAGAGGGACCTATGAGTCCAACTAGAGCGACCTTCGGGTCAATTACAGAGGGATCTATGAGTCCAACTAGAGCGACCTTCGGGTCAATTACAGAGGGACCTATGAGTCCAACTAGAGGGACCTTCGGGTCAATTACAGAGGGACCTATGAGTCCAAATATAGAGGGACCTATGAGTCCAATTACAGAGGGACCTTCGAGTCATAGAGGAAACCCGGACAGATATCAGGCTTGATTTGTCACAGAATAATAAATTGAACAGAGAGGCATATGCATATGGATGTGCAAATTGTTTATGATATTTAATGTTTATAGTTATATGTATTAAAAAAAGAATATGTTTGATAATTGTGTGATGCGAAATTAAAGATAGAGTTCATATACATTGATTTGTGATTCGTATAAATGACAAATACTTTTAAGAGTAAGTTACAATATTTAAAAGTATGTATTTAATAAATGCATGCTTTTGGAATTAAAGTATTTGGGTGGTCTTCTATTTGGATATGTAATTACTATATTTTAAGTCATAATTGTCAATTATAAATATATATGCATAAGAGGGGTTGGGTGTGACAAGTATCTAGTTTTAAAATTATACTACTCCCTCCATTCCATAAGAATATGCACTATTTCCTTTTTAGTCCGTCCCACTAGAATATGCATTTTCTAATTTTGGAAACTCTTTTTCTTTAAAGAGGTGAGACCTATTCTCCACAAATGATACTTTAATTACTTTTTCTCTCTACCTCTCTCCTACTTTACCAATTTTTGCATTAAAAATCGTGCCGGATACAAAGTGTATATTCTTTGGGGACGGAGGGAGTAGTATTTCTTGGGAGTTGATTTAATAGTGAGTATTGTTTATGAGTAAATGTTGCATATCTCAGATTACAAAAGTAAAGGATACATACATATGTTTAGGTCTTGTACTGATAGGTCCTTGACCTATCAAGACTGAGCACCACGACTTGAACGAACAAATAGAGGAAAAGATAACCCTAGTTGAGGTGCTAGGGGGCGATTTCCGCCAGAACCAAAAATGAGAATAGAAGTTTATTTCATATTTCTCAATGAATCAAAATACTATAGAATTCTATCATTTATAGAATTCTAAACCCTAAACATATCTTCTAATCAAGCAAAATAACTAAATAAAAAAGATTACAAAAGATATGCAAAATCAAATCAAATACTATTAAAAGATAAGTTGGAGATTGAGAGAGATTTGGACGTGATCTTGTGCGTGATTTAGATGCTCGAGGACCCTATCAACTCTCCCCCGGTTGAAATCCACCTTATCCTCAAGGTGGGAAAAAGAAATAAGCACTGCTAAAGTTACACCATATCTTGGCTTCAACAGCAACACCCGTAGTTGCAGCTCTACGTTCTCCTTCATTGTGGATGCCTATTGAGAGGGCTGCAGTGAAGTCTTCCAACGTTCCGTAGTGGATCAGTTTGGACACATCAAAAGGTCCCGGATCAAATATGCGAACCCCAATTACGCCACCAAATTGACGAGTTGCACGGCACCACGCAGCCGCTTTGAGCATAAAACTATAGTCCAAAATACAAGAACCTGCAAAAATCAATTCATCTTTCGAGAATCCCAGACGTGTCACGTCCATGCGCGAAGGGATCGCACTGCCATCCGAGGCCTGAGACAAACAGAACAAGTCTTTCTCTACCGACTTGACGTCTTTGGGCATAGCTTGGCCTCCACGTGCCATTTCAACAACTTCAGTTTGTGGTTTTGCCTCAGCCTCTACCAACTCTTCAACTACCACACTTTTTGCTTTCGTCATTTTTTGGTTCGATCTTCTCAGCCCCAGCAGCTGTCTCCTCTGTTTTCATATCTAGTTGTGATTCAACCATATATTTCTTCAACCGGATCAGCTTCAGATTTGGCTAAACATTCAGTAGGCTCGGCTGGTGGAGCCTCTTCCACAGCAGGAGCTTCTTTTTCGACCACTTGAGTAGGCGTTTGTTCTACCTCCTCTTTCTTTGCTTCTCAGTGTTTGTGCTCTCTGCTTCATTTTTTTTCATCTTGTCACTATCGATGGTGACTAACTGCCTTTCATCGGCCCTCTTTGTTAAATCTGGAGAAAATTGGTAATAGACTGCCACCAAGAAATCCTCCCACGAACAATCAATGTCAGTTTTTTGATAAGTATGAAACCAATCGGTTACCGGTTTCATAAGATAAAGGCGATCATCGAGCGGAGTGTAGTAGTGGTTGTAATACTCTTGGACCTTACAGATCCAATTCAGTGCCATTTTTCGGTCAAAACGTGGAGGTTTGAGGCGTGGCATCAGTGGCGGATCCAGGATTAAAAAACGTAGAGGAGGCAGAATAAAATAATAAAATATTAAATATAATACATCAATATGTATTTTTTTAGCAAAGTGAAAGTCTATTACAATTCAAGTAGCTCTAGTATCTGTTAACCGAGACAACTAATTTCTACGGGTATCCATATCTTGAAAACGTTTCAAGATTCTTTCATTAGAAACACTTGCAAAGATGGATCTTTCATTTTATACTACCAAACTGTCATTCAACCACTCATCTCCCATCCTATTCCGTAAGTCAGTCTTGACAAATTTCATTGCTGAAAATACTCTTTCAACAGATGCAGTCGCTACGGGTAAGATCAATACCAACTCAATTAGACGATAAACCAACGAAAAAACTTCTGAGATAGGCTAGCCAAATCTTCAATACCATTCAATCGTGCATCTCTTCTCACAACATCAACAAAAGTTTCAAGTTGTTTAAACAATTCAGTATGTTGAGTCGATGTGAAGTCCTTTGGGTAAAGAGTAGCAAAGTGAACAAACTTATCAACATTAAAAGCAGCGAAATCATTTTTTGGATCGAGGCATGTCATACAACTTAGCAAGTATGTGGATGTTATTTCAATTGAGCTTGGGGGCGATAATGTTTATTTTTTTCGGTCAACGGGGCGACGTCGGAGGCAACGGAGCGGGCGGATATGGAAAATATACATCCGGGATAAGGGAAAATTAGTCGCTCGCCCCCACCTGGATCCGCCACTGCGTGGCATGGAATAAGACTTGAAACCCATCAGTTCCTGCGTGACCGACGGAGGGGGCGACCAACGCTGTGGAGACGAATGCTCGTCAAGGCTGTCTGAATTCTCCTCGGATTGTGCTTGCTGCCCAAACGTGGCAAGAAATTCTCCATGAGCACTGACTAGGCAACGTAGTTCCACACGAGCATATCCCTGATATTGCGGAGATCATGTTGTTGTGATTCCTTGAGAAGCGGCATTGAGCTCGGATATCTTAGGAATCAATTTGGATTAATACCATAACTCAACAAAATTTATGGCAAAAAGATAAAGGAAAGTGGCGTGAGTTTGTGATAGGAAAACTAAGCCTAGATTGAGCTCTAGGTGTTTCACGTGAACAGTAAAAATGGGGAGGAGTAAATCAATGGAAGCACCAGTTGATAGGTCCTTGACCTATCAAGACTGAGCACCACGACTTGAATGAACAAATAGAGGAAAAGATAAACCCTAGTTGAGGTGCTAGGGGGCGATTTCCGCCAGAACCAAGAACGAGAATAGAAGTTTATTTCATATTTTTTAATGAATCAAAATACTAGAGAATTCTATAATTTATATAATTCTAAACCCTAAACATATCTTGCTAAGCAAGCAAAATAATTAAATAAAGATTACAAAAGATATGCAAAATCAAATAAAATACTATTAAAAGATAAGTTGGAGATTGAGAGAGATTTGGATGTGATCTTGTGCGTGATTTAGATAATCGAGGACCCTATCATGTACATACCAAACCACATTTCATTTACTCTTTGACACATATATATCTCCGATCACTAACTTTTAGATGATGTTATTGGTTCGCAAAAATTAGACACCTTAATTAAGATACTTTTATCACAAAATTTCATGGTTTCTGTATCACATGAATTAAGATCTGAATAGATTACCAAATAATCTAATGAATGATAGATGCAACAATTCTTTCTTTGTTTGATGAATTTCTGAAAGTGTGTTTCAGTTTCATCCATTCTCTTTCTTATATAGTAATAAAAACTATTCACTCAAAAATATTTTTACATTTCTAGAATTGACCAAGTATTTTCAATCCTATAGATCGATCCCATATCTGAAATTCTTATAGATAATTGTAAAATAAGGAACGATTTAGTAAACTTGATAGTTCGTACAAATGAAATACACGCTCTAAATTACACATCACAACATTGGGCATAAATTTTATAGGTATATACTATGTGATATTTTCTCAAAAAGATGAAGTACTACCTTTTAAATGGTGAAAATCGATCATTATTATAACTTCTAAATGTGGAATGTTATTATATTTACTACCTAAAAATCAAGAAAATCTATGATCACCATCTATAATCACCAAAATCAAGAAAATCTATTCTTATTAAAGTTTAATTAATATTAAAAAATTAATTAAAACTAATAAAGTTTTAAAAACTATTAAATTTTAATTAGATTGAATGTATGATTAACAAATTCCATGAATTTTATAATAAAATTATATTTAAAAATCTATTTTAAATAGTGGTTATTTATTTATTAATTAATTATTGATATACTAATTCTCTTAAAGAGCCATTTTGTCACTGTAGATTGTCCATAATTTAGAGACCCTTTATTTTGTTCTATTTTTGATGTGCAAATCCTACGTTCCACTAATTTTTTTACATTCACAATTCATTATAAAACAAGTGTAATATTAAAAATGGATCCAAAAACCACTTGCTTTCTCACTTTACTAATTTTCATAAAGTCAAACAATTTCTTAAAACTCGTCCTAATAAAGTCATAGGGGGACGGAGAGAGTAATTGCTATGTCGGCACTGCGTTGGTCGACCATCCAAAGTCGTCTCCTCCGAGAGAAAATGTCATTTTCACAAGGAGAGAGAAAATGTCATTTTCACATATTAATTTCAACTGTCTAGTTGTTTCAATAAGGAACAAAAAGACCATATCCAATTCTATTTGTTTTACCTCTATGAAATACTGTCTATCTACATTAAACTAGTAAAAGCTAGAGTAGTCATTTTTTTTACGATTATGGCCAATCATCTATCTATATTTACATGACCGCTAGAATTTTTGCGACAATTATTTCTCTATGAATACTACTAGTATTTCCACAAATTTAAATGACTTCACATTCTAATCTCTGTATTTCATAATTTTCATTTATTGCTTAAAGTGAGCCAGTGACTTTTAAAGACAAAAATTTAATGTATTCATTTAAAGGTCAAAGTCGTCTGCAAAGTCAAGTAGGTAGTGAGATGTTTAAAGCCAAACTTTCATATGAAACTTACACTTGAGCTTCATACACTTTCAACTTAAACATGCAACTAATTTTCTTTGTCCTACTTCTCTCACCATTACTTTCCAGCGCTCTGAATGCCAAACCCGGATTCCCTGACCGGTGCGGGGATTTACTGATTCCATATCCATTCGGAGTCGGGCCAAATTGCAGCCTCAACCCATATTTTAACATCAACTGCGATGCTTCAACTTACCCTCCAAAAGCTTACCTCTCCATTCTGAAAAGAGAAGTGATTGAATTTAATCAAACTTACATTCGCCTCGAATCCCCCTACATGATTTCAGCTTGCTATGGTTTGCCAGCTGGCAATCAATATAGTAAGAGAATGAGTGTAAACTTGTCGGGAACACCCTATATGTTATCATATTTTAACGTGCTCACTGCCATCGGGTGTGATGATATGGTGCTGCAATCCAACGGAAGTTCTGTCCTTGACGGCTGCTCGGCGTTTTGTGCGGACAAGAATGATACAGGCGGTGTCGGAAACTGCCCATCAAATGGTTGTTGCCATCTAGATATATCCCGTAATTCTCAATACTCTATCTGTTTCTTAAATATAGAAATTTTTTGTTTTATAAAATGAATCCTATACTCTACTGACACTAATTCCATTATTTTTCTCTTTGTTTCTCCTATTTTACTAATTATTTTTTCTCTCTCTTACTTTACCCATTTTACATTAAAATTCATGTCATTTTCAAAATTCTTATTTTTAGAAAACAAATGGAGTGTTAAATAACTTTTTGTTCCTTTTCTCCCAGCCAAAAGAAAGAAAGAAAGGAATATATTGTGCATCAGTACTCTCCTTTAATGCACATTTAATATTATTTATTTTATTTTATAAACTTATTGAGTTTAATTCTAACTATATAGTACTCTTTCCATCCATCAGTTCACCAATAAATATTTTATTTATTTTTTTTACTATTTTTAATAATGAATCTCACATTCCACTAACTTTATTTCATTCATATTTCACTATAAAACTAGTCTCACTTTCGACTAACATTTTTCACCCACTTTCTTCAACTACATTTTTTAAAATTCGTCCCCTCACAAATTTTACCTTGGATTGGTGCACAAAGAGAGCATGTATTTATGGTGGTTTCTTGAATTTCAGTTAAAAGATACAAGGTAGCAAAGCCCTGTGAAAAAAAAAAACACTTGGACTAATTAATTTGTTTAGAAGATCTTTTTCTAGTATAGCTAAGTCATATCTTCGTCATTCTCTTAATTAGTGTTTTAAAAACAGATTGGCCAGTTCGACCGGTCTGACCACGAACCGGCAAGTAATTCGGTCCAGTTCACCTCTTAAAACCAATGTTTATCCTCCATGAACTGTTTGAACCGGATGGTTGGATCGGTCAACAGTAAACCAGAAACTGGTTTTCACTTTTAAATATCAAAATAAAACCGGTCTAATATAGATAGGTCATATCTTCGTCATTCTCTGAAGTATTAATATTCCGATTCAAACAAATTTGTCAACTTATACAAGCCTTTCTTTTAAGAATCAGACTTGCATTTAAACTAATAATGTGTCCACTGACAGCCTGAAATGCTTTTATAAATACCTGATACTCTCTTAGGTAGTTAAGTTGGCTAGAACTTCATATTAATATTTTTTTCTTAACGAAACAAATAAACATTAGTTGATTTTAACTGACAGGCACAAGTTTGGTGGAAGCAGAACTAATTGACTTGAGCAGAAAATCACTACGCAAAAAGCTCTTCCCATGCAGCTATGCCTTTATCCAGGAGGAAGAAGATTCGAATGAAAGCGCATTTTCATATCCTTTGTACTACCTGGACAACTCAACGGCATTGGTAAATGATAATTGGGCATCAGCAACAAGACCGCCAATCGTACGCTTGGACTGGTTTTTTGGGAGCGAGAACTGCAGTCGAGCTAAGAATTCCACAACTTATGCATGTCGAGATGACAGGAGTGTTTGTGTTGATAGCGATTACGGTGATACAGGATACACATGTAGTTGTGTTCAAGGTTACGATGGAAATCCTTACTTACCGGGTGGATGCCAAAGTTTGTTTCGTTTCTCCCTACTTATATTTATTTACACACTAACTAGCTGAGGGTTGATGGATTACTAACTTTTCTTAAATGAATAACTCATCAATGTTGACACGATGACATTAGCATGTCACTTACTATATCTTTGTGTTGACATCTATTTTTAAAAGTCAACACAAAGACATATGTCAACTAAATTTGTGTTAACGATTTTGAGATATTGCGCAATATTGATGAGTTAGCAAGTTAGCAATTTAAAAAAAGTTGCATTATAACACTCCTCCTAACTTGCTTTGGAATATCTCCTTTGTTTTCATCCAGCAATTTCTAGTTCAATTGCCAAAGCTGGATGCTTAGATCAATGTGGGAAAGTATCGATTCCATTTCCATTTGGAGTGGGCCCAGATTGCTACTTGGAGCCATCTTTTGAAGTTGTTTGCAACACGGCCACCAATCCTGAGAAACCCTACCTCCGTCTTTCCAACACTGAAATCCTTGAGCTGAACTCATCCAAAATTTTGATTAAATATTTCAACAAAGCTACAACGTGCTACAGTTTGTCAGACAATCAAGTTGAAATTACTAAGCCAGAGGAGCAAAGATTGACGATCGACTTGTTGAAAACTCAATATACACTATCAGATGAGAATTGGATCACCACCATTGGCTGTGATGTTATGGTTGTCGGGATTATTGGAAAAGACAAGCCAAGTTCTATCCGAAGCAATTGCGCAGCCATTTGCTCCAACCGTTTGATGTATAAAGGTCGGATCAACGCACAATGCGAATATGAAACAACATCTTTTGGAGGCGAGGGTTGTTGTAGAGTGCCTGTTCCAAGAGGTAATAATCCATCGATTTTTTTTTTTGTTGTTGTTAATATATTGCTGGTTTATAACTATGGAAACGTATTTAAGATTACTTTGAAAATTAAGATGTCCAAGATTCGGTTCGGCTATATATGTGTCTTTTATAGTATTTGACTATTTTCATGGCGTCCAATATGTGAAAGAAGTCGACATTCTCTAGTGAAATATGCGTTGGATTATTTGCAGGTACGGCTTACCTAGAAGCAAATGTGACCAAACTTAGTGGAAGATGGACAAGTACTAATATTTCTTGCAGTTACGCCTTTGTGGAATACATTAAAAAATTAAATGTGGATGATCGTACTATTTATGTTACCTCATTTCCGTTTTTGAATAACTCAAAGGGGATCGGACTAGATGCTCTTCTATCAAAAGGATATTATGATCAGTCGAGCATGGCATTGGATTGGAGGATTGGAGCAGTGAATTGCAAAAAAGCGAGACAAGATCCGGCTATGTTTGCATGTCGTGGTAACAGTGATTGTGTTGATTTTGATGCTACGATTGGAGGGTACCTCTGCAACTGCTCCAAAGGATACAAAGGCAATCCCTACCTCAATCCAGGGTGCCAAGGTAGGTAATCTTTTGCTATGTAAGCTTGGCCAGCTATAGTGATTTATTTGGAAATTGACCTACAAATATACGTTCAACTAAATTGCAATTAATGGTTGATACTGCACATGTTTCTGACTAGATATTGATGAATGCGCGGATAATGCAACTAATACATGCATCTTAAAATCAACTTGCGTAAATTATCTGGGGACGTTTCATTGCTCATGTCCAAAAGGGTATAATGGTGATGGGAAGAAAGATGGCACAGGTTGCATTCAGCAGCCGCCATCTAAAACCAAGATGATTATCTTGACAGGTAGCAATATAATGTTTCAACTCTCATATCAATTTGTTTAACTTCACTTTCTCTTAAAATCTGATGTTTGTATATTTTGTTAAATAGTACTACTATTCATGTATGCAGCTTATTGAATTTCACATATTTGTAAAGTTTTGTTGATTTTGACACTAAGTTTATATGTAGGCATAGGCTCAGGATTGGGGTTTCTACTTCTACTCTCAGTGTTCTTTTGGTTGTATAAAGTGTTGCGAAAGAGAAAGGAGAAAATGGTAAAAGAAAAATTCTTCAAAAGAAATGGTGGCCTTCTCTTGCAACAGCAGACGAATGATGGTGCACTTGGAAAAACAAAACTTTTCACTGCAAAGGAGTTGGAGGTAGCTACAGATTGCTTTAATGGAAGCAGAATTATTGGGCAAGGAGGGCAAGGCACTGTTTACAAAGGAATGTTATATGATGGTAAGATTGTGGCCATAAAAAAATCAAAGTTGGTTGAGGAAAATCAACTGGAACAGTTTATAAATGAGGTGGCAATATTATCGCAAATCAATCATAGAAATGTGGTAAGACTATTGGGGTGTTGCTTGGAGACCGAGGTTCCCCTGCTCGTTTATGAGTTCATGCCAAACGGGACACTTTTTGATCTAATTCATGATCAGCGTAGTGAAATTTCATGTCCATGGAACATGCGTTTGAAAATCGCAGCAGATATAGCAGGGGCACTAGCATACTTACACTACGCATCTTCCGTGCCAATCTATCACAGGGACATCAAGTCTAGTAATATCCTTCTAGATGAAAAGTATGTTGTTAAAGTATCAGATTTTGGAACTTCGAGGTCAGTTGCTACGGATCAAAATCACTTAACTACTCTGGTTAAAGGGACGTTTGGATATTTGGATCCGGAGTATTTCCAATCGAGTCGGTTCACAGAAAAGAGCGATGTTTATAGTTTTGGTGTAGTTCTTGTCGAGCTTCTTAGTGGACAAAGACCGATATCTCTTGATAAAACAGAAGAGGAAAGAGGCCTAGCCGCACGGTTCCTTGCATGCATGGAAGGAGAATGTTTGGACACAATTTTAGATCCTCTCGTTCGGGAGGAAGGAAGGAAGGAAGAGGTGATTCTAGTTGCGAAGCTTGCACAAAGATGTTTGAACTCAAAAGGGAGAATGAGACCAACTATGAAAGAACTGGCCACTGAGTTGGAAAGTTTCCGGATATCTGGAATGTCGAGTTGTGTTAACATTGAACTAGATGATGTGAAACCTTTTCAAGATATGCCCATGATTTCAGACAATAAGTACACACGGTTGAACAGTTATATGAATGCTTCTTCATGGTCATCAGACACACATCCCTTAGTGCTCTCAACTACTATCTGAATGTGCTTCACAACATGGAACCGTTTAGTATATTAAATAAATGGAGCTCTCTTAGGTTGTGAGAGAATGATTAAGACTTAGTTGTATATATGTGATCATCTTTTAGAGGTTTTATTTATTGTATATTGGGTTGACCAATTTCTGTTACCATGTCGAATTGAAGTTTACGATATAATGAATGAAGTGAAACAATGATTCGTACTAAATACTTTTGCTTTTGGTAGAACTTTTATATTTGTTTGATGTTTGTAAGTTGATTTACATACGAAGTTAATCAATCATATGATGTGTATAAGTATGGAAAATCTAATCAAATGATTCTTTTATTTCTAATGGTTGTGAATTTGTGATCTTTAGGGCACAAGTAATATACACCTCGGATTCACGCAATCACTTACAGCAATCTAAAAGTCCAACTATCTGCAGGAAAAAAGGTTGCAATTAACGCAGTAAAATAGGACAATTAAGAAAAACCTATAAAAACCAAATAAAGCATTAAATTCGTTTGATTTCGAACATTGTTAAATGATGACAAAAGTAGTTGTTGAGAAGGCTAACTTGAGATTTTCTAGATGAGGAAATAACTAACTTCTAATTTGTTTTGGGTTGCTATTCTATGTTTCCTATTTTGTGACTGACTTCGTGTTCTAGGGCATCATATCTAATCTTCGAAATCAAAATTTTTAATCATCAGGGGCTAGGTATATATCTTGTCTCTTTTATGTATAGTTATGTTATATTGAACCTAGGGATGTCAATGTAGCCCGCAATCCGTGGGCCGCCCGAATAGCCAGCCAAATTTATAGGGTTAGGGCTGAAAATTTCCAGCCTGATAAAATTACAGCCCGATTAGCCCGCACCCGTTTAACCCGCAACCCGTTAGGGTCAGACCCGAAAACCCGATGGACTGGCCCGAAAACCCGATAAGATTTCTATCGTTCTATTTGTTTGACTTTAATTCGACACTTCATTGGTTATTTTACAATATAGATTACTAAAAAATAACTTTCAATTTTATATATTAAATATATAAATTATATATTAAAATTTTTTTAACATAATAATAGATATATAAATTAGAAACTTCAAAATTTACTAAAATATATATTTAAATTTCTAAAATATGCTTTAAAATATCTTGATGTTTATGTTTTATTTTGCATAAATCTCAACTATTAGTATTTGATCATGTTTATGTTTGAATTTAAGCATATATCTCAAATTTATCATAATTAAATATTTTACATTTTATAAATATAACTAATTTTTACTATTATTTATTGGATTGAACGCATGTTAATTTTATCGGTAGCAGCCCAATTAGCCCGCTGGGCTAGCCCGAAACCCGAGCTTTTAGGGTTAGGGTTGAACTTTTATAACCCGAAAAAATCACAGCCCGAATAGCCCGCACTCGATTGACCCGCAACCCGAATAGGGTTGGCCCGAAACCCGATGGGCTGGCCCGATTGACATCCCTAATTGAACCTCTACTATTGGACTCTCATTAACTAAATTGAAGCTTATTTAATTCGAAGTCCAAAAAAATATTACTTGGTCACTATAGTATACAGTACTCCTTCCGTTCCATAGTAGTGAAGGTATTTCTTTTCGGCACGGAGATTAAGAAAAATGTGTGTAATGTATTAAATAAAAAGATAATAAAGTAGAAGAAAGGAAAAAATAGAGAGAATAAAATAAGAGAGAGGGAAAAGTAAGTAAGAAGAAATGTGTTGACTTTAAAAAAAATAGAAATGACTTCATTACTATGGAACGTAGCAAAATGGCAAAATGACCCCACTACTATAGAATGAAGGGAGTATATAATAATGAATGTTTGTCTAATCCCTATTTAGAAGTAATCTAGACTTCCATTTTAAATTAACTATTTTCCATATTTAAGATATTTATATTCATTAATTAATTTAAGTCTTCTATCTCAACAAAACACAACATTATAAAATTACTAATTCTCACAATAAGTAAAAAGTTGATGTAGAGTTTATCGTACACAAGTAGTTCTAAAGATTCTTTACAAGTGTCTAAAAATGACATGTTCGGAGTCTCAATTGTTGTCATTAAAGCATTCACCTCCCTCACTCGTGACAATAAGTCGCTCCTTGGTCTCCACCTTAAAGACAAGATGGATTTTAAACACGAGGGAGTTGATCCATCACCATTAAGCTATATACAGCATAAGCTCGCTCACCTCCTTTCCAACAAACCATCGATAAAGGAGGTAATAAATCTATCACTCCCTCGTCCTTTACAAATATAAATTATTTCCATTTAAATCTCTTTCGGATCCTTAAAATCAGAAACTTTCTATTTTAGGAAACATTTTTCTCCTTAATAAGACGAGACACACTCTCCATTAACAAACAATACATCAATCATTTTTTTTTCTATCTTTCTTACTTTACCAATTAATTATTTCTTTAGATAATACATAAAATTATGTAATCGAGTCTCTCCTATTTAAAAAAGATTTGTTAGTTTTTTTTAAAAAGGGAACTTTTTTTATTCCCACTCTTATTCTTGGTGTAAAATATCTATTGACCGGATTTACGGATTAAGGTCAAAAGTCTCTCATTGAATAGTGAAATTTGAACCCGTAATCAAAAAGTCACCAGCTCCGCGCAGCAAACTATGTTATAACCCGTTATTTGATTCTTCCTCTATTAATTTCTCATTTCTTTGCAGATGCTTATTGAATCTACCGTGCAATTGCATAACAAAGTTAGGAAAAGTAAAATTGACCATAATTGCCACCCGATTTTCAGTTAGATTGACACATTATAAATAGTTAAGGTCCAAAATTTCTCACACAACCGATATCGTGCATGGAAGATTTTGAATATCAATTATTTCTTAGCACTCAGATTCCACAGTTCATTAAATTATATTTTACGCAATTTCGATCATTTCAAAGTTCAAACATTAGTCAGAAGACATGTCTTTATGTAAAAAAAAATGACAGCTCGGATATAACCCTTTATTTATTTATTTTATAATAAGTAAATGGATTTTAATTTAAAGTCGCACCGCAGAGTTTATTATCCTTTATAAGTATTAATTCAGCCATATTTTTCTACAGTGTGTGAGTTCCATTTATACGTAGTGAGATACCTCATGTACATATGAGTAATATTTTCCACCTTATCTAACAGTGATCACACCTTAATTATGATTATGAAAAATAATTCTGAAAAATGTCTGGGAATGTCGCACACATGCTATTCCACTTCTCCATAAGTGAACAGCTTAATGATGATAGAAACAGTGGTGCTATATTCTACTATACTCGCATGCGCGTGTGGAATCGTACAATTTGGTTTATAAAATATTAGTAATTGACTAGAAACAGTAGTCTTACAAATACTACTAATTATATTCCATATCAAGATTTTGTATACCCAATATATAGAAAAGTAAGATTACACTGTAAAATTGCGTCATATAAAGTTCAATTTTGGTTATAAATATATTACCAAAATATGAATGTGGTTGTAAAATATTATTTTTATGAAAATTAGGTTTATAACAAATGAAATCTTTGTCGAAGCGATCCTTTTTTGATGGTTTCGTAAAAAAACTAACGGTCATGCCGCTGTGCAATTAGCGGTAACCGTTAGTTTTTTGACAAAACCGTTAAAAAAGGACTACTTCGGGGGCATTATCATTTGTTATGAATTCGTTTTTCAAAAGGTGAATGTTTTGAGTCAAATTTAATTTTTTGTCATATATTTAGTACTAAAATTGATCTTTACTCTTTTGTATATATATACATGGGTTATACAAAATTGAATGAAGAGAGGAGGGAAATTCCATTATGAAAAGTATACTTTTTTTTCTTCACAGTAACCGTTTTCAAAATTCTTTTATCTTGCTTAAAAACAATAGTGGTTTTATGATACTGAGTATACCTATAGTAATATTATCATATCTTTATTAATTAGTTAATTTTAATTTACCGTATCTCTACAATATCTATTTTCTTGTTCATTAAGTTACTAGCATTATAAATAAGAGCTATTGTTATCTTTTGGAATCAATTTAAAGCTCTTAAATCTTATATACATCGATTTAATGATGATTTTAGCATATTTATATAAGTATAAATAATCCTTTCTTAACAAGTGGACGATAGATGATTCTGACTTATCTATATAAGTATGGAGTGGCCCATTTAAGAAGTCTTATATGTGAATATGTTATTCATGGATTAGCAATAAATAAACGTCACATTTGTTTTTGAAGAAAAATGTGTCATATTCATCCACATAAATGCGGATGGAAGAGACTGCCACTCTGGGTCAAAAAGTCGCCGTCCAATAAATAATGTGTTTGTTTGTCGCTCCAACCTGGGATTTATAAATAGTGAACGGAGGGAGTAATTTGTATACCTATTTTTGAAAAATAGGAGTGATTAGAAATGGATCACTCCGTTTTAATACAAAATTAATAAAATATGATAGTTATTACAGAAAAAATTATTAATGATATTTTTAATGCAATTCAAAATGTTAATTTATGTTTTTAAATAAATCACCAACGTTTATAAAACCATCCTTTATTTTAGACGAGGCAAATGCCCATCTCATATTTAACTATATATATATATATATATAAATATAACTTGCTATAACATTTTTTTATTAATCTTCCACTAATTGCCCCTTCTTGAATATTTAAATTATCTTCATGTATATTTTTGCCCGTATACATAGTAGAAATAATATAGCTAAAGGTCAGTACCGGATATCAATCACGGGGAAAACAATCAGAGACTGGCTACCCTCTACTAAAACTCAATTACTATTTGGAAAACCAAAAGATTTTTGAGAATTTGAAAATAAAAAACAATTGAAAGCAATAAAACAACTGGTTGCAAATAAATCACAGAGATAAAAGTATAGAGATAAGGGAATTCCAGGGATGTCAGTTCACAATTATAGTTATACAAATTCCAACTACAATACCCTAGCACAGTTAATACTTTGATAAAACGAGTCATTTAGCTTATGCTCATGCGATGCAGACGTTGATTACTAACATTAGTGTTATCAATCCTAAATATATAACTCCTAAAAGCTCCTAAGACCCTTGAAAAGTCCCCACTCTTAATTAACAATGTCGTTTTAAGGGAAACTAACTGTAGTGTCTACTAAGTGGATCTAACTCGCCAACCTCCTCTCACGATTATGTAGCAAGTTATATTAAAATCATACAAGATTGTGTCACTCAATCATGAAGCATCAAGATTAACTTAGGGAAGAAACAAAGTAAAAATAAAACGGATATTAAATAGAAAAAGGAATTGTATAACCAAAGTCGTTACTAACACATCCCTAGAATCCTATGAATTTAGCTACACATAATGTAATAATCTAAAGACATAGATTGAAGGGAAAACAATTGGAATATAAAACTAAAGCTAATAAAACTCGTAGGTTGAATCCTTGTCGCTTTGATGTTCTTGACTCCTTCTTCAACTCCTTACACAATGAAACACTCTAACTTTATCTCTAGAAAATATGTTGCAAAAAGAGGATGATTTCGATGAAGCTTGAGGGCCTATTTATAGGGTAGAAATCGCCACTCTCCTAGAAGGAAAAGGACTGCAAAATATGGTAAATCTTGGAGAGAAATCTAGGTTAAATATGCTCGCCGCTTTTTCGTTGTGGGCCGCCGCACCTCGGCCGGCAGTCGCCGGGCAATGGTCCGAACTCTCTGACTCTTGGGTGGCGGTCGCCACACCTTCCCCGGCGGTCGCCGGGCGTGACTTCGTTCCATGCACAGATTTCCGAAACGGACCTCTACAGATTGATGGTCGCCGGTCGCGCCAAACTCGGTTTCCAGATTTCGTGTTTTGACTCCCTTTTTAGGCTCAAATATGCACATTTCTCACAAAACACGTCAAAATACCAAAATGTATAAAATATACAAATAATTGACATATAATGCAACTTTGACATTAAAAACGGACCAATAATGGCCTTTAAACAGTGCAAAATCTGAGTGTATCAATGGGTTTTAAGAAATGTAGAGAAAAGTGAGTTAAAAAGGATAGTGGAATGTAAGTACTACAGTTCAATATTAGTTTTATAATAAAATGTGAGGGAAATGAGTCAGTTGAATGTGGGGTCCAATTTCAGAAATAGTAAAAATAAAGTGAGACGATTAATAAAGGACATCCCAAAATGAAAAACTGGAACATATAATAGGGGATGGAGGGAGTAAAAATTTCCAATGCAAAAAATTGTAGTTGGATTTTTTTATCCTTAAAAATAAATTTTTTTTTAGTGAGATAAACATAAAAAATGATTTAAGTATTATTAGTAGAACAAAATGAATCCATGCATGTGCATCAAAGAAAATATTAACATAAACAGTAGTAAAATAAAAAAAATAAGATTATGTTTTCATGCAACATGTTCGTGCAAATTCCTACTATGAAAGGTCATATGCGTGTAACTAACACCTCGAAATATACGAACTTAAGTCATGAAGTGTAACAGTCCGCCTTCCTAGGGTACAATAAATGCAGCGACTGCTACGAAAATGGACTCAAAGAATTCAACATAGGCTAGGGTTACATTTAAAGAGTTTTGACCAAAGATTTAAAGGAACTATCAGAGCATTTAAAACAACAACTTAACCTAGAAGCTTAAATAAGAAAAAGGAAGGTATCATAAATTACGATCAAAAATCTCAAGAGTATGACATAGTTTCCAAGATAAAAACCACACGATAGTCTAAGGCCTCTAAACTGAAAGGAGAGTGCAAAATATCCAAAATAATCATAAGTGTTTCAAAATAATTTCAGCGGAAACGACCAAGAGAGAGAGCAGCTATGTATGAAGACACAACTACGCTTGAAGTTCAAAACATCCATCTTAGTTAGTTATCATGCTCAACACCCGCCACCGCTCGTCATCGTTCAACCTGCACATAAGTAAAATAACTCCCCACTTTTCCATACACTGGCCAGTCAAATAACTCCCCACTTTTCTCGTCAAATTCCACAATCACAATCATTCCATGGTGTGATGAAAGTGTGGCCACACTTTTCGCCCATGAGACCGGCCGACTAGCAAGGACGGCTCCCGATCCCCTCGTGTACATAGCCTGGTAGGGTTTGCAGCCCATACTCAGACCCGAATTCGTTTAACATATCCATATCCCTATAGCCCAATGGAGCGAACTCTCAAACTGGGCATCAGGCGCACAATATCACAACAAAACAGACATAGGCATGGCATAACAGTTAAACCACCCTTATTTCTCCACATTCATATATTTGCACATAAAAGAGTTTAAGAGTAAAGCCCACCTCGACTGCTTAGGTTTCAAGTAAGTTCTTTCCCTTGTTATCCGGCTTCGCAATTGAGGTTTCACCTTTTTAATCACATAGACACATATCACAAATCAGATTCAATACAAACTCCTAACTCATGCATGTCTCAACGCTTTTCTCTTTTCCCACCAATCTATTTTAGCATCATTAATCAATCAAGATCATGTTCATCGCATAAGTTCCATTCGCATCTCAAATCTAGATCTAACATCAACATATGTCACACAAGAGTATTTAGCCATCAAGCACACACCACACAACACAACACACATACACACGACACGCACACACACGTCACACACACACACCGCACACATGTATACATATTTCCATATCCCCTTTATCCCACTTTCACTCAAACAAGATGCATGAGGGTTCAAGAATACCAATTAATCGGTCAGAAAGAAGAGGAATCGAGTAGAAACGAAGAAGATGAATATAAAAACACCTTATGAGAAAAACGAATGGTAGAAATTAAGTATTAGACTCGGTTCTTCAAAATTCTTGGATCAAACTTCAATTCTTCTTCAAAAGGTGACAAAGTATAGAATAAAAATTGGAGAGAGTGGAGAAGGGAGGAGGGGCGAAAATTATGGGTAGGGGGCGAAAATTTGTGATGGCTAGGGTTAGGTTTTTGGCTTCTTATTTATAGAGTTCAATAAGAT
This sequence comes from Salvia hispanica, assembly GCF_023119035.1. Lineage (NCBI taxonomy): Eukaryota > Viridiplantae > Streptophyta > Magnoliopsida > Lamiales > Lamiaceae > Salvia > Salvia hispanica. Next base: position 27,863,193 of record NC_062969.1, read on the forward strand.
CTTTAGGTAAATAAAATAGAATATTTGGTAAGATCTTATTCTCTACAATTAAATAAATAAATATTGTGAAGTAGGGAAGAAGAATTAAAAAAAATAGACTAGGGTATCAAGGCTTGAAAATTTTGAAATATATGGCTCCCAATTAGCCAAGATTTTGTTTTGGTATATTTTACGGAGTAGAATAAAATATCACGGAGCAAAATAAAAATAGGAATTCTCCCAACTAGGGATTGAAATAGGCGTTAGTTTTGCTTCTCCCACAAGGAGTGGATTTTAAATATTAACTGAAATAAGATATGACAAGATCTCTTGAGGTATGAAAAGATTTGTTAGAATATTTAAATTCTAGGTATGGAAGGAAATCAAACAAGGAATCAATTAAACAAGCAAAATAATATTTCCTTCCCAACATAGGTGATTTTCGAAAATCACCTAGGAGAATATGGGGGTCGATTTTTCTCAACATAAATAAGGAATGATTGGGTTTTGGATTTAATTTGGATAAATATCCCAAGAATTAAATTAAATCCGGAAAAATGGAATTCCTCCTCCAAAAATCAAGGGGGTTTGAAAATCTTAAGAATTGGGTGGCTAGTATTTATGGAAATTTTCTCTAATATTCTCACTCACCCTTAAACAAATAATTCACCTCATTATTTAATAAATCTATTGTCACATCACATAATAAAAAAGTTTGACTTTTCAAACCTCCAACGCAAACCCTAGACTCGACTCGGCCAAAGCATCTCATGCAATAAATGCATTCATAAATTAATTCACGTCTCCACGTCATCAATAATAAATTCTAGGGCTCTAAAATTAAGGTTCGGAAATTCGGGATGTTACATGAAGACTTTGAGTATGAAGACTTTTAATTTAAAATAAGTGACCCTCTTATTTTGACTTTCACTGCTTATATATATGTAAATAAGTGATCAATCAATCTCAAATACAGCCACTAAGCACTATGCCTCTTCCACAAATTTATACAATCTTGCATTTCATGTTCCTGCTTCGTTTACCAGCAATATATGGTGGTCCAGTTGCCAAACCAGGATGCCCAAATATGTGTGGGAATTTGCCCATTTCATATCCATTTGGGATCGGGTTGAATTGCTCGTTCGACCTGTCCTTTACCATTAGCTGCAACACTTCCACAGAGCCTCCAAAGGCGTACCTTTCCATAATTGATAAGCAATTGATTGAAATAAACGAAACCTATATTCGGGTTGAGTATTCGAACCTGGTTTCGGTTTGCTATGAGTCTGAAGGTGGTTCGTATAAAGATAGTAGTGTGAGTGTGAACTTGACAGGGACTTTGTATTCGCTGTCCATGTACACAAACAGGCTCACCGCCATTGGCTGCGACGACGCTGTGCTGCAGTCCAACGGAACTTACAACAACGGCGGTTGCTCTGCCTTTTGTGAGGAAGACATCAATACTCAAACAGGGTATTGCCCATTCGATCCTACTTCCATTGGAAGTGGTTGTTGCCAGTCTCAAATCGTCGGAGGTAATTCTCAATTAGTACTCCCTCCGTCCCACTAAATATGCAACATTTGTTTTTCGGCATATGATTTTATGTAGTGTTGTTTTGTGAGTTAATGAAGAGTGAGTAAAGTAAGAGAGAAGAAAAAGTAGAGAGAGTATTGTTTCTATTTTTAGTGGGACAGACCAAAAAGGAAAACGTTTCATTTCTAATGGGACAGAGGGAGTATATTATTGTTTTACACGAGAGAATTACAATTTTAGTCTCAGGACATTGCACTAATATCATATGTAGTCTATATTCTTTAAAAATATCACCAGACATATATATTGATATAATATCACCAGACATATGTTCTTTTGATACTCCATTTGTCCCAAGATAAGTGAATCACTTCTTTTGTACACGGGATTTAAGGAATTGATATTTAAACAACTAAATAGAGAGAGAAAGTATGAGAGAGAGAAAAGTAGAGAAGTAACATCAGAATAAAATAGGTGGATAATAAAATAAGAGAAAAGATTTTTTGCTAAAAAAATGAAATTACTCACTTATAATGAGACATACTAAAAAGGAATATGACTCCCTTATCTTGGGACTGAAGGAATATTTTTTTATTAAAGGAAATTTTTGTAATTTTATATTGGAGAGAACTACATTTTTAATCCCTAAATTTGCTATAATATCATTTGCGGCCTCTTCTTTCAAAATATCACTACGCATATGTGAACTTTCATGTAATATTGCTTTGGAAGATATTTGCCACTATTTGGATTTTTTTAGACCAAAATGTCCTTCGGTCTTTAAAGTCTAGTTTTTCAAATTGTTAAAAATATGAATTTGGATCTTATTACTCTCTCCTTCCTAAGATATTAGACTCGTATACCACTTTGGAGTGTCCCAACATATTTGATCCATTTCTATTTATGGTAAAAATTTACTTTACTACCAACTCCACTCACAAACACCACTAAACAACACTTCCTAAATTCTTGTGTCCAAAAAAAGTGAGTTAATATCTTGGGATGGAGGGAGTATGTTATATGACAGAGAAGTTTTTCAAATTGTTAAAAATATGAAGTTGGATCTTATTATGTTCTATGACAGAGACGGGATTCGTGGGAGCAAAACTAATAGACTTGAGCAGAAAAGTGCAACGTAGAAAGCTTTTCCCCTGCAGCCACGCCTTTATCCAGGAGGTGTCGGACACAAATGAATCCGGATTTTCGTATCCGTTGTTCTACCTCCATAACTCAACTGCATTGCAGACTGACAATTGGGCATCAGCAACGAGTCCTCCGGTGGTGAGGCTGGACTGGATTGCGGGTGTTGAGAATTGCAGCCAAGCAAAGCTGAATCCGACCACGTACGCATGTCAAGATAGCAAGAGTCTGTGTGTTGATGTTGCTAACGTTAGCAGAGGTTACCAATGCAGCTGCCTGCAAGGATACGAGGGAAATCCTTACGTGGTTGGAGGCTGCCAACGTTAGTATTACTCTTTCAGTTTATTCTTATGTACGCAGAAGGTATACTTTCTAACACTATTTCCACCAGCAATTGTATTTCGCAGCTCCATAGCAAGAAACGGATGTCGAGATCAATGTGGCGAATTGTCAATTCCGTTTCCATTTGGAATCGGGCAGAATTGCTATTTGGAGCCATCTTTTGAAGTAAAGTGTGATACATCAACTAATCCTCCAAAAGCTTACCTCTCTGTTCTCAAGGCGGAAATCACCCGTTTAAATTCATCACAGGTTCGGGTCAACTATCCAACACTTGGTTTTGCTTGCTACAATTGGTCAAATTCTCAACAGAGAATCACTAAGACAGTAGAGCAAAGCTTGACTATTGACTTGTCAAAAACTCAATTTACGTTGTCGGAAGATAGCTGGATCTCTGTGATTGGGTGTGATGACATAATGGTGGGTATGACTGGGCATGCGAGTCGTACTTCGGTTGGCAGCACTTGTGCAGCTGTTTGCAAAAATACTCAAATTGCCAATAACTATTATGCTTATTGTCCTACCAAAACTGATGAGTATTGGCCTGGCAATGGCTGTTGCAGGGCACCCATTCCGAGAGGTATTTGTATATCTTATATTTCAACATGATACAAAATGATAAAGAAACAAATATTCGGTTGCAGGCACCTCCTACCTTGAAGCCAATTTGAGCGAGTTCAGTGGACGATGGCCACGTACCAATTTCTCTTGCAGTTATGCCTTTACTGGAACCAAGGATGATTATCATCAAGCAACATACCCCATTTTCAATAACTCAACACAGATTCAAACTGATGATCCAAACATAAATTATCGACCCACTATAGTTACATTAGACTGGAGGATTGGTGCTGTGAATTGCAAAGAAGCACAACTGAATGCGGCGGATTATACATGTCAGAATAACACCGTCTGCATTGATTTTGATGATAGAGTTAGAGGCTACCTCTGCAACTGCTCCAAGGGATACCAAGGCTATCCTTACCTTAACCCAGGATGTCATGGTTTGTACAATCCTGTGTGCTTTTTGCTTAACCTTGCAATCTAATGCTTTAACTATCTGCAATGCCATGAAACTAAATACTAATTTAAAGCTTAGCACTTATAAATGGAATGTTTAATTTTGATCATATTCAAAGAAATTTCATCTTGCTCCAAACGTTGATCGATTGATATTTTAGATGTTTTTACAAGCAGATATTGATGAATGCGCGGACAGTACAACTAATACATGCGTTGCAAATTCAATTTGCATCAATGATGCTGGATCTTATCACTGCTCATGCCTCGAAGCACTGGCGTATCCAGCTTATAATGTACCCCCAAATATTTCCTACATAATGTTATATTTAGACACATATTTCAAAACACATCAGTGGCGCAGTGGTTGGAAACGTGTTTTTTGTTAATGGAGAGACCAGAGTTCGAATTCCTCTGATACCAACTTTGTTTTCATTTATAGTTTTATGATTTTGTTCCCTATTTTGAATATTTTTAACTTATATTTTAGATTTTGTAGATTAAGTTTTATGATTTTGCTTTCTGTTTTGTTTACTTACTTTACTTAGATTTTATATTTTGTAGATTATCATCTTGTTCTCTATGTTGTATATTTATTCTGTTTACTTATATATTAGATTGTTGCTTATATTTGAAGCTTTTAGTAAGTTTTTTTTTAAGTTCTTTCCTTTTAGTACTATTTTGTGGTAGTTTATAGTATATATTACTAGTATAATTTATTTTATTTTATTTTATTTTATATTTTAATGTATTATTTTTTATATGTTGTATGTTTATTTATCATAAAATTCGTACCCCCAATTTAAAAAGTCTGGATTCGCCACTGCCTCGAAGGGTACGTTGGTGATGGGAGGGAAGATGGCACCCGTTGCATTAAGCTGCCACCATCCAAGACAAAGACCATAATCCTGACGGGTAACAAATTACTCCCTCTGTCCATGACATATAGTCATTTTTTTTTACCATTTTGTAATGTCCAGAGGAAATAGTATCATTCCAAAAATGGAAAAGTTCATCTCTTATACTACCCACTGTTTCTCCTAGCTCGCATACTTAACTCACTTTTTCTCCTCTCTTGCTACTTAACTCACTTTTTCTCCTTCTCTCTTATTTTACTAATTTCTCATTAAAACCCATGTCTAAACTATTTTTAGCTGACGTGAGAGTATTATTTGTCATAGTAAATATTTTCCGCTCAAATTCTTCTATGGTTATTCTTTCTAAGTAAAGTAATTTTATGTACAGGTATGAGCTCAGGATTAGGACTTGTACTATTCGTCTCAGTGTGCTTTTGGTTGTATAAGCTGTTGAAGAGAAAAAGGGAAAAGCTGGTTAAAGAAAAATTCTTCAAAAGAAATGGTGGTCTTCTCTTACAACAACAAACAAATGAAGGCTCTGTTGGAAAAACAAAAGTTTTCCCAGCAAAAGAATTGGAGGTAGCTACTGATCACTTTAATGAGAACCGAATCCTTGGAAATGGAGGGCAAGGCACTGTTTACAAAGGAATGTTATCCGATGGTAAAATTGTGGCAATAAAAAAATCGAAGTTAGTTGAGGAAAGCCAATTGGAACAGTTCATAAATGAGGTTGCTATACTTTCACAAATCAACCATAGAAATGTGGTCAAATTATTGGGGTGTTGTTTGGAGACCGAAGTTCCTCTTCTTGTGTATGAATTCATGCCAAATGGCACCCTTTATGATCTCATACATGATCCAAATAATGAATTTCCATTTCCATGGAACATGCGTTTGAAAGTTGCAGCAGATATAGCCGGGGCACTAGCGTATTTACATTCCGCATCTTCTGTGGCTATCTATCACAGAGACATCAAGTCAAGTAATCTCCTTCTAGATGAGAAATATGTGGTCAAAGTATCGGACTTTGGAACTTCGAGGTCCGTTGCTGCAGATCAAACTCATCTAACTACTCTTGTTCAAGGTACCTTCGGGTATTTAGATCCAGAGTATTTCCAATCTAGTCAATTCACAGAAAAGAGCGATGTTTATAGTTTTGGGGTGGTTCTTGTCGAGCTCCTCACTGGACAAACGCCAATTTCTTGTGACGAAGAGGAAGAGGAAAAAGGCCTTGCTAATCGGTTTCTTACATGCATGGTAAGAAATTGTCTAGACAAGATATTGGATCCTCTAGTGTTGGAGCAAGGTAGAAAAGAAGAGGTGATTTTAGTTGCAAGGGTTGCACAGAGATGCTTGTATTTGAAAGGGAGAATGAGACCAACTATGAAAGAAGTGGTGACAGAATTGGAAAATATTAAGATGTCTAACATGTCAACTATATCTGAATATGAATCTGAAGATGAAGGAGATTTTGAAGGCATGCCTACAATGATTCCAGACAATGGTTACACGTGGACAGGTACTTATAAGAATGTTGAAGCATCCTCATCAGGTGACAGAATTGGAAAATATTAAGATGTCTAACATGTCAACTATATCTGAATATGAATCTGAAGATGAAGGAGATTTTGAAGGCATGCCTACAATGATTCCAGACAATGGTTACACGTGGACAGGTACTTATAAGAATGTTGAAGCATCCTCATCAGCTGCAGATCCCTTGAGATTTACAACATAGTTAATTTATGCAAATGCCAAGAATCTGATTGTTGCGTAATATATGACTCATATATACTCTGTAATAGTATGTGTTTTAACATTTAAATAAAATACTACTGGCACTTCTCATTGTATATATATGCATACAAGTAATTATGATTTCTACAAATACTAAAATGCTAATCGCACCATAATTATGAAGAGAAAATCATTGTAATGTACTCCTCCGTCCTTCATTATTTCTTACCAGTTGACACAACTCGAGTTTTAAGATAGACAAAAACTTCGTATTAGTGTGCGCTAACAATGCGCACGCCTGACTGGTGGGCTTCTTAATTTAATGGTGGACTCAATTTTATAATCTACATCAGCTCTTGTTTCTAACAGCCCAAATGGCGCAATACAAGTAGTAAAATTCAGCTCTATGGCTTCTTTTTTGAAAAAAAAAAATACTATTAAAACAATTAGGAGTGTAGGCTAAATTAATCTGCATAGCTGGCTAAATTTATAGGTTTGGGATTGTAAATTAATAGCTCGAAAAATAATCCAATTAGCTCATACTCAATTAACACGCAACCTGAGTAGCGCTAACCCGAAACTCTATGAATTAGGCTGATGTATTCTATCTGAATATAACTATTTAATATTCTTTCATATCGTTGACAATTGATTGAGCAATTCAACGATATTGGTAAAATGAATAATATAATGAATTAAATATTTAATTTTTATTTAATATTAGTATATATATCCCTTACATATAGAAGGGAGTATCACAATTCAAGATCAAATCTTAGCTATTAGACTAGAAGATCTCGTGGTTGAAATAATGCCACAAGGATAATATTTTAAATTAAAAAAATTATTAAATAAACTTAAAGGGTATTAATGTCAATCCTCTCTCATCTAAATCATCTCAAAACTTTAAATTTACGTAACTCTCTCGATTTAAATTATTTTTTCGCAAAAAATACACTCCATCCGTTCTATAGTAATAGAGGCGTTTCTTTTCGGCATGGAGATTAAGAAAAATTGTGCTAGTTGAGTTAAGTAAAGGGAAAATAAAGTGGAAAATGAAAAAGATAGAGAGGTGAATAGAGAAAAAAGTGAGAGAGAATAAAGTAGGTGTGGAAAAATATGTTGACTTTTACTATAAAGGGGAAATGACTCTATTACTATGATACATACCAAAATGACAAAATGACTCTATTACTATGGAACGGATGGAGTATCAAATTAGAGATAATTTTACAGGGATTCCAACAAAATCTCAATTGCATATGTTCCGACGATGTTCGGGTGATAAAATTTGATAAATTATATTTCAATCATATTGATAATCAAATTTTATCGACAAATGCAAACAAAAATCTCAATATTATACTCCCTCCGTCCCCCATTACTTGACACGGTTTGACCCGGCACGGGTTTTAAGAAATGTAATGGAAAGTGTGTTGAAAAAGTTGGTGGGATGTGGGTCCTACTTTTAAAGTATTAGTTTTATAATAAATGTGAGTAGGAATGAGTTAGTGGAATATGAGGTCCACTACCAAAAATGGAAAAAGTGAAGTGTGTCAAGTAATGGGGGACGGACCAAAATGGCAAACGGTGTCAAGTAATGGGGGACGGAGGGAGTATATGCATAATCTCAAATATCTGTCATGCATAAGTTTTAAAAATGTGCAGGTTGAGCGGTGACGGACGTGGTTGGTGTTGAGCAGAGCGTATGAAGTCTACTCTTAAGCATTTTACAGAATGTGTCATGTCTTTACACATGGCGTCATCCTTACTCATGAACGCTTCCGATAATACTTATACAATGTTTTTCTTAATACTTCCTCTATTCAATAAAAATAGTCTTCCTTTTCTATTTTGGTATGTCCCACAAAAATAACCATTTTCTATTTTTGGCAAATCTTTTCTTTCTTATAAGATGTACCGTATTCTACACTAAGAATACTTTAATCAATTTTTTCTTTCTACCGAGCATATGTGTTGCTCGTTACTTGCTCGGTAATCTTTCTTTGCCGAGTATTTCCATTGTTTGTTGAGCAAACGAATGATCGGTAAATCCCGCTATTTTTATTTAAACTTATACTTCCTCCGTCCCACATAATTCGTCCCACTTTGACCGGGAACGTGTTTTAAGAAATGTAATGAAAAGTTAATTGAAAAAATTAATGGAATATGGGTCGTACTTTTATATATTAGTTTTATAATAAAATGTGAGCATAAATGAGTTAGTGGAATATGAGGTCCACTATCAAACATGATAAAAGTGAAAGGGCACAAATTATATGGAACGGACCAAAATAGAAAAATGGGACAAATTATATGGGACGGCGGAAGTACATAAATATAAAAATAATTAGAAATGAGATACTCTTATTATGATATTTATTTTAACGAAAAAATTTACACTATGTTATTTATGTTAAATAAGAATTCGATGGTTTTTATTAAAATTACAAAATCTATTAAAATAATTAAAAAAAAAAAAACTTGCATACGACTCTCAAGTTGTTATTCATTGACCGCCAATTTAACAATTTGTTTGATGATATCAATTTACGTACTCGATGGCGTCACATGCGCTTGTGCATTATATTATCGTATGTCAAATTGTTTATTCGACTAGATTTTTTGTTGACTAGATAGACAAGAATATTAGTTGTACTGTTCATAATGATTCAATTTGCTCCTTAATTCTAATTGCAATAATTTTAAGTTTGTATGAAAATCTTTTGTTAGTTTATTTTATTCCTTGTGATACGTTCGTAGGTGGTTGTCGTAAGCCTACTTCATTTCACTTGTTTTGAATGTGTCTCTTTATTGCACAGTTTATCCTCTAATTAAATTGAACACAGCTTAGAATACACCACCATCAATACAATAACGTCGACCCAATATTATAATGAGAAGTCTATGACTGATAAGATAACTTATGTGCGGTACACCTCAGTTAGAATATTATTCAAAGCCAAATCTTGGATGCAATAATCACTAAATAGTGTTTATTAATCCACCGACTTCATAGTCAAATTGACCTGATCCAAATCAACCTCATAAAGAGCCATTATAAAATCCCAAGTAAAATCATACCAATGCATCCTGCAATTTACATTCTATTATTCAAAAAACACCGCTCCCTCCCCGGCAAGTAAAATACAACACCGCTTATACGATTTTTAAAAGAAAAAATTGTAGTTATACTATTGATTATTTTGTACTTGCAACATCCTAAATATTTTTTGACAAAATATGTGCTATGTTCAGGCGATGCCCTCAAATAACAGTCAATCCATGTAAAAACTATGCTGATATATTTATTATTATTAATAATAATAATAATAATAATAATAATCTCAACTCAATCCTATATATTGTATCTTGGTATTATTTTATCTTGAAAATCGAACACCACAAAAGAGAATATGTCATAATTATTTGGAATCAGATCCTTTCGTTAGAGACCAAATTTCTCAGTGAAAGAGAAGGTGAAATGAATGCGAAAATGTGATTGTATTTTTATAGTTTGAAATATAAATTAATAAAATGAAATTTGTAACCCCTACCCACCCCTGAAACCCACGCACACCCTCAGCGCCACCCGCTGCCACCCTATGGCCTATTCCCCATCATCACCAGCAATTGGTGTGCTGCATTGCACACAACTTTACTTTAATTTCTCCAATAATTTTTTTGGAGATGTTCTAATTTAAGAAAATATGTCGTGCTCTCTGTTGGCAACATTATAT
>NC_062969.1:27873638-28128347 GCF_023119035.1 Salvia hispanica
ATTTTAGGCAAAGTTCATGGTTTTAGAGATCAATTTCCCTTTTCAAAATTATAAAGTTCATATTTTTGTGGGATGGACTAAAAAATAAGGAGTGCATATTCTTATGGGGAGGAGTTAGTATTTAAAATTAAATTCAGTTTTTCAAAGTTTTTCTTTTATTTACATCAGAATAAAAACTAAATTTACAAAAAATTTAAATTGAACTAAACATAACCCAAATCAAATTTTAAATTTCAATTTTGTTTAGAGCGGATATTCAATTTCGGATATTTTGATTAGTGCCACCGGCTGAAGGTTGTAAAAAAAATCAAAGTCAAGATGGCGGCTTGTCCTATTAAAAAGTCAACAGCAAATAATTGAACTTTAGTCCTTTTCATTAGCTAAGATTGTCCTTTTCATTAATTGTCTTGAAACAAGATCGTGCATTACATAATTCACTTCTTTGATCTGTGTATATGTATAGGTCTATTAAAATAAGTGATCAATCAATCTCAATTAATAGCCAATATGGCTCTTCATCTAATTTTTATCTTGTGTTTGATCTTTCTGATTCGTTTGCCAGAAATATCTTGTGGTCCAGTTGCCAAACCAGGATGCCCAAATATGTGCGGGAATTTGCCCATTTCATATCCATTTGGGATCGGGTCGAATTGCTCGTTCGACCCGTCCTTTACCGTTAGCTGCAACACTACAACAGAGCCTCCGAAGGCGTACCTTTCCATCATTGATAAACAATTGATTGAAATAAACGAAACGTATATTCGGGTCAAGTATCCGAACCTGGTTTCGGTTTGCTATGAGTCTGAAGGTGATTCTTATAAAGATAGTAGTGTGAGTGTGAACCTGACAGGGACTTTGTATTCGCTGTCCATGTACACAAACAGGCTCACCGCCATTGGCTGCGACGACACTGTGCTGCAGTCCAACGGAACTTACAACAACGGCGGCTGCTCTGCTTTTTGTGAGGAAGACATCAGCACTCAAACAGGGTATTGCCCATTTGATCCTACTTCCATTGGTAGTGGTTGTTGCCAGTCTCAAATCGTTGGAGGTAATTATTCTATATTACATATATTATTGTTTTAATTTGTAATCAAACTTTATAGGTAAAAGTGTATATTTTATACCAAGAAAATTGTATTGCATTAATATCATTCGCAGTCATACTCTTTAAAAATATTATCAAACGTCTCTAGATAATTGATATAATATAGCAGGAATGGTTTTTGCACTATTTCATGACTTTTTTGCCGTTTTTTATGTTTTTTTATGTGAAGGGATACTTTTAATATTAGAGTTTATCACATTTTTAGTCCCCAAACTTTGCTATAATATCATTTGCGGCTGCTAGTTTTTATAAATATCGCTACACTTTAATATAATATCGCTAGAAGGACTTTTGGACTTTTTTCTAGTGGATATGTCCTTCGGCCTTTAAAAGCTAGTTTTGCTACGTGTGTCTGATGTGTGGTGTTGGGCTATCGACAAGGGTAAAAGCGGACGATGGTGGTTGTCATTATGGTATGGGGAGATGGCGAGGAGAGAATACGAGCACATTTATGTATAGACATAAAAATCAGAAGAAAATTAAATTGTAAAACAATGTTGAAAATATGAAGTTGAAACTTATTATGTTTGGTGACAGAGTCTGGTTTAGTGGGAGCGAAACTAGTAGACCTGAGCAGAAAAGTGCAACGTAGAAAGCTTTTCCCCTGCAGCCACGCCTTTATCCAGGAGGTCTCAGACACAAATGAAACCGGATTTTCATATCCGTTGTTCTACCTCCATAACTCAACCGCATTGCAGAAGGACAATTGGGCATCAGCAACGAGTCCTCCGGTGGTGAGGCTGGACTGGATTGCGGGTGTTGAGAATTGCAGCCAAGCAAAGCTGAATCCGACCACGTACGCATGTCAAGATAGCAAGAGTCTATGTGTCGATGTTGCAAATGTTAGCAGAGGATACCAATGCAGCTGCCTGCAAGGATATGAGGGCAATCCTTATGTGGTTGGAGGCTGCCAACGTTAGTATTACTCTTTCAATTTATTCGTCTGTACCAAAGGTATACTTTCTAACACTATCTCCACCAGCAATTGTATTTCGCAGCTCCATAGCTAGAAACGGATGTCGGGATCAGTGTGGGGAACTGTCTATTCCGTTTCCATTTGGAGTCGGGCGGAATTGCTATTTGGAGCCATCTTTTGAAGTAAACTGTGATATGTCAACTAATCCTCCCAAAGCTTACCTCTCTGTTCTCAAGGCAGAAATCACCCGGCTAAATTTATCACAGGTTCGGGTGAACTATCCAACACTTGGTTTTTCTTGCTACAATTGGTCAGATACTCAGCGGAGAATCATTAAGACAGAGGAGCGAAGCTTGAGTGTTGACTTGTTGGGAACTCAGTTTACGTTGTCGGAAGATAGCTGGATCTCTGTGATTGGGTGTGATGATATAATGGTGGGTATAACTCGACATGCCAATCGAACGTCTGTTGGCAGCACATGTGCAACTGTTTGCAAAAATAATCAAATTGCCAGTGATTATTTAGCATATTGTCCAACTAAGACTGCTGAGTATTGGCCCGGTAACGGCTGTTGCAGGGCACCCATTCCCAGAGGTATTTACATATTTCTTACTCTCTCCGTCCACAAAAAATAGATCACTTTTGCCGTTTTGGGACGTCCACAAAAAATAGATCACTTTCTAAAAATGGAAAGTTTATCTCTCATACTTTACTCATTTTTTCTCCTATCTCTCTTACTTTACCTACTTTTTCTCCTCATCTCTCTTACTTTACCAATTCTACATTAAAACTCGTGCCGAACAACAATAGATCTATTGTTTGTGGACGGAGGAAGTATATTCTAACATAATATAGAAAACTATTATGTGTCGCCTAACATTCGGTTGCAGGCACGTCTTACCTTGAAGCCAATTTGAGTGATTTCACTGGACGATGGCCACGTACCAATTTCTCTTGCAGCTACACCTTCCTTGGAACCAAGGAAGACTATTATCGAGCAACGTACCCCATTTTCAATAACTCAACACAGATTCAATCCGATGATCCAAACATAAATTATCGACCCACAATATTCTCACTGGACTGGAGGATTGGTGAGCTGAATTGCAAAGAAGCGCAAAAGAATCCGACTGATTATGTGTGTCAGAATAATACTGTCTGCATTGATTTCGATGATACAGTTAGAGGCTACCTCTGCAACTGCTCCAAAGGATACCAAGGTCAACCTTACCTTAGCCCAGGATGCAAAGGTTATCTACTTTTAACTTTCTTTTCCCTTCCATTATATTCAAATTTATTTCTACTTGCTTCAAATCCTAATCAATTGGCATTTTACATGTTTTTTGAGTAGATATTGATGAATGCGCTGATAGTACAACTAATGAATGCGTTCCAACTGCAACTTGCGTCAATGATCCTGGCTCTTATCACTGCTCGTGCCCGAAAGGGCACGTTGGTGATGGGAGGAAAGATGGCAGCAGTTGCATTAAGCTGCCACCATCCAACACCAAGACCATAATCTTGGCAGGTAACAATGTTTCGATGTTTTCATTGTAATATTTGTTTGCTCAAAATTATTCGTGTGTTAGTATATACCGACGATTCGTATTATGGTGCATAGAGTACGTAAATATAATTCAATAAAGCAGTTTCATCGTTCATATATTCGATTCAGTAAGTTTGATCCAAATAAATAAATAAAACAACATAACTTACTTTGAAGGTATAGTTGCTTCATTATATATACATGTTTGCTGTTTCTCAATCTAGTAATTTTTTATACAGGGATGGGCTCTGGATTAGGATTTCTTCTGCTCCTCTTAATGTTGTTTGGGTTGATTAAAGTTGTAAAAAAGAGAAGGGAAAAAGTGCTTAAGCAGAAATTTTTCAAACAAAATGGTGGTCTTCTCTTGCAGCAACAAACAAGTGAAAGCACACTTGGAAAAACAAATCTTTTCACTGCAAAAGAGTTGGAGTTAGCTACTGATCACTTTAACGAAAACCGAATCCTTGGACATGGAGGTCAAGGTATTGTCTATAAAGGTATGTTATCTGATGGTAAAATTGTGGCAGTGAAAAAATCAAAGTTGGTTGAAGAGAATCAATTGAAACCGTTCATAAATGAGGTCGTTATATTGTCACAATTAAATCACAAGAATGTGGTTAGATTGTTGGGGTGTTGTTTGGAGACAGAAGTTCCTTTGCTTGTGTATGAATTCATGCCAAATGGTAACCTTTATGATCTCATACACGATCCCAATAATGAATTTCCATTTCCATGGAACATGCGTTTGAAAATCGCAGCAGATATAGCCGGTGCACTGGCCTATTTACACTCTGCATCTTCTGTGTCGATCTATCACAGAGATATCAAGTCAAGTAACCTCCTTCTGGATGAGAAATATGTTGTCAAAGTGTCGGACTTTGGGACTTCAAAGCCCATTTCTGCAAATCAAACTCACTTAACTACTCTGGTCAAAGGGACGTTTGGTTATTTAGATCCAGAGTATTTTAATTCGAGCAAATTCACTGAAAAAAGCGATGTTTATAGTTTTGGAGTGGTTCTTGTCGAGCTTCTTACGGGGCAAATGCCAATTTCTATTGATGAACAAGAGGAGGAAAGAAGCCTAGCCACGCGGTTTCGTACCTGCATGATAAGAAACTGCTTGGACACAATTTTGGATCCTCAAATGTTAGAGGAAGGAAAAAGGGAAGAGGTGATTTTAGTGGCAAGGATTGCAGAAAAATGTTTGAATTTGAAAGGAAAACTGAGACCAACTATGAAAGAAGTGGCTACTGAATTGGAAAGTTTTAGGATGTCTCAAAGGTGTATGACAGTTGAAGGTGACTCTGAAAATGTGAGAGTTGAAAACGACTCTGAAGAGATTGTGAGAAGCTTTGAAGACGTCCCTGCAACGATTTCTGACAACGAATACACATTGCCTGGTAGATAGTTATCACAGTGTAGGCAATGTCATCAGATACAGACCCCTTAAAATTAATTGTCTGTAATAGAGATTTTATGTGGTACACTTAAATTAGTACCCATATCCAACTGCTCCACCTTTTGTTTCTGTGAACATGAATGGGTCGTTACATTTGGAGGGTGTAGAATGATGTTGTTTTTACGGGAAGAAATTTATTTATCACATGATTTTATTTACCCACTGTATGATTTGCGACTCCGAATCAAAATATGGGATAATGGTCCCTAAAATCATATTTGTCCAAATTTTGATATTTTTTATGAACCTTAAAATTAGTCTATAATATCATAAACTTTGTACTTTATTTGGTATTTCCTAAACTGACTCAAATAAGATATTTTTACCCAAATCTTATTTTACGAGGACAACCGTGATACGTTTGATTATATTTTAAAACACTTTTAAGTTCATAACAAGTAGGATAAAAATTCACATTGAAAACCACAATAATTTAAGTATGATAAAAAAATCTCATAAGTTGGTCAAATATAATGATAAACATCTCGTGGAAAATACCAAACAAAGTGCAAAGTTAGTGATATTAAGATCAATTTTAAAGTTCGTGAAAAATACCAAACTTTGATAAAAGTTTATGATTTTAGGGACCAATATCTCTAAAAATATACTCTCTCTGCCCCAATACAAATACTACCTCCGTCCACCAAAATTTATCCCACTTTGACACGGCACAGATTTTAAGAAATGTAATGAAAAGTTAGTTGAAAAAGTTAGTGGATCACTTGCAATAGAACAGCTAAAAATGAAAAGTTGATTACTTGTGGAGACGGAGGGAGTACTATACATCCTAACTAATAATCGTGAAGTTAGACCATCTCTAACTGCAAAACCTAAAATGCAGTAGAATAATACCTCCAACAGTACTGCAAAACCAATCCCATTATAGATTTTTGAAAAAAAATACATATCTTTAGATTTGCACTAAAAGTATACCAAAAACACTTTTCATAGTTTGAGTTATTGAATAATGGGCTGGTCCATATTAATATTATACTCCATTATTCAATATAATTGGATAAAAATAATCTATTATTTACTAAGAATGAGCCGTTAATTTATTCAACCACAAACCCAATTTTATTATATAGATCAATAACGGTACAAATAAAATCTATAGAAACAATTATATTATTAGTTAGTAATTAAACACTATACGTACATTAATATTTTCAAATCAAATATGCTATCATAAACAAAATAGTATTTTTATTATATTTAAATTTTCTAAATTTTGTAATTTATTATTCAATGAATAATAGATTTCATATTTAGTTATATTAATTAATAAATCTTATATTATATTATTTTATTTAATTTAAGATCTTGACAAAGTGTCATGGGATTAGTGTGTAATTTAGATAAAATATATAGGTATGATTGAAAAGTATAAAAAGTTAGTAGGTGAGAAATATTTTTTTGGGTTTGAGTTTAGTGTAAATGGTTGGAGCAAAATCCATATTTAATGTGATATTTACATTAAAAAGAGTTTGAGTTTAGTGGAATGGTGGGAGATGTAACAAGAAATTAAAATTGATGTAACTGGAGAAAAAAAACTAAATTATCTTGAGCGGGCACAAATCCCGAGGGGAATCCAGTATGCAATCCGGTCATTCTTAGAAAAAATCTTGTAAAATTTTTTATTTTATCCGTGTAACATGATAGTGCATAAGCATAAAATAAGTTGAACGGGTCCCACTCCCACTGTATATGTTGAGTTTTACACCTAAACTTTTGGGAAGAAGTAAATGCCTGTCATTTTATTTTTATACCACTTGGGTAATTCTTAGAAAAATTCTTGTATAATTTGTTAGTGTATTTTATACTCCCTCCGTCACCGATTAAGAGTCACATTTTTCCATTTTGGTCCGTCCCCAATTAAAAGTCACACTTCATTTATATCATAAATGATAAGTAGGTCTCACATTCCACTAACTCACTTCACTCACATTTTATTATAAAACCAATATAAAAAAGTGGGCCTCACATTCCACTACCTTTTTAACTCGACTTATTTTAACACAAGTGATACCCGCAAGTGTACGGGGCTAGTGTAGCAATTAGCAAGCAAGAGTATCGTATCCCACAGAGACTAATTTGTATCAACTTAACTACCACGAACAAATATTGACTACTATCTAGAGAATCGGGAAAGGTTTGGTTTTGTTCTAACACTACGGAAAGCATATAATGAACGAATAGATAAATAAAAGCAAGTAAACACGGAGTGAAAAGATATATGGAGAAAATTGTAGAACTCAAGGATCCGATGCACAACTCCAAGCTCTTATCCAATCAAATTGTCTTACCCTTTGGTGTCTCTAGAATTACTAAGTCGACCACAATTATAGATTAAACCACATCCCGAGGTGAGAAACCTGTAGATTAGGTGCTAGGATTGAAGTCCCCTTCTAATCCTAAAACCCCTAACTCCCAAAGCTCGATTAGGTCAAAGACCTCAATCAAAACCTCAACTCTCCCGAGTTTTATTGCATTAAGGTGTGAATTATTCTTATTTCTAGATTAATTATTTCATCTCCCTATTAATCTAATTAATCCTACACAATCAAATGGTGATCAAGCAATTGAAAGGAATAAACCCAAGAATAATCAAATAACTACAAGAGCAAGGCAAGAACAAAATTAATTGGATAAAAACTATGAAATTAGTGCATCTTCACCAAGAATTCTACAAAAAGGTGTTTAGCTACTCATGTTCTTCACAAAAACCATGTTTAAAACACAAGATTCAATGAAATACATGGATAAAAGATTAAGATACTCCTGTGAGAATGAATCTATGGAATTGCAACTTCAATCTTCCGATTGGAAGTCTTCAATCTTCAATTCTCTCTCTCAAAGGTGTTCTTGGGGGTGTGTGTGAGTGTTGGAGGCGGTAGATGTTGAATGGATGTGAACCCTAGGCGTTTTCCCTTTAATCTTCCATCAAAAATCGCATTTTTGCCAAAAGAATACGCCAAAATAGCGTACCCGGCCGGGTGGAATTATAAAGAGCAAAATTCACCCGGCCGGGTGGTCATTTTCGACCCCTTTCTGGCCATTTCCCGCAGAATTACAGTACCCGGCCGGGTGTAAGTTTCTGGATAGCGCAGTGTTCTTGTAACGGCCATAACTTCTTCTACCGAACTCCGATTGAGGCGTGCAAGATACCCACGCGAAGCTCTTTCGAAGACGAAGAGATTGATATGCATTATGGGCTGATTGGACTTCAAAATCTCCAGTAAATATTGTCTCAAAGCAAGGCTGCTGCACATCCACATATTTTGTACCTTTTTCTACACATTCTTAACAAAATGGTCAACATACCAATATAATAGAGAAGTATATATAAACATGTCCAATAATAGACAAAATATGATCAAATTCATACATAACCACCCTCTAAAACCATGTAAAATCCAAGTATATCAACTCCCCCAAACTTAAATAATTGCTAGTCCTCGAGCAATGAAGAAAAAGAACTAAAAGAAGACTTGGATTTAAAGGGGTTTAGACATCATTATTGTTTCAAAGAGTATGGAATAAAAGAGCATATCACAATACAAATTCTATCAAGTCAAGCCGTCGAGTGCACTTTTACTACTAACTCGTATATCACCTTGGATTCATGCTTCTCTCAAGATATGTGTATGTGTATCTCACTCTCAAAAGTGTATGTATAGAAATAATACTCTCAAATCAAAATACAAGTAGTGTTTACCATAGGCTTGTTCCAAATCAAACATCTCCTCTACTAGAATGTGAATGTGAATCTAAAATCAGAAAGGACTTATTAAGGTTGTAACGTGGCTCTTTGGACGGTAGGGAAAATTTAGGCTTAAGTGGCTGAAAAGTATAAGAAGCACAAATACCCACATACTACAACTCCCAACAAAACACCATTTCCCAATACAAATCTCAGATAAGTAAGACTTTGTCAAACTTCTTCCTCCCATCCGGTCCCCACTTATTTAGAAACCCAACCAAAAACTTTTC
The DNA here is from genome assembly GCF_023119035.1 of Salvia hispanica. Lineage (NCBI taxonomy): Eukaryota > Viridiplantae > Streptophyta > Magnoliopsida > Lamiales > Lamiaceae > Salvia > Salvia hispanica. The sequence continues at coordinate 27,882,661 of NC_062969.1, forward strand.
TAGACTTCGTCTAGCTTATACCTCCACAAATTTATTGTTTTTTTTTTCTTTTTTTTTTCTTCCTCTAGACTTCGTCTAGCTTATACCTCCATTTTTTTTACAACGCCCCATATGTGCTTCCAAGTTTGTAGGCTTATCACTTTGACGGTAACTCAACAATTATTTGACATTGGAATACTTTTTAGGCTAGGAGGGCTAACTAGGGATTAAGACAAAAATATACACTTGTGAAGGGGAAAACAAAGAATGCCTAACGTCATCTCCTAAATTCACATTCACTATGTAGATTTAATATGATTAGGAGCAAGTTCTAGAAACAACAACAAGCATATGATAAAATCACACAAAAAAATGAAGTTTTGGCTCAAATCTCACTCGGGTAATAGCATGAATCAAGGCAAACAAGCAATTCGTTACTTATGCACCTATTACTCAAACTTTTAAGTCAAAGACCATGATAGCTTAAAAGATGGATGGAGTTTTTATCATTAACAACTAGTCTTTACCCCAAGAAACCAGAATTCAAACAAGTTCAAATTCAATTCCACAACAACCAAAATCAAAACAACTCACAGAGGTCTAAAGCAAAACAAATCTACCCTAAAACATAAATAAAAGCAACAAAAGACAACTAATCAATTTGAAACAAAAATAAAGCAGTAAAATACCTCATAAGGCTCACTATCCACCATATCACCCCCCAAACTTATTCAAGGCTATGCAAAGAATAAGTTTGAAAAGTTGGTGGAGAAGGGAGACTTATATGATAGGCAAACTAAAGCAAAAATAATCTAAAAGTTACCTACTAGGGGTTACCTCCCCTATAGTGCCTTTGGTTATCGTCGTTGGCTCGACGTCTTCAATAAGCTCATCATTTCACTTCCCCATTAATGGGGATGTTGGCTTCTTCTTCGTGTTCAAGCTGATACATTCTTGCCAACCTCTTCTTCCACCAAGTCTTCTTCACCAAGTTATCATTTGATTTGAGCTCTAACTTCGTTGTGATCGATATTCCTGATTCCTCTTCCTTCGTCTTCTTGGGCTCTCTCTGTCTTCCTTTGCAATGAGTTGATCCACCACATGGGCCAAATAGACACTGTGGTAAGGAAATATTCTCGACCTTGGGCTTTACCCTTTGACCCTTTTGAACCTGTACAACGTTCACAACTTTGCACTCTTTCTTCATAGCAAGCTCTTCCACCTTAGGACTCCCCATGGCCTTGTAGATGGACAAGATATGGTGTTTGGTGCCCATGCGAAGGGTAAGCTCTCCCCTTGAAACATCAATCAATGCTTTCCCCGTCGCTAAGAATGGTCGACCAAGGATAAGCGGCACATTCCTATCTTCTTCCATGTCAAGCACGACAAAATCAACGGGAAATATAAAGTCATTTACCCGCACTAACACATCTTCTATGATCCCTTCAGGATAGGTGACGGATCTATCGGCCATTTGGAGCGTGATTCTTGTCGGCTTGAGAGTGCCGATTTTCATCTTCCTAAAGAAGGATAGGGGCATCAAGTTGATGCTCGCCCCCAAATCACACAGAGCCTTCGTGTGTTTGTCATCACCAATGACACATGATATGTTGAAGCTTCCAGGGTCCTTAAGCTTTGCCGGCAATTTCTTCTGAATTATGGCACTGCAATTCTCCGACATGCTCACTGTTTCGTAGTCCACCCACTTTTTCTTCTTGGAGATCACGTCTTTTAGGAACTTTGCATACATAGGCATTTGTTGCAGAGCCTCTACTAGTGGGATATTCACATTCACCTTCCTGAAGATGTCCAACAATTTTTCAAATTTCTCATCCACAACCTTCTTCTTGATTCGGCTAGGGAACGGTATCTTAGGAATATATGGCTCCAATCGAGGTGGTTCAGGTTGTTTCGTCTCTTCCTCAACAACATTATCCTCTGCAGTCTCTTCACCAACCTCTTTTTCCACTTCATTGGGTTGAATGGTCGCACAGATGGCTTTGCACTCTTTGTGTTTGACGGGATCAGTGCTTGTATTGCCAGGAAATTGCCCCGGGTTGGGTAGAGTTCCCACAGCTTGGTAAATCTGACTGAGTTGAGTATCGATGCTCTTCATGTGTATGTTCAAACTTTCCACATTTGCTTCTACCTTGTCCAGCCTCTGATTAGATTGTGTCATGCAATCTCCCGCTTGCTTCATGAAAGCCATCAACACCTCTCCAAGCTCTTCCTTCTTCGGCTCCTTGACTTGGCCATTAGATACCTGGAATCCTGGTGGTGGCTGCAGAGCGTTGTTGGCATTCCCGTAAGACAAGTTGGGATGCACCTTGTTCCCATAGTGGTTGTAATTACCACCCCCTTGGTTGGGGTGGTAGTTGTTGAAGTTTCCATTATTGCCACCTTGGTGAATGTAGTTCACATCTTCAACCCCTTGTCGACTTTTGAGCCCGGATGGCTCTGTTCCCATAAAACCAAGCTTGCTAGTTAAGAAGTCCAGCTGCTTGGACATCATGTCCATCCTATCAAAATCAGATGCAGATGCCACCCTGTAGGATTTGCTTCTCTCATTCTTCCACCCATCATCGTTGGAGGCCACCCTCTCAATCACCTCTAATGCATCGTCTTCTCCCAACTTAAGGAGTGATCCCCCTGCACTCATATTCAACTCGCGTATTGCCTCCGGAGTGGCTCCCCTGTGGAAAGTTACGATCTGTTGCCCCGGGCTTAACCCGTGGTTGGGACATCTCTTCATCAGGTATTTGAATCTCTTCCATGCCTCGTGAATATTCTCCTGAGGATGCATTGCATAAGAGATGACTTCAGCTTGGCGCTTGAGTGCCTCGCTCGGTGGGTAGTATTTGTCCAAGAAGAGCTCAACCATTGCATCCCAAGTTTCGACCGAGTTGGGATCCATGCTATCGTACCACTCCCTAGCATCATCCTTCAAAGAAAAAGGGAACAATCTGAGGCGAATCTGATCGTCGGAGACCCCATTAGCCTTCACCGTGTTGCTGATTTGTATGAACTTGGTCAAGTGTTTGTTGGCATCTTCCGAACCTGTTCCACCAAATGCATGTGCTTCTGCCCTGTTTATCAATCCCGGCTTTAACTCAAAGCTGTTGGCCGCAATCCCGGCATTATTGATTGGTGGATTAGCAACTTGTCTATATGCATACAGATTCTGCACGGGCTGAACTGGTGGTCTCGCGTTCCGCTCATCTAACTGCCTCTGCATGTTGGCCATCTGCTCACGGAGTTGACGAATAACAGGATCCTCGTTGTTGTTTTCATTGTTGTGGTTCTCATTGTTGTTCTCCTCCCCGTTCTCCATTAAGATTGGAGAATTACGCTCGTACTGTATAGGTGACGAAGGTGGAGAAAGAGTAGGTACTGGAGTTCTCTGAACGGGGGAGGGTGGACGCCTATGACCCGGTGAAGATACGCGGATCCTCTGGTTCAACCTCCTCTGAGCGTTCCTCCTCCTGTTGGATGCTTCGATCTCGAGATCAATGGGTTCTAAAGGTAGACCTTGAGAACGAGTGCGCATACAACCTGAGAAAAGAAACACCAAGATTAGAGAACTCAAAAATAAAAATAAAAATAAAGCAAATAAAATCTAGACTAGTAATCTCAATTATTATCACGATATTAAGCTCTAACGACACAAAATTGTCCCCGGCAACGGCGCCAAAAACTTGACTCGACTTATTTTAACACAAGTGATACCCGCAAGTGTACGGGGCTAGTGTAGCAATTAGCAAGCAAGAGTATCGTATCCCACAGAGACTAATTTGTATCAACTTAACTACCACGAACAAATATTGACTACTATCTAGAGAATCGGGAAATGTTTGGTTTTGTTCTAACACTACGGAAAGCATATAATGAACGAATAGATAAATAAAAGCAAGTAAACACGGAGTGAAAAGATATATGGAGAAAATTGTAGAACTCAAGGATCCGATGCACAACTCCAAGCTCTTATCCAATCAAATTGTCTTACCCTTTGGTGTCTCTAGAATTACTAAGTCGACCACAATTATAGATTAAACCCCATCCCGAGGTGAGAAACCTGTAGATTAGGTGCTAGGATTGAAGTCCCCTTCTAATCCTAAAACCCCTAACTCCCAAAGCTCGATTAGGTCAAAGACCTCACTCAAAACCTCAACTCTCCCGAGTTTTATTGCATTAAGGTGTGAATTATTCTTATTTCCAGATTAATTATTTCATCTCCCGATTAATCTAATTAATCCTACACAATCAAATGGTGATCAAGCAATTGAAAGGAATAAACCCAAGAATAATCAAATAACTACAAGAGCAAGGCAAGAACAAAATTAATTGGATAAAAACTATGAAATTAGTGCATCTTCACCAAGAATTCTACAAAAAGGTGTTTAGCTACTCATGTTCTTCACAAAAACCATGTTTAAAACACAAGATTCAATGAAATACATGGATAAAAGATTAAGATACTCCTGTGAGAATGAATCTATGGAATTGCAACTTCAATCTTCCGATTGGAAGTCTTCAATCTTCAATTCTCTCTCTCAAAGGTGTTCTTGGGGGTGTGTGTGAGTGTTGGAGGCGGTAGATGTTGAATGGATGTGAACCCTAGGCGTTTTCCCTTTAATCTTCCATCAAAAATCGCGTTTTTGCCAAAAGAATACGCCAAAATAGCGTACCCGGCCGGGTGGAATTATAAAGAGCAAAATTCACCCGGCCGGGTGGTCATTTTCGACCCCTTTCTGGCCATTTCCCGCAGAATTACAGTACCCGGCCGGGTGAATTTACAGTGTAATAATTCACCCGGCCGGGTGTAAGTTTCTGGATAGCGCAGTGTTCTTGTAACGGCCATAACTTCTTCTACCGAACTCCGATTGAGGCGTGCAAGATACCCACGCGAAGCTCTTTCGAAGATAAGAGATTGATATGCATTATGGGCTGATTGGACTTCAAAATCTCCAGTAAATATTGTCTCAAAGCAAGGCTGCTGCACATCCACATATTTTGTACTCCCTCCGTCCCGGCTAAGATGACACATTCCTTAGCCGGCACGGGGTTTTAGGAGTAATTGGTTAATGTGTTTAATTGGAGAGAGAAAAGGTGGGTGAAAGTATTAAAATAGAGAGAGAAAGAAAGGTGAATATTTTAATAGGGGTGGGAAAAAGTGGTTGAGTGTATTAATTGGAGAGAGAAAGTTTTCAAAAAAGGAAATGAGTCATCTTAGTTGGGACAAACTAAAAAGGAAAACGTGTCATCTTAAGCGGGACGGAGGAGAGTACCTTTTTCTACACATTCTTAACAAAATGGTCAACATACCAATATAATAGAGAAGTATATATAAAAATGTCCAATAATAGACAAAATATGATCAAATTCATACATAACCACCCTCTAAAACCATGTAAAATCCAAGTATATCACTTTTTCAACTAACTTTTCTTTACATTTCTTAAAACTCGTGCCCGGTCAAAGTGTGACTCTTAATCGGGGACGGAGGGAGTAATATTTAAGTAAGGGTGGGTAGGTACGGCATACCTTACCGAAACCACCATGTTGTATACCTTACCGTAAATTCAGTATGCAAAAAAATCATACCTTTACCTTACCAAAATTTTCGGTATACCGAACTACGGTATACCTTATTTCCGGTATAGTGAATTTTCATATCTATACCGTACCTCATATTAGGTATACTTACTTTTGTGGTATACCTTACTTTCAATATCAATAAAAATAGATAATATGAGTTTTTAGAATATTATTTATATTTTATAATATAAATAATAATATAATATATTTTGTTCATAATTATATTTATATTTCACAATAGATTTTATAATTTTAAAATATATAAAATACTATATTTTACATATAATTATATTTATATTTTACGGTATATATCTTAATTTACGGTATATACTGAATTTCGGTATGCAGCGGTATACCGCGGTGTATGAAAATTCATACCGTTACTGTACCGAAATCTTTTGGTAAGGTATCATATCGTACCAAAATTCACAGCATACCAAAAATTCGATATTTTTGGTATTTTTTCGGTACGATAAGACCGATATTTCGGCATTCCGATATTTTTTCCCAGTCCTATATTTAAGTGCCTGACAGCCTAGGTATATAATAAGTTGAATTGGTCCCACTATATATATTGATTTATCTACCTAGCTTTTGGGAACCATTACATGCATGTCATTAGATAGAGTTGACCAATCACACTGTAATGCACAATATGATTCTATGAATGCGGCTACAAAACTATAATAGTCTTATAAAAAGCAATTAGAACAAACTAAAGGTAATTTAAATTTTATATTGAATATATAAAATGTTAATTCAACGTGATCATATGAGGAAAAGAGCATTCCGTCCACTTTTAAGAAGGTGTTCATTAACTTCGTCTTTTACATGCCTTCCGCGTTAGACGCAATTAATCAAACACCAAAATCACTATTTATAACCAATGTTTTCCAAATTGAAGATTATAACCAACATGTCTCTCCCACCATTCTCTCTCATCTTCTTGCTTTTCTCACTAACTCTTGCAACAGCTACTTGCCCCAAGAAATGCGGCAGCTTGCACTTCTCCTACCCGTTCGGAGTCGGGTCGGACTGCTCCATGAATCCATCATTCAACATCGTATGCAACAAATCAACAACACCCTACCTCAACATAACCGGTAAGATGCTCGAAATCATAGCGATAAACCCGACTCAGATACGGGTCAAGTACCCGTATCTGTTGGCTGCTACCTGCTACAATAACACCGAGGTTTACCCGCACATCGTCACACGTGACAACTACTACTCGGTTGACTTGACGGATACTCAATACGCCTTGTCGGATCAGAACTGGCTAACCGCCGTCGGCTGTGATGATATCATGGCAGTGTTGGGGCGGAACAAAGAGATCTTTTCCGGCGGCTGCGTATTGTACTGCTCCAATAAAGAGCCGCGTGGGCACGGAGTCTGCCCGAATGATGTAAACGGGTATTCCGCCAGGAACGGCTGTTGCCGAACATCCATACCCAAAGGTATGCATTAACTTCTTTCATAGTAAGTTTAGTTATACTCCCTTCGTCCGTTCTAAGAGACAAATTTTCTTTATTGTGATGTCTCAATCCAAATGACACATTTTTTTTAAATGGAAACTTCTCTAACTATTTAATTATCTCTCTTACTTTATTCTCGACACATTTTTTTTAAATGGAAACTTCTCTAACTATTTAATTATCTCTCTTACTTTATTCTCAACTCACAAGACAACTTTGCATAAAATCCAGTATAGAATAAGAGATGCTACGGTTAGAATGAGACAAGGGAAGTATACGAAGTATATTTTACTACTCGGGATGAAGAGAATATGAGTGTGATTGAAGAAAATGAAAGCTACAATTGTAACTTGAAAGATATTAATTTAGATCAATCAAAGATAATCGAATCAAAATAGATTATTTACTTTCCTTCCTAATGTAGAATTGAAATCAATATAAAGAGTTAATGAAATAGAGTTGATTAACAATGTAGCCATTACGATTTTTGACGTCTTTAGTTTATTTTCTGCATTTGTCTTTTATTTTCCATATTCTATTTACTATCAGCCGCATGGGAGGAAACACTTGGTAGAAGGGCAGGGCTTACGCCCTTACCCAATTTTTATTTTTTTAAATGTTCTACTTCTAAATTTTTAAATTTTTTTGAAAATCATGTTAAGCGCTTACCAAGGAAATACGACTGAATTGTAGTACTTACTATCAACTTATTTCTGTGTCCACCCTGCTATCAGGCACGATGTTCTTGGCAACACAGTTAAGTGACTTAGGTGGGAAATGGGTACGCGACAAGTATTTCCCATGCAGTTATGCCTTCGTAGAGGAAAAGCGAACTTCCAAGCAATCTGCATTTTCGTATCCGTTTTCCGACTTGAATAATTCCAAAAACATCAACAAAAAAGATGAGTGGGTACTGAGTGCCCCGCAGCCGGTGGTGCGGCTAGACTGGAGGGTTGGGACCCAAAATTGCAGTGAAGCTCAGCGGAGTACATCCACTTATGCCTGCAAAGCCAATACTGATTGTCTCAATCTTGAGTCTAATAGTGATTTTGCGCAAGGATACCTCTGTCGCTGCAAGAAAGGATACTATGGCAATCCATACCAAAATGGTTGCAATGGTTAGTAGAGTTTTTCTCTCAATACAAAATCCGTACATTATTTCGTTCATTTTTTTTATATAATTGTAGTCTATAAATATATAATGATGTGTAGTGTATGACATAGGAGATGGTTCATTTCACACATATGTTTAGTTAAAATGAGAACTATATCGGTTTGCTAATACACTAATATCAGTTGACATTACATATCAGATACTGATGAAATATCAGTTTTTTGTTTTTTCACAAATATCAGTAAGGTTTTCTGATATCAACTGATATTTTGTGTGATGACAATTGATATAAATATATCAGTGAACTGATATAATTCTCATTTCAGCCAGCATATCAGTTGCGAAGTGAAGCGAACCACTCCACTATATATGACATAATGTTCTAATACTCCTATGTATTTTTTTGGGACGCAGATATTAATGAATGTGATCATATCATGCTCAATCCTTGCGATAGAAATGCGATTTGCAACAACACTATTGGGTCTGCCAACTGCTCTTGCCCAAAGGGGTATACTGGTCATGGATGGAAAAATAACGGCAAAGGTTGCATACCATTACCATCAAACATGATTCATGTCTTCATAGGTAATTTCATTTCAGTACAAGTTTTAGTTTAAATGCTAATTATATTTAGTCTTGCTAAATTGATGAGTGATTTTATGAGTAGGCGTGGGCTCCGGAATAGGATTTCTTCTATTCCTCTCAATGTGTATCTTGGTGTATGTTTTATTACAAAAGAGAAGGAATAAAAAGCGAAAGGAGAAATTCTTCAAACGAAATGGTGGTCTTCTATTACAACAACAAACGAATGAAGGAACAATTCAAAAGACCAAGCTATTTTCTTCTGAAGAGTTAGAGAAAGCCACAAATAACTTCAATGAAAGTCGAATTCTTGGACATGGAGGGCAAGGCACGGTTTACAAAGGAATGTTGTCCGATGGCAAGATTGTGGCAATCAAGAAATCGAAGCTTCTCAACAAGGATCATTTAGAGCAATTTATAAATGAGGTTGTGATACTATCACATGTTAATCATAAGCATGTGGTCAAATTGTGGGGATGTTGTCTGGAGACCGATGTTCCTCTCCTCGTCTATGAGCTAGTGCCTAATGGGACTCTCTTCGATCTAATTCAGGATCCCAGCACTGAATTCCAAGTATCGTGGAGTATGCGTCTGAAAATCGCAACAGATATTGCTGGAGCGCTCGCATATCTTCACTCTGCGTTATCCATACCTATCTACCATAGAGACGTCAAGTCTAGTAACATTCTTCTAGGTGAAAAATATACGGTTAAATTGTCTGATTTCGGGATCTCTAAGTCCGTTGTAACGGACCAGACACATTTGACCACCATGGTAAAAGGAACATTTGGATATTTGGATCCAGAATATTTCCAGTCGAGCCAATTTACAGAAAAGAGCGATGTTTACAGTTTCGGAGTAGTTCTTGTCGAACTTTTGACAGGACAGAGGCCGATATCGCTGGATATAAGAGAAGAGGAGAGAAGTTTAGTGATGCGTTTTCTTGAATGTATGGAAGAAAACAATCTATACAAAATTTTAGATGACCAAGTTTTGAAGCATGGTAATGAGGAGGAGGTAACTGCAGTTGCATGGCTTGCGCAAAGATGCTTGAATTTTAAGGGGAGAATGAGACCAACCATGAAAGAGGCAGCAAGAGAATTGGAGAGTTTGCATATGTTTGTAGAAGATGGGGAAGTTTGTGAAGCCAAGCCCATGATTATTTCGGACCATGAGTATGCATGGACACCTAGTGGTATAAGTGTCGAATCAGCATCATCTTTTCTTACATTTTAGCTATGAAGGTATACATGCAACTTGAAGTTGATAGAGATATAACTTTCATTTGTTAGTTTGTATGTGCAACGGAATTGTACTGCTCCCTTTGTCCCATATTAGCATTTTTCATTTTAGTTCGTAAATCTGTGATTGATTTTTTAGTGTAATTATATTAGTATTTTAAATTACTTGATAAGAAAATACTTAATTAACTCTAAGATATTAATTAAATACGTTAATTCTTATTTAAAATAAAAATAGTATAAGTAGTTTGGGACGAGCCGAGAAAAGTGTGAGTAACATGCGGCAGACGGAATATTATCTTAATGGTAGCTTTCAAGTGACAGTTTCACACGCGATTATACAAGAAAATTTTTCTTATAAAATGCTAGATCAATTGAAATGAATAACCTAGTAAAGTGATGCCTCAAAAAGGGGCAGAAAGGGGCTCTTTAATATCCCTACATTCCGGTGATGATTCCACTACTAAACATTGGCAATAAGTCTCCACTGTAAGAACTTCTTCCTTGAAAACTGCCCCGCCGCGGCCGCTCTCCTCCACCACCTTCTGTGGCTGCAGATTTTCGCCTGAAACTGTCACCACCACCGCCGGCTCTTTGATTTCGACCACGTCCTTCAGTCCCTGCAGCTATAGAGTTTTGTGGATGTAGAATCACGAAAATACCATTTCTGGTTTGTTCCATGCTTTTTAAAACTGGAATGATAAATCACCAAGTTTCAGAATTTTGCAATTATCTCGTACGTAATTTTCCGATGACAACCAGATTTCGCAATTATCCCACCGTCGTTACTAGGTAAATCACACGACGTCATTATGTGCCACCGCCGTACGTTTTGTCCAAATAGATAAATCTGATTGCCACATCATTACAAAAAACGATGTATGCACTATCTGTGACATTCTGGAACTTGGTGATCAATCATTCCAGTTTTGAAAAATATGGGACAAACCAGAATTTGACTAGTTGCGATTCTTTTGGCAATTTGGAAAAATTAACCTTAAATTCTATTTGTACTAATAATGAAATCAAACCTCAGTAAACATGGTTGATGCTTCATCCGGTTCCTTTGTTTGAACAATGTCAACAGCAATTTCCTGTACATCATAATTAATATGTCAATCATACAAACTGTCACACTGTTTGTTAACAAACCAAGAAATGAGAAATACATACTCTGGCGTGGTCGAGCTGTCCTTGTTTCAATGTGCGAGGCTCCAACTCAATTGAACAACAGTAGTTTGCCATAAACGAAATACAAATCCAAGATTTCTCATAAAAAGATAGTACTAATAATATTAATTCAGTTGATCATGAGCATCAACTACTTTTTTGTTAGTACAGATAAGATAAAATATACAGTTAAATCGTTTTATATTCAAAATTTTCAAACATGGAAGTCACGGATTAGTGACCTTGTGCCTCTAGCTTTTGAACAACTTTTTTTTCACTTTCTCAGAGCAATGTGGTGTTTCACGAGAGATAAATAAATACTGGCTCCCATATTTTATTGTAATTGGTTGGGCGATAGAGTGGGATTATGGCCTAAATTTTTAAAACTAATGGAATGATGTGATGGGCATTTAGTAACGAAAATGGCTGGTTTTTATTATTCACAAAAATCGAATTTTAATAAAATAATTAATAATTTTATATAATATTGATTGTCCGTCCAATCCAAAATTACGAGTATTCTAGGCTTTCCTCTTTAATATAATGAGAAATGATATGCTACATACCGTATGTAGGCTTCTTATGTGAGCATCATTTTCATTTAACGCACGTTTAGTATTATTCGTTTCGATTTATATATTTAGTTTTGTTGGAATAAAATCACATAATATCGGGAGAATATTGTGTGATTGATATTTGAGTATATTATGGGCAAATTAGAGTGGAGCAATTATTGTAATTTTAGGTTTACCATATATGTAGAATACCTAGCCTATAAATATGTAATCCATGTATCATATTATTCATTCAATAATACAGTAGAAATCTTCTCCCACCGATTTAACATGGCCTCAGAGCTGAAACGATTCTGGCTCAGAAAAATTTCATCATAGCCATGAAGGGCAGTGAAAGCGCTCACATAAATCAATTAGATAATAATTCTGATCTATTTAGCAGATTATTTAGACAAATTCTATTCGCGTAATTATCACATGTATCATGCTCATAACTCAAATAAAACATACTTTAAAATTAATTGAAACCTAAAACATGCTATTCTACGATTTAGCCATTATACCTTGATGATTCTCCAAAGAATCGAAGATAGCTAGCGCCTTCTCCATGTGAAGATCTTTAGTACAAAACCACGGATCTTTTGTCTGGTTTCCGGACTGTAAACTGATATCAGGGTGGGCTGATCTCACCAGTAGATACTAGGACTTAAATAAAGAAGACGGAAAATATTTCCCACGAATGAGAGAAAAATCGTCCTCTACTAGATAGAGAGGGACGAAAATTTTGATGAAAAAATAAGTGTATTTTCTGTCTCCTTTATTCTCCTATTTATACTAAGTCACATATTGGGCCCAGACAGGGATCTATGGAAGATTTTGGATATGGGCTCCTCCAATTAGCTTTTTACTAATTAAATTAAACTCAATTTAATATAAGCTTATAATTGGAATATTACGAGCAGCCACTATAGAAGTAATATTGCACTCTCCATACAAATCCGAAATTATAAGTACTCCGGGTTGCTTGATATTTATTTCCCGCGCTTAAGATAGAAACATCCATTAATTAATTATTGTCTGCTATGGACTTAATTAATTAATATCTTATTTATTCCAAGAGAGGACTCAGCAAGAAAATCTTATTTATTATTCATAGAGTAATTAAACTCCAACTAGCTAGGTTCCGAATAATAAAACTTTATTTCAAGCTTCTCTTGAGGATGTTATCAAACGAGACTCACCTCGCGCACGATTCAACATAATAGCAATCCTAGCGGTGCTAGATATTAATTACCACTACCCAATATACCAGGCTTATTGGGTTGCGAAAAACCCGCACCATTTGGTAAGTCAAAGTAGTGCATAATCAATACCGTATGCTCAATGCTAACGTACATTGATTAAGAAATAATAAGGAGGGGTGGTCGAGGAGCAGGGCATAACACTGATTATAAATTTGTAACTGCCACATTATTCAGAATTGCTTCTTCATATATTTTGTCTATAAAAATATAAGTTTATTGCACACTTCCACCTTACCTTCTCCAATTGCATTTTAAATTTCCAGCAATTTTTTTCCCAATAGAGTTCTTATTACTCTTCACCAATAGTAATGCATTAATATTCATATATTTTACTCATACTTGATTGTTATGTCACTAATTTTGTGCTCTTTTTGAAACCAAAGAGTTCACCTTCCTTACTTACTTCATGAGTCATCAAAGTTAGCTACGTTGTGTTCGGATTTGGACATAAAAAATGTGTCAAATATGGTATGTATTTTGTCATTTCTTATTTTATTTGGTTTTTAGTTACTTATCAAAAACTGTTATTGTTATTTTTTTTTTCCTGCACCTGGCATTATGATTCAAGGAACATTTTTCCATACTTTTAATTTCTATAATATTGCACTCAAGTTCAAGTTCTGAAGTTCTAAAACTTAGTGTGTTTAAAATAAAGAGAAAAGGAAAGGTAGATATTAGCGTTTATTTGGAAAAAAATGAAACAGTCAAGTTTGATCCTATATCCTGCTTATTAGAGAAGCTTAAATAGGGTATTGTTTAACCGTTGTTGTATAATGATCTAATCAACTTTAAAACAATTTTATCAAAATAGTTATATTACTCTAAATTGGGCTTTTATTAATGCGTAAAGCATTAATTTAATTTTTATTTGTTTAATGGATTATTTTTAATTAATATAAACTAACTTATTTAATTCTTTATTTGTTTAATGTTATTGGATTTGCCTATAGTTAAATTATATAGTGTTTTGTTTACTTAATTCATCTTAATAGATTTTATTTATTCAATACTTTATTTGCCTAAAAATTTATTTAATAATACTTATTAATTAGTGTTTGTTAGTTAATTGAGCTTTAAAATCAAACAATCCATAAAATTTTGTGATATTTAAACAAAATAAGTTGTGGTATGATTTATGTAATTGTGATATCTTTATATCTATATATTTTAATTTATGTTTCAATATTATTCTAATATATTTAATGTATTTTAATAGTTAAGTTAGTATAATTTTTTTATATAATATTGATCTAAACACTAAAATACCAATAAAAGTTTACGAAAGTTGAAACTTCGATGAAGTCAAACCAAGTAAAGTGTATAGTGTATTTCATAAATATAATTATAATTTCCTAATATCTTACTAATAAGTTTGATTTATTCAAAATTAATAAATTAAACTATATTTTCACTTTGTCACCATTGGTTGATTATCATAATAATAAGTACTTATGTGAAGTTGATTTATAATATTTAATTCTAATTGAAAATTTAAAATATCTATTCTAAATATACATATTGTAGCATAATTAATTTCAGATATTAACTACAATCAATGCCGTGTGTTGAGTTATTTTCCAATTTTTACTAAATTTGTTAATATCTACTACCTCTGTCCCTGAAAATTTGATACAGTTTACTATTTCGGTCTGTCCCTGAAAATTTGATACACTTCACTTTTACCATTTTTGGTAGTGGACCTCATATCCCACTAACTCATTCCTACTCACATTTTATTATAAAACTAGTACTTTAAAAGTAGGACCCACATCCCACCAACTTTTTCAACTCACTTTCCATTACATTTCTTAAAACCCGTGTCGGATCAAAGTGTAGCAAATTTTGGGAGACGGAGGTAGTAATTGTTATTTCATATATATTCATTTTTTGTTTTGTATAGTGTAAATATTAAATTATTATAAAGTAAATTATGATCTGTGCATCGCAGATGCACATGTGGTACACTAGTTAAATTTAAAAATTGAGAAGTGGTCAAAGCTATAATGACACGTTTTTATTATAATGTAGGTAAGGTAATAAATATTAAATGTGGAATTTAAATGTTGAATCGCAAAATACGATTTTTTTTTTCTTTTCTTATAATGATACATTGATTGTGCACTCTTATAAATATTTAAATTGATGCTCACAATTTATAAATATTTCAAAATGGTCCAAAACTCGCCTTTTATATATGTATAGATAGATGGGAATCTTAAATGACGCCGCATTCTTACATTTTGATGTTTGTTTCGTTCTTTCTTCTTTACTACTATAGTGTTGTTTCAATTATAATATAATTAGTAATGAATGCTGATAATTTAATTTTTAATGTCATTTAACTACATGTTTATAACAATGAAAAAAACTAATTTAATAATTTCCGAAAAACTATTTTTTCAAATATATCTAAAAATTAAACTAAACTAAACGTAATCAGGGATTTAAAAATTAGTACTTAAATTTGTCAGACAGTAGAAGTCAACTAATGTATTTTTAATAATCTTTTGCATTTGTTTTGTTTAAGATTAAATTTGGTGATAGTAGTACTTTGGAGAATAATTAAATTTGTCAAAAACAATAGGAGTCCATATGTTAGAATAGTTTATTTTATTAAAATCTATTGCAATTATTTTTATTTATATAGTAAAAGAAAATATTAGTCCTAAGAATAAATTTGATACTTCATTCGTATCCTGAAAATTTGTCACTTATTTCTATTTTCGATCGTCCCTGAAAATTTATCATTTTTCACTTAGACCATTTCCTGTAGTGACTCCATAGACCACATTCTACTAATTTATTCCCACTCATATTTTATTATAGTATATAAAAAAATAAGATCCATATGTCACTAACTTTTTCAATCTTATTACATTTTAAAGTCTATGCCGAGTCAAATGATGAAAAATTATTAAGAACGGAGAAAGTAATACTTTGGAGAGTAATTAATTTTTTTCCAAAAAAACAGAAGTTCATATCGGTTCTCTTATTAGTTATTACTGTAATATAATTGGTCCTAATTCCATAACTTTTTTAATCTCAAATTATAGTTTAGTTTAATTTTTTGGTATAGTTAAAAATATAGTTTTCATAGACATTATTAAGCTAGCTTAAACTTTAGCGTTATAAAAATATATTAATAAAATAACTAATTAAAGATTAAATTATCATAGAAAATGAACTACTAGTAAAGAAACATAAAACTAATAAGTAGTGAAAAGAATGCGGCGTCGTTGACTTCCAAGCCAATTAAAGTTTATTAAATAAAACACACATAAATAAGAAAAGAGAAACAGTAAACAAGAAACGTCGTCGTTTCTGAGAGAGACACTGGTGCTGTGTTTTCACTACACAGTAGGGGATCATCCATCCCCTCCACTACTCTTTCTCCATTCACTTCCTTCCACTTCTTTTTCTCCATTCTCTTAATCTAAACAAAAAACCCTAACTACTCTTTCTCCATTCACTTCCTTCCACTTCTTTTTCTCCATTCTCTTAATCTAAACAAAAAACCCTAAATCTCGACCATGAATCCTGCATAGTTGCCAAAATCTATGGTGCTTTTCTATTCCGGTTTGTATCGTCTTCGATTTGGTAGATCCACAAGTGTTTTCATCGGGAATTCTGTTTAATTTTTTTATTTTGAAGCGCGAGTTCCGTGATTTTATCGGCAGATCCATGAGTTTTTGTGGTTCTATTTTAATTTTTTGAAGCGTGATTCTGTTTAATTTTTTGATTCCGTATCGATAACAGAAGTTTAGATATGGAAAGTGTATAAACAAAGTGTCTCAAAAAAGCTTGGAAAATAAACTGATTTCTTAATATGCAAAGCTTGAGCACTCTGAATGCAGAAACATGTTTGCTTTATGTATTTCTGAATGTTGGAATTGATCTTCTCTGAAATCATTTAATGCCGTTTCATTGTCTGAATAGACTCCCTACAATGCCATTAGAATTTAGATACTTGGATGAGTTGTATTATACATTATGTGTTTACCCTATGTTATTTAAGTTATCAGGACGATGATTTATTGCTATCAGGATACAAAATAAAGCTATCATAGTTTACCCTATGTTATTTAAGACATTCATTTTGTATTATGAATGTCTCTACAGCAATATATGAGTTTCTAGTTTGAGCTATTGTGAGAAAACTAATGTGGTTGTTTCCAATATCATGTCCTAATAGTTGATATAGTCATTTGTGTAACATAATTCTAATGAGCCGTGTTGTTAAAACTAGAATGAAGTAGTTGAACATTAATTCAGCTGCAGCAGTTTTTTGCACACAAAAAGGGAACATTATCTTGTTGATAGTGCTGAGAATTATATTAAAGGAAGACCCCTGAAACAGATTGGGTTTATTACATATATTCCTCTATTGATAGCTTTTATTTTGTGAAGATTAAGCTATGTTTTATGTTTCTATTTGGATATTGGTGTATTTGCATAATGTTTCATATGTATTAATATATCTTTTTGTTGTTGGACGTAGGTTTATGGTAGAATTGCAGCTGATCTGTCACTGTAGGACGTGTTTTACTTGTATCAGGCTCCAATCACCCCCATCCCATGTAAGAAAAAATATAACATCATTTGCTCATCTCTGGAAATCTGCATAACTTATGTTTATGTTTGAACTTATAGTTAAATGCCTAGAGGAGGATTTATCGGACGACTTAGAGGAGCCTCATCCCGTGGCACTCAGCTTAAGGAACTAGAGGACGTTCCTCCTGAGCTAGAGAATCTCTTCACACTTTTTGACGCAGAAGTGTCACCAGAAGAAGAAAGGGAAGAAGAAGGTGATGAAAAAACAGTTGGAGTACATTCACCAATAGCACCTGATCAACCTGATCTCCCTGATCGATACGGAAGAAAAATAATACATCTTGGGGAGGATGCAATGTAAGTGGATGATTATGTTAACCAAATTTTTATAATTTACTAACTATACATTGATTGATGTGCAGGCTCTACCCTACCAAAGATGTACTCCCTCCGTCCCAAATAATTCGTCCCAGTATTCCATTTCGGCTTGTCCCACATAATTTGTCCCACTTCACTTTTACCATTTTTGGTAGTGGACCCCATATTCCACTAACTCATTCCTACTCACATTTTATTATAAAACTAATACTTTAAAAGTAGGACCCGCATCCCACCAACTTTTTCAACTCACTTTCCATTAGATTTCTTAAAACCCGTGCCGGGTCAAAGTGTCCCAAATTATTTGGGACGGAGGGAGTAGCTAATATCTGTCTTGACGTTTTTCATAAGATTGTTCTCCCGGACGCCTTCTTTCAAAAAAGTCTTAAGCAGCACCACATTGGAGTTTATTGGCTGGAATTCAAGGTAATATGCCTCTTTTATTTATCATCATTGATTGGATAGTCTTTAGAATTTACCTTGACTGTCATTAGAACACACTTCTTTTCTTTTTTATATTTATTTGATATATTGTTCTAACGCGCTTTTTCTTTTATTATTTGTGCAGAAACATGCTAACGTCGAGAAATATGATCAAAATCTCGCGTTAGATGCATTTAAAAGAAAATGCAAAGTTAGGTATGGAGATTATATCAGCAAGATGAGAAAGAAAAACAAGAAGCCGACCTACTTTCCCGAGGCTGTGTGGAATGAGTATCGTGAAGCATGGAATACGGCAGATGCTATAAAGGCTTCCAAAAGATGTTCGAACAATCGCGGAAAAGAGAAGGCTCTTCCCACACATGCTAATGGCTGTGTTGCATTTGATGTGACAGCCAAAAAAATGGTAAGAATTGTATTTTCCAGTTTCAGTTGTTTACATTTTTAATTATTGTTAGATTTTTATTAAAATTGTTTGCAGGCTAAAGAGAACCAGGGAAAGCTCCCTCCATTTTGGGACCTATTTCTCAAGACTCATAGGCTAAAGGACTCACACAAGTTATGTTCACAACAAGCCAAAGAAATTGAGGTAATTTGCTGTTTGAGTGTTACTTCTTTCCTGTTTCAGTTTAGGTGAATTTGAACTATATATCACATGAGAACATTTCAGGATCTGCGGTCTCTCTCTCTCAATATTGGATGTGGTTTTTATTGTGTGTTTATTGTGGTTGTGTGCATCTCGAAGGGTGCTGCCGGATAGCCCATTGGCGCCGGAGTGGTATCGGCTGGAGAATTGATGTTTGCGATTTGGATGGGGACGCAGTTCCCGGAAGTTTGGCCTTTGGATGCAGCGAGTGTTAATGGCGACGGCGTCAGTGGAATCAGGTCCGAGGTTTTTTCATCCCCTCGCCTTTAGTATCTCAGGGTTAACGTGATTGAGGCGCAGAAATTGCAGATTGCTGATGACAATCGGCAGAAGCCAGAGATTCTTGTGAGAGTTTCACATGGGGATATTGTTTTGAGGACTACAATTTCTCATAACAGAAATTTGAATCCCGTTTGGAATGTGGATCTGATGCTTACTGTCCCGGAGCCATTTGAGGATAAGTTGGTTTTGTGACCATGGAGGATGAATTGGGGCAGTGTGTGATCCCTTTACATGATGAGGAGAAGCGGTTGGATTTTACCGCCATTGCATCGAGAGATCGCAGAATTGCGGGGCTAGTAAAGGTCCTCAGTCAGCAAAGTTCGAGCAAGTTCAAGAGTCTAGAAGAAGTGGGTAGAATTATTTGAACTAAATGTGGGAACTAGTACTCCCTCCGTTCCATAGTAATGGAGACGTTTCTTTTCGGCACGGAGATTAAGAAAATTGTGTAAGGTGAGTTAAGTAAAGAGAGAATAAAGTGGAAAATAAAAAAGGTAGCGAGACGAAAAGAGGATAAAGTAAGAGAGAGTAAAGTTGGTGTGGAAAAATGTGTTAACTTTTACTAAAAAGAAATGAGTCTATTACTATGGAACGTACCAAAATGGCAAAATGATTCAATTACTATGAATATTTCAACTAAATTTGTAATTTGATTGAATTGAAGTTTGAAACAAGATTTTGTATCTATGTAAAATTTGAATTTTCGTCATTCAATTGAGTTATTTCATACTATGATTTGAAAAAAATAAATCCTATATTAATTTTTACAAAAATTACAAATTGTTAATTGAAAATTATTTTTGAATAGATGCTGACCAACGAGCACAGCAGTGCGAAGTCAGAAAATGGAATTATTTTTGTGCTCGCCGAAGTTGAATTTGTGACAACATTGAGGAAGTATTGCGAGCAAAAAATGCTTGCAACGGCCACTAGATTTTGCAAGCCATTTTGCGAGCACTAGATAATGTGCTTGCAGTTTTTCAGCATGTGCTTGCTAATGTTCTCGCAAATTTTGCAACAAGCGAAATGGGTAGCACCCTTTCTACTCGCAAAGTGCTTGCAAAATGACGTTTTTTTTTGTAGTGCGTCCAATCCAAAATTACGAGTATTCTAGGCTTTCCTCTTTAATACAATAAGAAATGATATGCTACATACCTTAGGTGAGCTTCTTATTTGAGCACCACTTTCATTTAACGCACGTTTAGTGTTATTCGTTTCGATTTATATATTTAGTTTAATTTTAATACATTAAAAAATGTTATTGAAATTTTTAATTTCACAAAATTCATAAAAATCAAAACTCAATTTTCTCTATAATTTCAAATAAATTAATAAAATAACAAATCATGCTCTGATTTTTTTGAATTTTGTGAAATTAAAATTTTCAATAATATTTTTTTAATGTATAAGAATCAAACTAAAGATATAAATCGAAACGAACAAGACTAAACGTGCGTCAAACGAGATTGATGACATAAGGAGCTCACATAAGTGTGTAGCATATCATTCCTCTTAATACAGTATATTATTTACCGCGCTTAAGATATAAATTTACATTAATTCATTTGAGTACGCTGCTGACATTAATTAATTAACATTTTTTTTCAAGAGTGGTTTAGTTCGAAATATATATTCAGCATTTATGAACTAAATTCCAACTAGCTGGATTTCTCGGTAGTAAATATTTATATCGAACATCTCTTGAAGATATTATCAAGGTAGACTCACCTAGCATACGATTAGTTGCAGTAACAATATTTGGACCTCTAGACATTGATCACAACTATTCAAATTCTTGGGTTACAAAAAATTTGTACATATTGATAGGTCAAAGTAGTGTATAACCAATATCGTATGTTCAATGTTATGCCAACAATGATTAAGAAATAACGATCACCAACACCTCATCTTTCAGTAAATAGCAAGAAAGACTAATGTCACTGTTAGATCCGTTTGGTACTATACTACACCAGTGTCGTTTATTTCCTAAAGGCGACGGAAACATGTAGACTAACACTGCAACCTTTCGTGATAGGTAGCCAAAATCTATCTAGCCTGTAAAATTCTATTTTTCTTTTGCAAAACATGGCATACAATTAGACTTATTTGCTTTTTTTTACATTTAAATGTTTGAGAAACATCTTATAAATGCACAAGCAAACACAATGTATTAATATTACTTCTTCTCTAATCGGGTTAAAGGTTGATTGTAGAGTTTATTATATAAAAGCAAAATTCTACTCATGAAAATTGCTTAAAACATGATTTTTAGTATACCAACCATAATGCCAAGAACGAGCACTCAGTTATGGATCATAAAGAAAATGGAATATTAAATGATAAGTATTCAATCCATTGGACTCTGAGTATGAATCTCTATATCAAATAAATAACAATTCATGACAATAACTGCTCAGAGCACAAACCATGTGGAAACCATGTGGTATCTATAGAACAATCAAAATGCGAGCACATGTATGGAGACATGTGCCTTTAAGATTCCTAACTCAAAACAAGGAGGTTTGGTGGAAACTTTACCCAATACTCTTTTCAATAGCTCAGTATGCACATTTAGAAATATGTGTAGGCTAAGTACATAATAATATGTATCAAAATATACATATTACATATGAGAATAATTGTCGAGCCATGATAATAATCCATGGGGCTTTTCTTTGCTAAATTCTCATGTTAATAGTTAGACAAAGTAGCATAAGTTCTTTCCTTACTTCACCTTATTTGAACATCCACGTGCTTGGAAGGTAGCCACCTTGCACGCACACTTGACTAGGCAACCCATTGATGACTGAAGGCCTACATGTACAATAGCCCGAGTAGGTATTCTTACAAATACCCATATTCAATTAATTTATTTTGAACGTAACAGATAGATATTATAAAATAAATTATTTATGACAAAATAATAACTTGAAAACAAATAGAATGATGAATTTTAAAGAAGATTTAAAAATAACATTTTTCAATATTTAAACGTGTATTCGCACTTAACTGTGTTGGATATAAATTTCATACTATAATACATTTCGTAATACTCAATCGAAATTTTATCGCATATCTTATTGGGGATATGAATCTTAGTTCCACGTAGTTCTAAGAAATTTATAATATTACTTCACACTAATTAAATCAGATTTAATTTACTTTGAGTCTAATTTAAATGGGAGATTTAATTACTTGATATTAATTAAATAAAGAGGTTTAATTTCTTGAGACTAATTAAATGTCGTTGCTAGGGATGTCAATCGGGTCAGCCATCGGGTTTCGGGCCAACGCTATTCGGGTTGCGGGTCAATCGGGTTGTGATTTTCTTCAGGTTATAAAAGTTCAACCCTAACCCTAGAAGCTCGGGTTTTGGGCTAGTCCAGCGGGCTAATCGGGTTGCTATTGATAAAATTAACATGCGATCAATCCAATAAATAGTGGTGAAAATTAGTTATATTTATAAATTGTAAAATATTTAATTATGATATATTTGAGATATATGCTTAAACTCAAACATAAACACCATCATATACTAATATTTGAGATTTATGCAAAATAAAACATAAACATCAAGAAATTTTAAAGTATGTTTTAGAAATTTAAATATATTTTTTAGTGAATTTGAAGTTTCTAATTTATATATCTATTATTATGTTAATAAAAATTTAATATATAATTTATATATTTAATATATAAAATTAAAAGATATTTTTTTAGTAGTCTATATCATAAAATAACCAATGAAGTGTCTAATTAGAGTCAAACAAATAGAACGATAGAAATTTTATCGGATTTTCGGGCCAGCCCATCGGGTTTTCGGGTCTGGCCCTAACTTGTTGCGGACTAATCGGGTGTGGGCTAGTCGGGCTAGAAATTTTCAGCCCTAGCCCTATAAATTTGGCGGGCGGGTCGGCCCACAAGTTACGGGCTACATTGACATCCCTGTCGTTGCCATTAGTTTTTGGTAAATGTTAGTAATATTTATTCTTTTCTTATTACACTTTATTTTATCTCATATCTTCTCCCATCTACTCTGGTACATGCTCATTGAACTAATTAAACGTTTTTTTTCTTTAACTATGGTGTCAAATGAAATGTCTCATTTAGATCTGGATGAAAGGAAGTCTTATATTTGTATCATGGAAAGGTAGTGCTTTTTAAAATAAAATATTTTGAAATATGTAAACATGAATTCTAACATAATTATTAATCCTAATTCAAAATAAACACTCCATATAAGAAGTTAAACATTTTTTTCATGAAGTAAAGACAATTTAGTCAAGAGTATATTGAGTCGAAATGTAGGGTGATTAGTATATGTATTGAAGTGATTATCTAGGAAGTAGGAACTCACACACATCATGGGGGATTCGATTGATTGCTAAAAGTTGTCATTTTTAGTGGAGTATTTAAGACTGAAAGCTCCCATCTTTGCATGAAGGAATCTTGTTATTTGAAATTCTTTGAATTGTGATTATGGGGGAAATTTTGTGGGATTGGAGGCATGCGCGGTGGATGCCTGGATGTCTGATTTATTCTTCTCCTTTTTTGGTGAAATCTTGTTTGCCGCGAACAAGAAATCAATGTAAAAATCTTCATAGTTCTGTGTTTGAGAGAGGCTGGGAAATTGTCTCTCTTGAACCCCAAGTGTTCGAGCAATTTCGTGACTGAAAAAATTCGTATTGAAATTTCAGAGCTGGTTGCTTTTTTGGGATCTTTGAGACTGTGATTGTGTTGAGATAGGAGAGATGGAAATGTCTTGCAAGGAGAGTTAGGCAGCTGCAGCGGCGGCTTTGGACAGCGACAAGTATGCGCGTTACACGCCAGCGCAGGTTGAAGCCCTCGAGAGGTTGTATCACGACTGCCCAAAGCCGAGCTCAATGCGGCGTCAACAGCTGATTCGTGAATGCCCCATCTTATCCAACATCGAGCCTAAGCAAATAAAAGTTTGGTTTCAAAATACAAGGTAAGAAGCATTTGTTGTTGTTGTTGTCGTTTTCTAGTGTATATTTACTCTATAATTTATGAAACTTTAATGTGAATTTTGAATATTCAATTTGAAGTCATGTTTTATGCTCATATTTCAGACTTTTGTTCTAAGCTTTATGGTATTGAAAATACAGATGCAGAGAGAAGCAAAGGAAAGAGGCTTCGCGGCTACATGGTGTGAACAGGAAGCTGACTGCCATGAATAAGCTCTTGATGGAGGAGAGCGATAGGCTGCAGAAACAGCCAAACAGGTCTCTCAATTAGTGTATGAAAACAGCTACTTTCGCCAGCATACGCGGAACGTGAGAATCTTGAAACACTCATCCTTATATTTTCAATCTCAGCAGCAGAGTAGTTCGAAATGTGGTCTCAGTAAAGCCAATTATGCTTCCGTTTTGCAGAATACACTTTCCACAAAAGACACAAGCTGTGAATCAGTCGTGACGAGTGGTCAACAGCACCACTTGACGCCGCAGCATCCACCAAGAGATGCTAGTCCTGCAGGATGAGTAGGGTCTGTCTTGCACGCAGATGTGTGTGCGTTTTCGGTTAGTTATGAACAGTGGATATGTTATTGAGTGTAAATCACCGAGCGTAGCATTTGAAAGTCAAGGGAGTAGTGGAGGAAATGGTTGTTGAGTCATTTTCTTGATTGAGGAAGGAAGAGTATATATGTCTTTATCATGCTATGTGAGCTCATTTTCCTCAAGGATCGGCCTTCATGGTTACGCAACTGCCGAGCTTTGGATGTTCTCAATGTGCTGCCTACCGCCAATGGTGGAACCATGGAACTTTTGTACATGAAGATTATTTTGATTGTAAACACGGTGTTCCTGTGATATTCCTTCTGTATTTCTTACGGATGGGGATTTTATAATCGGAAACTTTTAGTTATATGCGCCCACAACCTTGGCGCCAGGTCGTCATTTTTGGTTGTTGTGCTATACTTCGGTCATGGATGATGGTAGCCTAGTGGTAGGTGACCATAACTTTTATTTCCTATTCAAGGAATATCTCTGCTGGAACCATGCATTCTGATCCAATTTAATGGTTACAATGTCGTTGGTTTCGGATTCAAACTTCAGGTTTGTGAAAGATCACTTAGCAACACTCGGAATGGTCCCAGCATGCCGCCCGTGCAAAACTTCGTCAGGGCAGAGATGTTGCCTGGCGGTTACTTGATCAGACCTTGCAAGGGAGGAGGATCGGTCATTCACATCGTTGATCACTTGAATTTGGAGGTAACTGAATATATCTGCCACGTCTACACTGTGCCTTGTGGATTATTCTGAATTTCTGATACGTGTGCGAGTTACGCCCCTCACAAAGATCGCTTTCTTAAATATTTAGCTGATATAAGCATAACATGCAGGTGCCAAACGGCAAACACACAACACTAATTTCGTTTATTCCCCTTTCCTTAACAGGCATGGAGTGTACCTGAGGTGCTGCGCCCTCTTTATGAATCGTCGACGGTGCTCGCTCAAAAGACGACCATGGCGGTGACAATAGAGCAACAGTAAGAACTGATAGGCCGACTATCCTTTGTGTCACTAATGTCTTCACTTCTGGTGCTCTTGTTCTCCCACACAGGCTCTTCATCATCTCAAGCAGATGGCTCAGGACATTCCGCAAACTAATATAAGCAACTGGGGCAGAAGACCAGCATATCTGCAAGCACTTGTCAATCGGTTAAGCAGGTCCAACTATTCTACTTCACACGAGTCTGGTTTTATTTGTATTTTTGGCTTCTTATGTGTGCAACTTTCTTGATTATCAATCAGGGGATTCAACGAGGCTCTGAATGGATTCAGCGATGAGGGGTGGACCTTGATAGGTAACGATGGCATGGATGATGTTACCATTCTTGTCAACTCCAATCCAGAAAAACTTATGGGGTTTAATATCTCTTTCACGAATGAGTACAACTCCATTTTCAATGCCGTCTTGTGTTCCAAAGCTTCTGTGCTTTTACAGGTAGTTTACTTAAAATCTTGATCTCCTTGTCCTGCCCCAATAATTCTTTTAGCAAATTATAATAATTGATTCTATTGCATTCATTATTATCTTTTCGGAATCAAGTCTCTGATTAACTCTTTCTTTCTTGTCTGCAGAATGTGCCACCAGCGATACTACTCAGGTTCTTGGGGGAGTACCGGTCAGAATGGGCGGACAACATTGATACCTATGCAGCATCTGCTTCCAAGATTGGTCCGTGTACTTTTCAGGGACTCGGGGTGGAAATTCCAGTGGTCAAGTCATCCTTCCACTGGCCCAGACTATCGATCATGAAGAGGCAAGTGCATAGGGTTATTCTTCTCAACTCTTGTTGTCTTATCTAACTCTAATTTACTGTAATAGGCTTTGTTGCAATTTTTAAATAAGAACATATTGTTTGGTTTTCCAATAGCTTCTGGAGGTAATTAAGTTGGAAGGTGTCAGCCACATGCCTGATGA
Organism: Salvia hispanica; assembly: GCF_023119035.1. Lineage (NCBI taxonomy): Eukaryota > Viridiplantae > Streptophyta > Magnoliopsida > Lamiales > Lamiaceae > Salvia > Salvia hispanica. The sequence continues at coordinate 27,909,383 of NC_062969.1, forward strand.
TGCAATGATGATTAGAGACATCTTCCATTTGCAGGTAGATATTCCCATTGGATTCCTGCCCAGTTACTAGCTGTGATATGTAATGATTGAACAATCTTTCTTGCCTTATTTTTATGTTCAATGTCAAAAAACCCACTGGTAAAAGTTACTTGCTTCCATAATGCTTTCTACTTGCTTACTAATTGATGGCTTGAAAAATGAGAGTAATCTTATGCTAGTGGGAAACAGATTCTAGAATGCCAGAATAGTCTTCTGTGTAAAAGAGTTCTAGATGGTAAGTCCTCTTTGTACGTATCAAATAGCTGTTCTGCAACGCAAGTTTGTAACCTCTGGTCTGTATCTTGAATTTGGCAGCTCTGTGGTGGCATGGATGAAAAAGCAGTTGGCACATGTGCTGAACTTGTATTTGCTCCTATTGATGCCGCCTTTGCTGAAGATGCTCCTCTCCTTCAGATAGTTCCCCTTGGTTTTGGAAAGGTGAGTGCTAACGGGCTTGATGATAATAACTCTTTGGAACCATATCTTGTATCGATGATGTTACATGTTCACTTGGTCAGAAGTCTCTTGATAAGGGGTTAATTCCAAATTCAGAAGCTTTTATACGGATTCTACATCTACGGCTGCAATATTTCACAGGTAGCATCAAGTCCAAATCGTACTGTAGACCTTGCATCCGCTCTAGAAACTGGGAAAGGAGGCAATAAACCGTCGAACGACCTTGCTGTCACCAGCAGCACTTCAAGATCTGCCATGACAATTGCTTTCCAGTTTGCATTCGAAAGCCACATGCAAGAAACTGTTGCATCAATGGCCCGGCAATATGTTCGCAGCATCATATCATCTGTTCAGAGGGCCGCGTTAGCTCTCTCTTCAGCTCCCCTTGGACCAAATGCTGTTCTTCGGCCTCCCCTCGGGACTCTTGAAGCCCATACCTTATCCGGTTGGATCTGCCAAATTCACAGGTAAATCATATCAGAATATGATTGTTAATGTGTTTCTGTATAATACTTGATGTATTCTTGACCAATTATTCATACACTCATTTTCCTATTGCTTCAAATGATTATACAGTAAGATTCCATATCTGTTCCAACTATTCATCCAACAGGTCGTTCCTGTTTTCACCTTTGCGAACCAGGCTGGTCTTGACATGCTTGAGACGACCTTGGTCGCACTTCAAGATATTTGATGCTCATGGTCGGAAAAACCTCTGCTCAGAGATTCCACACATTATGCATCAGGTCAGCCAATGTGCAGCAATGCAATTACTCTACTTTTCAAAACCATTTTTATTTTGCTGAATTATAATGAGTATTTAGTCATTCTAATGCTGTTTATCTTGGCAATGTAGGGCTTTGCGTCTCTTCAAGGTGGCATCTGCTTGTCGAGTATGAGCCGGCCCATCTCGTACGAGAGAGCTTTGGCGTGGAAGGTTCTGAATGAAGACGACGACCCACATTGCTCTGCTTCATGTTCGTCAATTTGGTCGTTTGTCTGATACTACTAATATCTTTGATAAACATGCATTCGTTGAAAGTAACTAAATCCAACCCTTTATCGAAATTTATTTATACTCCAAAAATCACAACACATAATAATACAGAACACACAAACAATCACAAAATTTTCAAGAATAAGAGACAGAATTTTGCTGTCTCAAATCCTTATAGAATCTTGTAATAAACTCTTCAGCAGCTTCATCAACGTGGTTATCTTCTTCATCATTTCTCAACGGAAACGGTGAGTCGGTTATCCTCAGCTGCCTCACCATCGGGCTCGGGCCGAAGCCTGGCAGAGCCGGCGAGGCAGTGGCGCTGTGGAACATCTCGACCGCCGCCTTCATTAGCTCTTCTTCGGTGGGGCCGCACTGCTTCCGCTTGTGCACGGAGGTTTTGGCCCAGCTGAACTCGTATTCTAGGTGGCGGTCCGAGGTAGAAGCGCGGTGGTGGTGGTGGTGGGGCATGAGGCTGTGGATGGCGGCTTTGCCGGCGATCTTGCCGCGCTTCATAAGCATGCTGAGATCGGCTAATAGTTTTCCCTTTGAAATGCCTTTTCTCAACATGAAATATAGAACTTTTACTATTTTCAACAGTTTCTTGGCTATGATTGGTAGATTTTGCTCCATTTTTCTGGCTGGATTTTTTGATGTTTGTTTGAAGATGGAGAAAGGTGTTTGGATAGAGAAGAAGATTGTTTGATTTGATGGAAATGGAAGCAAATGAAGGTGGTATATATAAAGGGCAGTAAAGTGTACACCATGCTTTGTAGGTTGTACTGAGGTTTGTTCAATTTGATTAAATAAAACATTCTTCGCTTTGCTTTCCAAAATGAGTGTTATGGAGTATATATTAATAACTAAACATGGTTTTATTTGAGAGGAGGTTACCTAGTAAATACGTTGATTCGATGTTTAATAGTATATCAAGCATTAATGAAGAATGTAAATACATATTTTAAATGAATTATTATTTATATAGTAGGAGTACAATTTATTTTCATTTTATAGTGAGATAAAATGGGTGTAATTAATTCGTTACAGCTCCGATATCTCTTTATTGAAAACATTAGTTGCTGTGATTGGTAATTTTGTTGAGAAATATTAATGGTTAATTGGTTACTCCAATCTACATTGCTTTAAAAGCTGGAAATAAAATTTGAATAGATCAACCTATGGAAGTCATGGGACCGATCAATAATGTAAATAAATTATGTTAAAAACTCTAATAATTATTGGATCAATTAGTTGGATGAACTAGTAACAACTAAGCGAGTTAATCAAAAGTTCAAAACCTTGAACTTTTGTAGATAGTTCTAATTGAGTCTAAATCATGATCATTACATAAAGATGAAAAAAATGTTGTACTGAGATAAAATAATCGAATAAAAATGTCTCACTACTTACTCTACAATCATTGTTTCAAAAACTTTGAGATGACTGGTGTATGAAGAAATCAATGTCCAAAGATAGGCAAATTTAATAATAATTATATCGTTTTCAACCCGACCTGCAAGGAAAAGAAGAATGGCGTTTATTTGACTCCAACATATAATTTTGGAATAATTTAAACATACTATAGTGGTTATGTCCAAAACATACAGCATGGTTTACTTAGCAAGAAAGGTATGAGTGGGACACGTGTCGGTTGTTGTCTCCAAATATAATTTCACCTAAAAAATAGAAAATTAATAGTAGTATTTGCCAGGGAAATGAAGAAGCTTATTGTCGGTAGGAAAGTACGTAGTATTTGCCGTGATGCTGGTGAGAATACACAGATACCTATAGGCTATAGGTAGAAATACAACAAAAATATGTACAATTATATACTCCCTAAATATAGACAGAATACTATTATACTAATATGCCATCCCACGTAGCATTTGTGATTATTAACTAATTTAAATTCCGTAATATGTTGGCTATGTTAATGGCATTATACTTTTATTTTTCATGATTTGTAACTCTTATTTGATTATGATCAAAATTATTAAATTTGCGCAATTTGTTAATTTGAGGATCTTGGTCACAACTAACAAATGATGTAAAATAGAAGGAATAATCAAGAGTGACGATGTGAGGCTCTTGTAAATTGTAATGAAAATGAAGATTCAAACAAGTGTATAGTTATTCAGTCCTTATTTTTAAGATTTGGATTTAATTTTAGTTATTTTATTTGTGTGTAACTGTTTTCAATTGGGATTATAAATTGAGTTTAGATATAAATCTATGAGATGAATGAGTTTATCTTTTCATTTCCAATTAATACTATGATTTTTATTGTTTATATACAGGCTTTATTGTTACTTTATATTTTGGACAATTCAACATTAAAAAGGCTATAGAAAGAAAATGCTAAGTATTTGTTCGATATTATAGAATTGATGCTATGGAACTGGGATCGAGGCCTTCAACTGCAAATTCGATGTTTGGTGCTGCAAAATATTTGAATTTGTAATTAATTAAATTAATTCCAATTCAAATTCTTCTCAATTCCACAACTTGAATTACATATCAAAAGTAGATAATTGAAATTCCAAATAATTATAAAACTAGACACATTAACACACACACAAACACAAACACAAACATGCTGCTCATACACACACACCCCCACACACAACATACAAAAATACAGGCACACACGTACAACACACACAAATAATTTAGAATTGATTTATAATTCAATTCCTTTAAATTTAGTTCTGTAGAATTTAATTTTAAATTAATTCCAATTCCAATTTTGTGTACGAACGGACCCTAACAGAGATTTACATGCCAACAATGCTCTCAATAGATCCTCAGAGTCGAACAATTAATGTGCAACATATGAGTCCTCAAAGTTTAAACCAATGAGATTTATTGTTTAAAAAACAACTAAGTTACTTGACTCTAAACAAAAGAAGAAAAGAAATCATAATAGAGGAATAATTTTGGAAAAAATAAGCATTGCTGCTTTGGACATGCACTTCATGTATGGATACACAACCAACACGTACGTGTATACAATTATTATTTTAAAGATAGGATGCAGCAATTGTACAATTGTACACTTTCATTAAAAACTTAAATTCATTGCTACTTTGCATCCTAAAGAGCAGCAAATGTACTACTCCCTCCGTTCCGGCTAAGATGACACATTGTTTAGCCGGTACGGGGTTTTAGGAGTTATTGGTTAAAGTGTTTAATTGGAGAGAGAGAAGGTGGGTGTAAGTATTAAAGTAGAAAGATAAAAAAAGATGGATATTTTAATAGGAGTGGGAAGAAGTGGTTGAGTGTATTAATTGGAGAGAGAAAGTTACCAAAAAAGGAAATGTGTCATCTTAGTTGGGACAAACTAAAAAGGAAAACGTGTCATCTTAAGCGGGACGGATGGAGTAGTATTTAATTTGGTTGGAAACTTGGAATCAAACATTTAATTATGAATTAAATAAAATATATACCTGCTAGTATAAAGAGAAGCGATTGGCAAATGCAGAATGGTTGAGCTAGTACTCCCTCCGTCCCAAGGAAGATGACCCCTTTCTTGGGCGGCACGGGAATTTATGCAGTTATATTTTGTGTGTTAAGAGGAGAGAGTAAAGTAAGAGAGAGGGAATAAGGTAGAGATAAAGGTGTTTCCATTTTAAGTAATGGATCATCTTAGTTGGGACAAACCAAAAAGGAAAGTGGGTCATCTTCAATGGGACGGAGGGAGTATTTAATTTCCATTTAGTTCATGCTTTGGGAATTAGATTAATTAATTACAGAAAATGTTAATTATACACATTTTTATAGTATAAGTTGATTTTGTTAATGATATGGAAGGTGTCTAGAAAGAAACCTTTGTTATAACTTATAATTAATCTTAACCTTGAAAATAGGGAATGACATTAATTAAGCGTGTAAGGCATCTAAATTTGGTTTAGTATTCGTTGATGAATATGGAATTAAATATCTTCAAAATACTCATTATATATTATTAAGTATATGATTAATATTTACAATTTAAACTGTTAAAATAAGTAAAAAATGTGTATATTGGTCTAGCAATAATCCATCGAGGTCGAAGATTTTGGATTTGAGTATATTGTAATATGATGTTTAAATTTTTAAATTTTATTCATTTATGGATTAAAAAATGTTAAGGTGGTACATAAAGTGCATCTCTAATGAAAGCCCTACTTTTCATCAAATTAACAGAACTAATTAGTTTGAAATCATAACTCTGAAATCTTTCCATCAAACTCGCATATCCAAAAAGTGAAGAGGCATACTGCATACATATAATATAAAGTATGTTGGCTTTACGGAAATTAAGTGCTCTCATATCGACGTCTTTTTGACCCCGTGTTATGTTTTAATACAAGTTTACAATTGTGATAATATACTTAGCATATCCAAAAAGTGAAAGAGGTACTAATATAAGTATGTTTGGCTTTATGGAAATCAAGTGCTCTGAACTCGAACACATCTTTTCTGACCCAAATCATGTTGTGTTTTAATACTGTGGTAAAGATATACTCTATCCATTCGATTGTGATTAGGGATGTCAATCTAGCCCGAAACCCACGGGTCGACCCGAGTTACCCTCTAAAATCATAGGGTTAGGGTCGAAAAATTGCAACTCATATTCAGAAGCAGGCTACACGGGCTAACCCGTTCGGGTCGGCGGGTTATACGGGCTGGCCCGAGTGGGTTGCGGGTTAGCCCGCGGGTTGAGCATTTAATATAAAATATAATTAAAATTTTGGATTATATACTTATATGAAGTATATTTGGTAATATCAATATTAAATATAGTACAACATTTGATATGAAGAATATATGGTAATTATGTCTTCTCTCTCAAATTAACTTAGGGTTATATGAAATGCATGATTTCCATTTAATTGTAGTCAGATTCATGTGTGATATTAATTAAACGATATGTTTATCTATTTTGTTTCAATTTTCAATTGCTATTATTTTCTTTCTCTTGATCACTTTGATAATACTTTACTATTTGCGACAATCTACTTTTTAATAATTTAGAATATTGGATTGGATAGAAAGTAACATATAAGATTACTATTGACCCAAATAGCCCGTGGGTTAGCTCTAAACCCGTGATTTAGGGTTAGGGCCGAAAATTTACAACCCGGAAAATTCACAGCCCGAACAACCCGCACCCAAATAACCCAACAACCCGAGTGGATTGGCCCGAACCCGAGCGGGTTAGCCCAATTGACATCCCTAATTGTGATTATTTATTTTGATTCACAGAGATGTAAAGACAAAATATGAATTAGGTTAGTTAAATATGAGTCAATACATTTATGTATTTCATCCGTCCTATAAATATATGTACACTTTCCATTTTGTCCATCTCATAAAAATATATGTTTATTTTCATTTACAACTCATTAAAAACTAATAATAGTATAGATATCACTGTCCACTAACGTTATTTTAAATTTTAACTACCTTTCTACTCCTCTCTCTTACTCATGTTATTTCAAATGTCTATATTTTTATATGACAGAGGGAATATTAATTAATTTTATAATAAAATGTGAGGTCGGAATATGAGGTCCATTTACTAAAATAGATACTTAAAAAGAAATGAGACAAATAAAAAAAAATGAGATAATTATTGGCAGATAGAAATATCAAATGGTAATCAAGATAATCGAAAAAGATAGAATTGAAATCAAGATTCATTGTTCTGAGAGATTCTGTCAGGATATGCAACAATATGAGTACAAAGTAATTCATTGTTCTACAAGAGATGTAATCGACTAACTCATTTGTTATTGACGTAGATGGCGTGATTATTACATGACGAAGAAAAGATCATGAACCTGAGAAAAAATCTGTTCCAATTAAAAGTTTGAGATGACAAACGTGGCAACCCTTAAATACTTTCTCGAGATATAGGTTTTGAGGTGGAATAAAGGTACCAGGGGAAAAAGAAAGAAAGAAAGAAAAAACAGCAAAATCACTGCCTTCAGCCATTTACTTCCTTTTACTTTCAAAACCTCGCTAACATCTAACATCGTTCAAGTTGTCTGCTATTTATGTATGGGAAAAAGAAAATCCTGAGCACCAACCCCTCACCCATGTGCCAATGCGCCACAATAGCCTTCTCTTTTCGAACTCCCAGTTTGATGTGAAGTATTCGAAAATTATTTTATTTCGGATGTTTTAAATTGTCCATGAGATAACATAAAACATGGAGATCCAAATTTTCTTGTCGAACCTCTTGAAGGGGGTACCCAAGCCTTGAGAGAAAGCATGCTTCCGTCCTTTTGGCAAGCATATTGACATGCTCCAGCAATCTCAAGAGAAGTACCACTCTGCAACTGAAGAAAATGTGCGTGATCGATTCAGGTTAATCCTTGCAAAAGGTATATAATTTGTCTTCAATCCCCGGAGAGCCTAATATGAAGAGTCTCTCTTTGTTGAACACCCTTAGAGTATCTCCAAGGGAGAAGATATATAGAAAATGTATATTATGTATTTACCTTCTTAAAAAGTGAAATATACCCGTCTAAAATGTAACGCATTCCAAAGGGAAAAGGTATATATAAAGGTAAATTGTTTTTTAAAATTAAAATTATAGTACAGAATGCATTAAAAAAATATAAAGTTTAATACCTTCTCAAATACATTTCCCCTTGGAGAAGAGTTTTTCATGAAAAGAAGATAAATATGGTAGTTATAAGATTTTACCTCTCCATTGATGGGGAGGTAAAGATACCTCTTCAAAATGGGAAAATGTATAATACCTTCTCAAATACCTCTCCCATTGGAGAATGAGAATGATTTTTCATGGAAAAAAAGGTAAATATGGTAGTTATATTAGTTTACCTCTCCATTTACCTCTTCCCTTGGAGATGCTCTGTGAACAACTAAACCTAAACACTTTACTATAATGACATTTGGTTCACTCCATGTTTTATTCTCTAATGATACATTTAAGTAGTAGTTGCCCTATATCATTACTCGGTGAAAAAATGAATAAAATATGAGATAAAACATAGTACGTGAAAGTAAATATTACTCCCTCCGTCCCACAAAAGATGTCACATTTGTGAGACAACACGGGATTTTAAGAAGTTTTGTTTAGTGTGTTAAATGAAGAGAGAATATAATTTTTATATACATGTAAGAGAAAACTTTTTTCAAAAATAGAAATATGACATTTTTTGTGAGACAAACTAAAAAGAAAAGTGTGACGTCTATTATGGGATGTACGTAGGGAGTATTATTTCTTACTGAAAAAATGAAACTAGTCAATTTAGATGAATCATTTTTAATGTGACCAATGAGTAATAAAGTGAAATTAATTCCCCCTGTGCATATAGTATTTTAAATGGAAATTGAAGTACAATTTCGTGTGTCACCTTCCATCTTCTTTTCCCTTTAAATACCACTATCCCCCACCTCAATTCACTTACCCTCAAACCTCTCTGTCCATACCAACATCAAAAATCAAAATCCATCTATACAAAAATGGAGCAAAATGGAGCCAAAAAAATATTGAAAATAATGCGAGTGCTATATTTCATGCTAAGAAAAGGCATTACAAAGGGCAAACTACTAGCCGACCTCAACATGATGATGAAGCGCGGCAAAATCGCCAGCAAAGCCGCCATACACAATCTCATGTTCCACCACCACCACCACAGATTCCGCCTCCCCTTCCACCTCACCAAGCGCAAGACCTCTCACGCCGCGTTTGACAGAGACATGATGGCTGCCGCCGTCGAGATTTTCAGCAGCGCGGTGGCGTCGCCTGCGCTGCCTGGGTTCGGGCCGAGCCCGTTGGTGAGGCAGCTGCGGATCACCGATTCTCCGTTCCCGTTGACGGATGCTGAAGCTGAAGAAGACAATTATGTTGATGAAGCTGCTGAGGAATTTATTACTAAGTTTTATGACGATTTGAAGCGACAGAATTCCAGCATGTTTTTGGAGTATTATTGAGTTCCGTTTCCGTTTCCGATTCCGATTCCGATTCGAGATGGGATCTGTTTTTCAAGAATTTGGAGAAGATGACTGTGTTTTTGGTAGTAATAGTTGGGAATGCTTGTTGAGTTGTATAATTTCTATGGAGATGTATGATATGAATAACATGTTACTATTGCTTAACAAAATTGTTGCACGTTTAATAATCGGTGTAAAAAATTTACTTGTATATTAAATTTTATAAATAAATTATATTTTTCAGTCAATTAATTGAATCAAGTAGTACTATAAAGTATTGAAATTGATTTTTAACATTTTTATTCTTAAGTAATCTGTAAGGATGTATTTGATACAGTAATAGCAACATAGAGAATTATATATGGTAATTTTTAATTATTTGATATCATAAGTAAGCTAAACTCAAAGACCAACATAAGACAAGGGTTCACCTCAATCTGATATTAAATGCATTGATTTAATACGAGAGTGATTCGTATATATTATTCTTTCATTGGAAATTTATTCATCAATTTTTCTAAAACACATTCATTTATCAAAATTATATATATGCCTATAATTATGTACTCCATATCTATTGAATTTCTCGGTCATGGTTGGTATGATGGAATGGATGGAATTGAATGGTAGGAAAATGGAATGTGATTTCTACTTCTATTATATTAATTTGTTTGGTGTGATGGAATGAATGAAAAAATTGATTAAAATGCAAAAGAAATCCAAAAAAGCTCACATATCATTACATTTCGCTCCATTACATCGTACCAAGCATGACCTAATTTAATTCATTTCTCCTATAACAAACCTAGCTACATAACCTGTTATTAAGCCTAGGTTTTCAAGCTTTTCAATTTTCTATTTTTAGCAAGAGTTTTTGCCATGCAGCGTCCTCCAATAATGATAACTCGCATTTATCATAGTAATTACTTATAATTAATGGAATGATACTCTTAAAATGCAATAATACTTTCGTTTTTCATATTAATATATAATTTTGTAATTAAATGATACCGATCGCCTTGGTTTTTTATTTGGAAAAATAATAATTTTGTCTTCATCAATAATGATACTCAATCTATTTAAAAAATATGTTCTCTCCATCAATCTGCTGATCTTCAGTAATAATGATATTGTATGGAACTAAACATGATATTGAGTTTGGTTTCTATGATTGAAAAAATAGTCAATTATAGAAGAAACTTCATGAAAGTGTATTACAGGTGAAATTGTACGCGCGCTACTTTGGAGCTATTTATTCTAACTTTTTATTCTAAAGTTAATTACTTGTATTTCTATTTAATAGTGATATCACCAACCATATATATACACACGACTAACATTTATAGTTTAAGAAAGATTGAGCAAACGTCCATACATCTAGTAAAATACATATTAAAAATTTCAGAATTACGTGTAACTTAAACTTATCATATAAGCATGCATACGTACAAAAAACATTATACCAAATGCAACAGCCGTGAAGATTTTGATTTTGAAAAATTCAATAAATTTCGCCTAAGAATTTATTAAAATATACACGTAGCTCGAATTACAGAAGCATCTCGAAATCTATTAATGCAATGTCGATATCAATTATATTTAATAATAACCTGTTATAATCATATCAATGATTTGAGTAATCACATGAATGTTAAACATTTTGGTCCCATTAAACCAGATGGACACAACTTTTATTTATATATTAAACCTAAGATCAATTTGAGGGTAATATTATGCCACATGCTCAGAGTTCCAAGCATTTGATAACTACAGGTGTCTTTTCAATAATCTCAATCCCAATTTAATAATTCTAGAAAACAAATACTCAACTGTGACACTATCTAATCTACGTAATGGGTTTCTGATGATAACCATGAGCAAATATTATTCTTATACATTTTTATTACAACAAGAAAACTAATGCAGTTTAAATTTATCTAACTTCTATTATACGCTAATTCCATGTTATTCATCACTGTAACACCACTTCCCATCCATCAATAAATTGTGAGTTTACATAATTTTTAATTATAATAGTCCTATATAAATCTTTAAAAAAAATCAATTCTACCGTTGAGTTTGGCCGATTAATATTATACTGTGATGATATAGAGTGATATGAGTGAAAATCAAAACTCACAATTATAAATCATACTCCTACTGATTATGAGAAAATCTATAGTTTATACATGGCACAACGTATATTAAAGTATTAATAACAATCATTCTTTATTCGTCCTGTGCTATTTTTGACTTCAATGATCAGTTGATCACTTATTAATTTCTTAATATCTGCGTCAAAATCCTTTCCACAATTCACAAATCCCATCGTCATACATTTGTTCATTTTTCATTTCATGTATTTCTATTTATTTTAATTAAATTAACTATATAATTTTATTTAAAATATCGATTTCATTAAAATTAACATAATTAAACGCCTAAAATGTTACATTGTTGAAAACCATAGATTGGATTCCATATTGTTCATCAACTTGTCTTCAAAACTCTTTGATCTCAATTGGATTGACCTTTTAGGAAGTCCTATTGGGTTGAGATGCATCCAGCAATAAGTAAATTTAATGTTTGATCCCTCGAATTGGTAGAAGTTCATAAGAAAAAATATCTATAAACACTTGCAAAACGAGTTTAAAAACACTAATTAAGAAGAATGTCATGATTGGTGTTAGAATTCAACAAAAGTTATCCATCACACCATGAATCATGGGAGTAGTGTTAATTAGAAGCTAACAAGTACTAACAAGCAGTCGTTTTCCTCACATGCTTGTAATTTTGATGATCTATTATAAAGATTGCAGTGTTTGTTCAAAAATTCTCTAACCTTGGGAGTCAACGACACTGATGTCTTAGACTTTCTTTAATGTTTTACACTTTGAAATGGCGCCTATAAGTATTACTCCGTCCATCCCAATATATTAGACTCATTTCTTTTGGTATAAGTAAGTGGAGTTGGTAATAAAGTAAATTTTTACCATAAATAGAAATGGCTCAAGTATGTTGGGGCACCCCAAAGTGGTATACGAGTCTAATATGTTGGGACGGAGGGAGCATTCAGTTTCAAGTAGAAGTAATTTTCACAGGATTAAGTAATGTATATTCAGTGTCAAATTCAATAAAATCGTGAATCCTACATGATAGATAAGTCATTCTAAAATTAGCATTTAAATTTTTTATTTAATCAAATTCATATCCTCTTATTTCAAAATTCGTCCTACCTATTAACTGTATACACAGCTTGATGGGGTGATATGCCTTCAATTATTTAAATGCGGTGTTGGGAAATATGTAGCCACAAAATACTATACCAAGAAAATCATCAACCACGGATTCGATCTATAAAAGAAATGAATGAGAATCGAGCTATTTTACAAGCTTTAAAAAATTTTATTTTCTTGAACATAATTGTTTTAGATCAGTTGGCAAGATATGATTTACGTAGCAAGATCCTACAGTACTCGTTATGATTATTTGTCCATTAATTAATTGAATTATGGAGTATAGATTAACACAATCAATAAATTTTAATTGGGCACACACATTCACACGTGCACAAACGCGCGCATATATAGATTATTATATTCAAGTGTTTCAATTATTTTACATTCAAAACAATCAAATACTACTTTTTTATCCCAGAGATTAAGCTGTCACAATTAGGTAGCATTAATTTATAGATAACTTGATCATTAAGACAGAGTTGGGGACCTTGATTACAAATTTACAACTCAAAGAGAGATTCACTTATGGATCTTGCGATTCTTGCCATACCACTAATTACTACTTTAACATGACATTAACATATAGAGATTAACCTGAAAAATTAAATCAAAAGTTTTCCTCTCCCCTTTTTTGCTTTATTAAAGCCGGTAAACCACTTTAGTACAATTATTTATTTACTTAAAAACGACAATGTGATATTATTTGTAGTGCGCAACAGTAATTTACGGCCAGCTTCGTTCTAGTAAAAGCAATAATACGAAATACAAAATTCTAACATTAATAAAAATTATAGGAGTACCATCCTTGACAATTTTGGAGAATATAGACTCTAAGGTTCAGCAATATGACATAACATGAATAACTATGAGTCTCTCAAGATTAAATGCCTTCTCTTCCTCTATAACTGTCCAGCCTCTTAAAAATGAAATGTATCATCAAGAAATAAAGACCAGTATGCCCTAAAGGCGAACGATGCGATAACAGTAAAACCGGAGTACATTTTGCTGCTTCTCACGATTAGAGCTTCAAAGCTGCTTTCGCCATCGCAAGTGCACCCTCATAGGTCTGACTTCCGCCAATGAAACCGCTCATGTGGACAAAAACACCCCCGGGAATCCCCGACTCCCTAGACAGTTCGTCATCTCTCAGCCCACGCCATTGAGCAGGAAGTGCCTTGCGGCTCTCAAATCTATCGGGTGCCATTGCCACTGCCTGGACTCGCCAACTTTTACTTCGGTCATCCTAGTATGCAATCGTGTATTCATAGTGTTAAGAAGGATTACGTGTCTATGTAGATGCGAGTTAAAGAAAAGAATAAGTGGGCGATCGGAGAAAGATATATGGAAAGAAGGGGGAACTTATAATAACCTGATAAAGCACATATTTAATAGGAGGATTAATCTTCATCTCCTCCTCAAGCTCAAATAAATGAAGTTTCCACTGCAGAAAATAAAACTTTATGAAATCGACAATAAAGCAGAAAACCCTAGCATCTATACTTGATCATTGCTACCAATGGTCTAGCTCTTAATATAACATAATGGTTCAATAATTTATCTTCAAAATGAACTAGATAGAAACACTTGAACAAGTGCTCCTTTTTTTAAAAACAAAAAGGGGATGATTAAAACGAGAGGTTATAATGCTTGCTTGACAACAAAACATATGCATCCTTTGTGCATGTCTTGGCCTAATGATAGAGTGGTTAATACCAGAGACCAAAAGTATTGGATTCGAGTTCACTATGACACACAGCCTTTACAGTATATGTTTGTACTATCACAAAAGAATAAAAATGTACATCTCTTGAAGTTTTACTTGAAGTTGACTGCTTTAGTTCCAACCAGGGGTTTGCTCCAGATGCATCTAATTGCTTATGACTTCTGATGTTCTCGTATTAATGTAGGGTTATTTTGTTCAATGATTCAATTCCATACATGATTATCTCATTCTCTTCATTGAAAAACTACGAATTAGAATGAATTAAAATATACGTGCACATTTCAAAGAACAATAGCAGTTGAATTCTTTGGGGTAGGTTATGGACAAAAAATTCTATAACGGAGAGGGCTGGTAAAATGCTCACCGGACAAAATCGATCCAAGACCATAATTTCTCCACTAGGATCGACATCAAGCCTCGCCTCAAGGCACTGCATCACAATTGACCGAGCTGGTAGCCATGATCGAGCGAGAGATCTAACATTCTGAAAAGAAATAGTAACAGTTAAAACTACTGACAAGCAACGTCAAATCCACGTGCAAATTCAAGATAAGGTTCCACAAATACAATCAAACACCTAAGAACCAACCACCTTTTCTAGTTGCAGATTTCCAATCAAAACAGTTAGCAGCTTACACAAGAAGGACAAAAGGTACAAAAACAAGAAAGGCACTGTTCTGATGCACTTTCAAAACTTACATCCATGAACTCATGGCCAGCCAAAGCCATTGCTTGTTCAAAGGCTCCATTTTCCTTCTCAGACGACTGATCAGGATCTGTCCAATCTAGATTTAATTTCCCAACTCGTGAGGACAAATGTGTATTGTTCACATATCTCGGTGGCTGGTCTGTATCGTACTGATTGATTCCATTATCAATGGCATCGATCGCCTGTTATCAACAGAATAAATGGCAGAACGTACAATCAGAAAAGGAAAAGACATTGAGGTTATTTGAAGAAATAGAAATTAAAACTCTACAACCCTGGTATTATTTCTATTGGAACATTCCAAAACTCTATACTTTGATCATTTCCATCGCCAAAATCTTCGAAATTCAATTCCAAAGGGGCAACAATCCAACGAGATGCACATTGCACTACTCTACACTACACCATCCACTAAAAATCAACCTTTTCAAACCAAAAAGGACAAAAATAGAGTAGAATAGACCATCCTTTTAAGGGTTAACCATGAATCGTGTCCTCTACGCAGGCTGAACCTCTATATCTACAACATTTTCCACTATATAAAATCAGCTGATGAAACCCCTATAGATTGGGACCTTTTCATGGAAAGGCTGAAAGTTGAGAACATGTAAGAAACAACACTGAAAGTTAGGGTTCCTTTGCTAGAAAAGGGGAGATGGAGACATAAAATCAAAGTTCCAGACATTTTTCAGAAAATTGTTATAAAAATTGGGACACAAACTAGCATAACCCTTCATTGAAAAGAACTACGAAAACTGAAAATGTTAAAGAACAAAAACAAGATGCTGGAAAATGCCAAAAGATGAATAACCTCCATGAAGTTCTTGTAAACTGCAAGAAACAACCGCTGAACGTCGGGATGGTCTTCATCAACTTGAAGCTCCTTAGCAATTATCTCTTTCCCAAAATGCTACACATAAGAAAGTTAGAAACACAAACCAAATTAACTAAATAATGGAAAGCTAGTAGATTTTGCATATAAACAATGTGCAAATTACATACCACATTAAAAATGAGAGATATGCAAAGCCAAAATTCCCCCCAAAAAGGGGAAGATTACCTTGTAAACAAGACCAGCACTACTGAGCTTAGTATTAAAGCCATGGCCAAAAATCTCTTCAAAGCCCTTCTGGTGATGATCGTAGCGGTCTTTGGCGGGGTCGTAAACCCCGCCCACATCCAGCACAGCGTCCAGAGTTTCAAGAACCTAACACAGGCATTTCATCAAACAGGTTACCTACACAAACAGAATAAAATTATACTGAATAAAACGCACCTTGGGGTCGCGGGAGCGGACGATGTGAGCTTCGGAGAACTTGTTGGTGAGGCGGATCATGAAGCAGCCGAGGGCTTCGTCGCAGTGGAAGCTTCCGTTGTGAGTACCCACACGCTTAACGGCGGCGGTTGACATGACTGCGACTGCGAGGCTACGGCGGAGTAGAGACTGCTGGAAGGGGAAGGGGAAGGGGAAGGGGAGACGATTGGTGACGAGAAATTTGGTTGAAAATGCTTTGATTTTGAACATGCCTTTACTTTAGGTATTCGAAATGTAAAGCAAAATTATGTGGAAATAGCGTTACAGCTATTCTGGATTGGTCTTGCTTTGTTAATGGGTCCATAATCCATATGCAAAGGGCGCCAGCCCAACTCCAACCCACTAACCAAATAAGGTTTAAAATTGTTTGTAATAGGAATACAAATTATTTTATTTACTATTTTTATAATACATCTCACGTTGCATTAATTTTATTTCTTTCATATTTTACTATAAAACTAATAGTACTTTCTCTTTCCTTGACAAAGTATGGACCCCACGTCACCCCTACACACAATTTTATTTATAATTTATATCATTAAACTACACTACTAATAATATGGAGTTCACTTTCCACTAACACTACTTACATTACCATTTATCTTCCCTTTTCTTAATTTATCAGTAAAACATTAAAACTCATGTCGAACCAAATATTCATACTTTTAAAAGATAGGAGTATAAAAGTACGACTCAACTTTTTTCCACAATATTTCTTGTCATTTCTATTGTTAAGTACTCCCTCTGTCCTATTAGAAATGAAACGTTTGCTTTTTCACACATATTTTGAAAAAATAATAATAAATAGTTAAAGTGGAGAAAAAATAAAGTAAAAAAGAAAATAATATGAAGGGGACTCTCCTCTACATTATTCTCTCTCTTACTTTATTTTTTCACCACTTTAGTTATTTATTATAATTTTTCCAAAACAAGTGCGCAAAAATAAACGTTGCATTTTTAATGGGACGGAGGGAGTATTACTTAAACCTATAGAAAATACTGCTAGTAAATAATAGAACAAAGAAGTTATCAGTCTGTTGGATACTTTCGAAACCATCGGTGCAATCTCATTGGATTGCTGAGTTGACAATCTGCGAAGTCAGGTTCACTAGCTAGGTTATGAACTCCTGATTAAATTTCAGTGGACCGTTAGGTTGACATTGTGTGAATCTAGCAGACCGTTGACATGTGTCTACTCACTGCTTCGAGTCAACTTAAAATTTTTGCACTTTGCATTCCTGACATATTTGTTTTCTATGTAAACTTAATGAAATGATCAAACAATCAATTGATAGGAATATAGACAGTGTCAAACTAAAATAAAGCAATAATCAATCGAATCATGTTATGTTTAACCCTTAAAAACTACTTCCTTCTCAATTAAGCTGACATACTTTTCTTCGTAATTTGTCCCAACAAAAATGACACATTTTTATTTCGAGCAACTTTTTTTCTACAATTAATACACTGTTCAATTAAATTAAATCTCTTTCTTTCTTCATTTAATACTTCCATCTACTTTTTCTCCCTCCAATTAACTATATTAACCAATAATTTCTAAAATTTGGTGCCCACAAGAATATGGTATTGGGAAACTTGTCAGTCCTAGGCGCCTAATGCTCTTAATTAAGATGAAAAATTCCTTCTAATCTTTTGTACCTACGGTAAATAACACATCAACATCTACCTAAATGTTAAAAAGGCAAAATTAGACGCCACATTTTAGAATTTGTTTTATAAATTGTTCCTCATTCCCAGTCAATTTTTATTATTTTTGGAAGATTGCTTGAAGCAATTAGATCAGCAGCCAACTGCCCCGCTTCTTCAATCAATTTAGGCAATTTAGATATTGATAGTTGAGAGAAAAAGAATAGTTGGACACGCATAAATTGATTGATATAAACACAAAACATTAGCAATGAATAATGAAGCTGGAATTGATATCGCAATTCCTATTCCTATTCCAACCACACAATTTAATGAATATCAGACTTCACAAAGCACTTCTTCTCTTCCTTAAGCACCGACGATGACTGAAGCAAAGGACGATCAGCCTCAACTTGCTCCAACACCATCGTCGACTCACATTCTGAAACTGAAAGGTCAGTGTATTATTCTTGTATTTTTTCTAAAAACAAAAAAATTCTCACATCTTCATTAATATCACTCAATAGATAATGATGTCTCAATTTCTATGCCGACAACCTCTCATATGGAGGATGTCCATGATCAACATCACGCTGCAAAAGGTCACATTTTTCTTCTGTCTCATTCTCATTCATGTCTTCAGATATTATGTTGTAAATAAAAAAATAACTACAAATCATGATTTTGAAAATCGAATTCCTGCCAATTGTTTCTTGTCTATTTATTTGAGATTGTGATTTTCTGAAAACCTTAAACATCTCATACTTTCAGTTGGTTTTACAGAAATATTATCGCCGAATATTGAAGCTGGAAAACACACCGCAAAGATATCGGAAGAAGAAGAAGACGACGACGACGCAGAAGAAGGTCAAATTTTCTCTACGTTTTTTTGTCTTCATAATTGTTTGTACTCCTCTGCCCTAAGAAAGGAGTCCCTACGGGTTTTAAGAAAGAAATATAAAGAAAACTAAATTGAAAAATTAGTGAAATATGAGTCAATTTTTATATATTGGTTTTATAATAAATTGTGACCGTAATGAATTAGTTGAATGTGTGACGTCTACATTTATAGGAAAAAGTGAAAAGAGACTCTTGACACAAACCGAAATAGCAAAAATAGATATTTATTATGGGACGGATAGAGTATGTAGTTATAATTAATTGTGATATACGATACGTGACTTGCATATCAAAACTACTAAAATCATAGTGTAGCCTCATCATTTTAAGGAAAATGTTCTTAAATCACTTGATGGGTAAAGGGAAGATGTGGGTGTTGTGCAATTTTCTAAGTTTATGTAACAAACTAGAATTGGACCAAAATTCATGTAATAAAACAGTTTTGGCTATTAAAGTTGTTACCAACATAAATGAAGATGATGTGAACAGAGAATCCTGACCACCAATCAATGTATAGAGCTGCAACAAAAGGCAACTGGGAAGAAGCTAAAATTCTTCTGAACAAAGATGAGAAGTTAGGTTGGATAGAGATAACGGAACAAAGCGACAGAGCCATTCATTTAGCTGTTTCAGGGAAACACAGAGAGTTCGTCCGCCAACTCATCGAAATGGTGGGATGGGAGATGTTAGAGCTGTACGATGGCAAAGGCTACACACCGTGTTGCTATGCCATAATGGCTGGTGACCTTGAACTCGTTCGTATAATGATGGAGGCCAACCCATTCATCGCCAATCTATCAAACTTCTATGGGACGACGCCCTTTGCACTCGCCATCTCCTTTGGAAAAACAGAAATAGTTCAGTATTATCTGACTACTGTCACTGAGATCAAAGGTTTATCCAGAGAGCAATGGTTTAATATCTTGCTCGTCGCTATAAGCAGCAAAATGTTTGGTACGACGAAATCTCTTCCCTCATCATAGTACTTATTAGTATTATTTTCAACTTAATGTTAGTACATCTTATTCTGCAGATGTTGCTTTGATAATATTGGAAATGAGATCTAGTCTTGCGTTAATGAAGGGTGTCGATAATCGAACAGCTCTACACGTTCTGTCTCAAATGGATATCTCATCAGGCACTCACCTAAATCACAATACTTCACATAGCATCCAACATTTCTGTTCTATAATGTTGTTGATTTATCTGATGGTGGAAAACAGGAGATGGTAAGAAGAGGAAGGCTCTTCGTTGCTTGTCCGAGAAGCTGTGGACTAATATTCAAGATTTGGGAAGGAATGGGGTGTTGCAGTTGATGAAAAGTCCTCCGTTAATTCTACACGAGGCAGCAAAAGTAGGCAACCTGGATCTTATAAAGATGATCACAACTGACTACCCTGATCTCTTAGCACACACGGATGACAAGCACGGATACTCCATCTTTCACATCATTGTTATCCATCGAAAAGAGAATATCCTCCAACTCCTCGAGAAGGCAAGGTTCGTTAAAGACTTCAACGCTGTCTTGCAAGACAAAGATGGCAACAACCTCTTGCATTCAGCTGCGAAATCAGCATCCAAGCGTCTAAAGGGGCTGGAGGTTGTTGGCGAGCACGATGTTCATATGCAAAATGCGATCGCCTGGTTTGAGGTAACCAAGCTAAGTCTATTAGCTTATTTTGGAAAATCAAAATGCATCATTAGTACTTATTAATTTGACTCACTTGCAGAAATTGAAGAACACTGTCCCACCTTATTATCAGGAGATGAGAAACAAAAAGGGGTATACGCCCGAAGAGCTATTCTGGAAGGAGCATGAGGAAATGTTGGCAACAAGCGAAGAATACACGAAGAAAACTGCAGAATCATGCATGCTTATCTCAACACTTGTTCTGACATTGGTGTTTGCGGCTGCCTTTGCTCCCCCTGGAGGGTTCGACCAAGTGACGGGGATACCTTTGCTATTGAAGAACAAATGGTTCTCAGTTTTCATCTTATTCCAAGTCTTGGCATTGTCTAGCTCAACCTTGAGCATCTTAGGTTTTTGGTCCATCATTTCGTCCAACTTCCCAGAACACCAATTCTTCATGTTGCCGCGTCTCCTGAGGATATCAATGTGTGCTCTCTTACTGTCCATCTTATTCGTCATCTCTGCTTTCTTGTCTGCCTTCTTTTTGATCTTTGTTCAGCACAGAAAAGCGCTCGTCTTGGCATTTATGCTTCCTCTTTACTTGTTGCTCCTTCTTGGAATTTCGTACCAGTTTATAAAGGTAACACTCAAGACCAGCCGTCTAGAGTATTATCGCCTGACTAGAGCGAGCTCAGGTAAGTACGAGAGTTTGAGTAGTCGTGTACACACTTTTGGAGCCTCCAAATTTTCTGTATTTTCTTCTTATTTTCGTTAGTCGAATGTATGTATAGATGCCTAACTAATTTTGAACCTTCATTTATAGATTATTCACTAACTGCTTCATGTTGTGTTAAATTCAGTTATGTGCTACCAATTTACAATCATCTGTGGTATCAACAAATGGAGATATTACGTGATTCTGTCTCACATGTGTTCCTCTATCACAACAAGATCATCTCATGTGTTTCATCTTATTTCGTTTTAAGACTACCTAGTTTGATAAATTCATTGTTGAGTTAACTTTTCTGCATTTGTGTTGTTCCCATTTGATCTTTTGATTAGTTTATTTTCAGTATTTGTCTTCTCAAAACCCAGTTTGAAGTGTGGTGGCATGGCAAACTCTGTTTAATTGTAGTAAATGTATGACAGGTACTATCTTTTTTTTGGGTTCGACATCCACACATGCCATATATTTTATCCGGTCTCCATTAATTATCTCATATTTAACTAGCGTGGATTTTAAGAATTTTTTTGACTTTGTAAAGGAAAATGTGTAGAAAAAGTTATTTGGATGTGAGTAGAGATGCTCAAGGTTTACGATTCGGACGGTTAACTGCGAAATCGGTTACGATTCCGAACCGTAACCGGCGGTTAACCGTGGATTAAAATGGAACCGAAACCGTACCTTAGGGAACTGTGGGCCGGTTCAGGTTCCAAAAATCCAGAACCCAAAACCGTCCTGAACCCACCGGTTCCGGGCGGTTCCAAACCGAAACCGTGAAAAACCGTGAAAACGAGTCGGAACCGTGAAAATCCGTAAAAAAAAACTGTCGGAAAACGTCGGTTTGGAATTGAAATCGGCGGTTTTGGATCTGGAATTGGAACCGCGAAACACCTTTCTGGTTCGGTTCCAGTTCAGAAATTTTTAAAACTGGAACCCTCAGTTTCGAATCATAACCGCCAGTTCTGGAACCGTGGGCATCTCTTGATGTGAGTAATACTAATTTTATATGCTCTCCGTCTTACTCTAACTGGATCATTTCCTATTTGGCACGGGATTTTTAAAATTTTATTTTATTTGTTGAATGGAGAGAAAATAAATTAGAGGTACTGATATTTCCGCTTTAAGAAATATATCCATTATAATGGGTCATATCAAAAATTAAAACTTGGGAAACAACACGAGTGCATGATCTGATGATAACTCCTCCTAGTCTACATGACGCAACTGACGAAGGCTACATGTATGAAATTCATGGTTTTCCCTCATGGTTTTAACTTTTATGAACCGTTTTTGAACTATTTTATAGACTCATTTTGGTTCTTATTTATACTTGTAGCCTGTAGGTTGTGATTGAAGGAAAATTGTTAATTACTAATATACTCCTACCAAATACCAACTTATGTTTAATTATTTACATGAACCTAAATAAATTATACTCCCTTCGTCCCATAGAAATAAGCCATTTGGAATTGACATGAGTTTTAATATATAATTGATAAAGTAAGAGATAAGGAGAAAAAGTAGTTGAAATTATATAGTGGAGATAGTGGGGCCCAAATGTTAAAGTAAAAGAGTAGGAGAAAAAGGTTGCCATAAATAGATATGAAGTATCTCTAAGGGAAGGATGAAAAAAAAATACTCCCTCCGTCCCGCTTTAGGAGTCTCGGTTGGGATAAACTAATAAAAAATGCCTACAAAGTAAGTAAAAAATTGTTAAAAGTAGTCCCAACATCCACTACAACATTTATTTATTACATACTCAAAAACTTTCTTAAAACATGTGCCGTACTCAACCGGGACTCCTAAAACGGGACGGAGGGAGTATGACCTATTTCTATTTTTATAGGAAGGAAGGAGTAGTATTATTTATTAATGTAACTTCTAACTCACTGTAAAACGGGGTCTAAGTAATAATGCTTCACTTAACTTAACTTAACTTAATTGAAATTTTGGGGTTGTTGGTTATAAATTTATAATAAAATGTACAAAGAAGGTCTTAAGACTGCTTAAATGCTTTTGGTATTTTCAACTTCGACTATAGATGTGGATGACCAAACTTCCCAGCCGAAATTGTCTACCAACAACATTTAGTGAACGTGTCGGTTAAAGAGTCAAACATATTCCAACAACCGTAAGTTGAAAAACAACAATACGACCTTCAACTCTATTTTGTCCTCAGATCCTTCTTAAGCGTCGAAATTGAGATTATTAACTTTCACATCCTATTCTTGTTAAAAAATTTATACAATCTCTAAATCTAATAATAAAATCATTGTCTTTAGTTTCTTCTTTCTCGGTGTGACATCGATGTACTTAAGGTTGGACATATTCGAGATATTTATACAGTTTTCTGCTTTATTTTATTTTCTTATTAGCTTGTATTATCATAATAGCTAATTCCATAAATGTTGGTTACATCTTTGAAGGATCATGTTTGTGGTCCATAGCAGTGTTTGAAATTTCTCTTATTTACGACCATGGTGGTACCAAAATATTGTTCTTACGTCAATCTTTAGTTTTCTTGACATAAGCTATAGTTGAAATTATTATTTCATTAAACAGTTTCAATTGGATTCTAGGCGACACATATACTATATTCGTGTAATAGTAATTGGTGGTTGTCTTCTTCATTGCATATAGACGTGGAGTACCTTTTATCCACTTGATTTCTCAAATAATGTAGTGTTGGAATGTAACGGGAGTAAATATTAGTGCTTTAATCTTTTTCTGGCATTATTTTTACTTTTTTAGAAATTAGACATTAAATTATCGAGCGATGAGTAACGCGGGTGGTAGCGGTGGTGGTAGTGGTGGGGATGCTGAGGAGTACGAACGGAGGATGAACGAGGCTATGAATGCCTACATGAACCGCGAGATGGAGCGGTACATGCGTATGGTGGAACAGCAGGCGATACCTCGCCCTCCACGAGTTGTCCACCACCGAGCAGTGATTGATCGGGATCACGTAGCTGCACATCAGCGGCTGTACGACGACTACTTTTCAGAGAACCCGCGGTTTCCCGCCAACATGTTCCGGCGGCGTTTTAGAATGCGCAGGGAGTTGTTTATGCGCATCGTTGGGGCATTAGAGCGTCAATATCTGTGTTTCCGCTTCAGGCACGATGCGGCTGGCAGACCCGGCCACACCCCTATTCAAAAGTGCACGGCGGCAATCAGGCAGTTGGCCTACGGAGGCGCGGCAGACATGTGGGATGAGTACCTCCACATCGGTGAGTCGTCAGCCCTGAAATGTCTGAAGGAGTTCTGTGGGGGCGTGATCAGCATTTTCGGTGAGCAGTACCTTCGAAGCCCTACTCCCGAAGATTGTCAGAATTTGATGCAGATGCACGGGGAGAAGCATGGGTTCCCCGGGATGTTAGGCAGCATAGATTGTATGCATTGGGAGTGGAAGAACTGTCCGACTGCCTGGAAGGGGGCCTACACGACCGGCTACAAGTCAAAGAACCCCACGATAATCCTCGAGGCCGTAGCTGATTACCGGCTGTGGATCTGGCATGCGTATTTTGGGGTAGCCGGGTCGAACAACGACCTCAACGTCCTGAACTCGTCTCCCCTCTTCAACGAGAAGTGCCAGGGCGTCGGTCCAGCCGTCTCATTTGTGGCCAACGGCAACCGGCATGATATGGGCTACTACTTGGCGGATGGGATATACCCTCGGTGGCCGGTCTTTGTGAAGACGATCCGACAAACAAGTGATGAAAAGAAGGCCTACTTTGCGCAACGACAGGAGTCGGCGCGCAAGGACGTGGAGCGCGCATTTGGTGTGCTCCAGTCTCGATGGGCGGCAATTAAGGGTCCAACGCGTTTGTGGGATGTCGGATGCGTTTCCCAGATAATGTACGCCTGCATTATCCTTCACAACATGATCGTCGAAGACGAAGGCGTACAACTGACTAGTTGGGTCAGTGACGATGAAGCCGGTCCAAGCCACGGAACGGCCACCCCTAGTGTACGACGTGGGGTACCTCTCGATGAAGCCGGCCGCCTTCAGGAATTTGCCAACATGCGCCAAGTGGATGCTCATATTCAACTCCAAAAGGATATAATTGAAGAGTTGTGGGCACGGAGGATTGCACGGCGATAGTTTTTTTTCTTTATTATGCATGTAATTTTTTTTTATCTATGTAACTTTTTTAAATGCAATTAATGAATTTTCCCGTATATGTGTCGTAAATTTAATTCCGTAATTTAATCGTAATTTTAATTCCGTAAATGTAGTATATTTTGAATTATTTTTATTGCGGCTGGCCTATGGCTGGCCTAAATCTGATGTGGCAGGTGGATTTTTTAGTGTTAGAGACAGAAAACTTACAAGAAGCGCAGCGTTCCAACAGCTAGGAGAAGAAGATATGAAAATAACGTAATATAATTTATTAATATTTGGTTCGTAATTAATTAGTGGGTTAGCCCATTATAGTATAATACACATTTATTGATTAGTTAAAAATACTTCACGTTTTAGTCTTTTCTAAATTAAAAAATATAAATATTAATTAGTTATGCCTATTAATATTGATTAATTATGCTTTAGCAAATTACTACATAATTTGGTAGCTTTTAAATTTTTAATATTAAGAATTGGTTTATTTTAGTTAAAAAATCAAGATCTTTGATTTTAAAGTGGTATTATGCCTAATGCCTAATATCAAACTAAATATGCTAAAATATAACTGACAAAATGTTACAGACTCAATTCCCACATCAGTTGTGAGAATAACTGGTGTGGGGTATATAGGCTAGTCTTTTGGGCCGAGTTCTCCTATTTGGTTTATATCAATTGATGCTTTCATTGAGAGCCCAAACGGCTCGGAGTGGTGGTCGGGCAACGAACTCGCCGTGACCAACGAGTGCGTTTGAGGCCGACTCGGAGTGGTGGCCGGACAAAGAATCCGCCGCGACCAACGAGGCCCACGGAGTGGTGGCCTAGCAAAGAACTAGCATGACCAATGTGGTCGTGACCAACGAGGACGCTGGCCCTTAAAGGAGGGTCGAATGTTACGGACTCAATTCTCACATCGGTTGTGAGAACAACTGATGTGGGGTATATAGGCTAAATAGGCTCTCTCTCCTAATAGGCTAGTCTTTTGGGCTGAGTTCTCCTATTTGGTCTGTATCACAAACACTGATTTTGCATATTTTTAAGGGCTAGATTAGACTTGTTTTAAATGTCAATCATGCAAATTATGTTCTTAAATTACATATGTTATACATGTTGGTATCTTGACGTATTTGTTGAGACATGAGCCTCAGTTCAAGCTGACCTTTCGGGCAGTTTTGAAGTCCAATCTGTGATTAATGCATACCATTCTTTTCATCTTCGAAAGAGCTTCGTGTGGATACCTCGCACGTATCAATCGGAGTTCTGTGGAGAAAGTTATGACTATTCTACGAACATTGCGCGGTGCAGTCAAAGCTTACAGAAATTAGATAGAAATTCAAGGAATGAAGAAATTATTGCCCAAATCTCTCCTATTAACTGAAGGATTCGAAAATAATATCTTTTGTATTACTTGGAGGACAATTTTTACCAAGCTTAAACCTTTTTCTCTAGCCTATTAATAACACATAACCTAATTCATAATATTCATCTCAGAGCCTCCAATCCTTCTCCTTCTCCACACATTCTTCCATCCCATATTCTAAACATAATTCATCTATCTTCCATTGGAGCAGGGCTATGCAGATCCAAGCAAGAGAAGATTGAAGATTCAACCGGGTTTTATCAATTTCTTTCATGTCTCGTACGTTTATTGTTTTTACTATCCCTCCGTCCCCTAAAATTCGTCACCATTTGACCTGGCACGGGTTTTAAGAAATGTAATAGAAAGTGGGTTGAAAAAATTAGTGGCATGTGGGTCCTACTTTATATACTCCCTCTGTCCCCGAATAAGAGTTACTAATTTCCATTTTGGTCTGTCCCCAATTAAGAGTAACACTTCATTTTTACCATAAATGGTAAGTAGGTCCCAAATTCCACTAGGTCCCAAATTCCACTTATTTCACTCACATTTTATTATAAACCATTATAAAAAAGTGGGTCACACATTCCACTAACTCTTTCAACCAACTTTCTTTACATTTCTTAAAATCCGTGCCCGGTCAAAGTGCTACTCCTAATGGGGGACGGAGGGAGTATTAGTTTTAAAATAAAATATGAGTAAGAATGAGTTAGTGGAATGTGTGGTCCATTTTCAAAAATGGTAAAAGTGAAAGGTGACAAATTTTTAAGGACGGACAAAAAAGGATATATGTGACAAATTTTTAGGGACGGAGTGAGTACTTGTCTATGAGTAGCTAAACATCATTTGTAGTTTTTTTTTTTTTTTGAAGATTATTATGAGCATGTTTTGATTTATTGAATTGAACCATTTTCCCAGCTCTTTTGCTTGTTTTGATGCTTTTATTGTTCTTTTGTCTAGCCAACTTTAGAACTATGCCGTTTAACTAGATTAATCGAGAGATAGCTAGTTTTACGTGGTAAAAGGAACGAGTACAACACATAGATTTATCTACACTTGAGAGAGGGGACCCTTTGTGAGGGCTTGAGTTTTAGGAACTTAAGGAATTAGAATCTAATCTATTGGAGGAGACTTTGATAGTTATAGTAATTTACTAGATAGGTGCACTCGAGAGATGGCTTATCCTAGAATCGCGACTTTATGATATTAATCATCACTGGTCGTTTTAGTTGGATCCTAAATCTCTACAGTCATTAACATGTTTTGTATTATTTTGTTTTTATACTTGTTTATTTATTTATGTATAGTTTATAAAACCAAAAACAAAAACTCCGTGTCTCTAGATAGTATATGATAGTCAGTTGCAATCTTATTCCTTGTGTTTAATATTATGGTACTCACCTTTAACTATACTAGATCCACCATGTATGCTTGCAGTTATTTTTAGTGCGAATAAATAGTGCATCAATAACAAACAATTGTTAAATATTAATAACTAAACGATATTTGTTATGTTTATATACTTGTGGTATCTTTAAATAAATTTTAATCTTAAATTTTAGTTATTTTATGCGTACGTTGTAATATTTTTATAGTAATTTGTATTTATAAATTTTTAAATTATGTAATCTTTTGATTTAATAAATATAGATTTCATAAATAGTTATATTAATTAATAAATTTTATTATATTATTTAATTTAATTTGAATTATTGATAAAGTGTCATGGGGTTAGTGTGTAATTTAGATAAAATATATAGTATGATTAAAAAGTACTATAAAAGTAAGTGATTGGGGAATATTCTTTTGAATTTGAGTTTAGCATAAATGTTTGGAGTAAATCAATATT
Source organism: Salvia hispanica (assembly GCF_023119035.1). NCBI lineage: Eukaryota > Viridiplantae > Streptophyta > Magnoliopsida > Lamiales > Lamiaceae > Salvia > Salvia hispanica. Next base: position 27,938,041 of record NC_062969.1, read on the forward strand.
TATATTTAGTGTGACATTTACGCTAAAATGGGTTTAGGTTTAGTGTAATGGTTGGAGATGCTCTTAGTAGTTGTTATTCATTTTTTTTTTCTTTTAAAAAATACTTGTATCTTAAAACTTTGAATTTACATAACTATTTCAATTAAAACTATTTTTTCGTAATGTAATTTTATAATTTTTCGTAATGTAATTTATAAGGATTCTAACGATATCCTAATTGCATACTCCTTCGGTCCCAGAATAAGCGAGTCACATTCCTTTTTGGGATGCCCCACTATAAGTGAGTCATTTCCCTTTTTAGCAAACAATCGTTTCTCTTACTTTATTATCCACCTAATTTATTCTTCATTTAGTTCTCTACTTTTTCTCTCTCTTCTAATTTAATATCTCTACTTTAACTCATTAAATATCAATTCCTTAAATCTTATGTCCGAAAAAAATAATTCGCTTATTTTGGGACAGAAAGAGTATGACTGGATAATAAAATTTAATAATATTGTAACATTCTTGATCAAATTATGCATTATTTCCTATTCTTTATAGTTTATTATTATTTGTAAAATTAACAGCATAAGTGATATCATATGAACTAATATCCAATTAATCGTATAATATACTGGGTGATCTAGTTAAAATAAAAGAAAAAGAAGAGACAGTACTGCAACACATAAATTTGGTAAAGCTTATTAATGATTATTTATTATATTATATTGCACATAATGTTCATAAACTATAGTGAAAAGTTAAATAAAGTTATGATATGTGAATAATTATATACGTAAATGTGTATACATATATGGCATTGGAATGTGTTACGTGTGCCCATCATTTTAATATTGTAAAATGTTAAAAATGGTCGCATTTTTGCATGGGAGTTGAAATAATATTAAATACTCCTCTCTCCGTCCTAGCTAAAATGAAACCTTGCTTAACCGGTACAGGATTTTAGGAGTTATTGATTAAAGTGTTTAATTTGAGAGAGAGAAGGTGTGTGTAAATATTAAAGTAGAGAGATAAAGAAAGATGAATATTTTATTAAGAGTGAGAAAAAATGGTTGAGCGTATTAATTGAATTGAGAAAATTACCAAAAAAGGAAATATATCATCTTAGTTGGGATAAACTAAAAAGGAAAATGTGTAATCTTAAGCGGGACGGAGGGAGTAAGAATTATGAAATAGATAAAGTTACATGAGATATCAGATAGCTTAGAAAATGCCACGCAAAGTCGAAGCCCTTCATATGAACAACACGTCTCTCTTTAATTTACTTATTTCTCCAAAATTGATTGGCTAACCGACAATGAAATGTTTGATATATAATAAAGAAAGAAGTCGCAAGAGAATGGGGGGAACTCGGTTGGAAGAAAAGTGGAAAGGAGGGAAGATTCACAGGAGAACATTTGTGTTGATCGAACGGCCCAGTTAAATTATTATCGTAACAAGGTGTGTATAAATTGTACTTTTAATTTTATATGTGTTATGTGGTTAATTGTCGCGTGTTAAATCAGAATGAATATTTGAATTATATCGTTAATATGAATATATGATTGGTGCAATAGATATGTTTTATACATTGTAAAAAATTATTTGACGAAATATAATAGAAATATGTAATTGGTGCAGTTGATATATTTCCACGTAATTTTAAAATTATTTGAATCATTGGATTAAAGAGGATCTGTAACAATCTTGTTGTGGGTCTGATATCAATGCCAATGGACCTACGAGTCACATATACAATGACAATGGACCTTCGGGTCATATATATATTTATACAATGGCAATGGAACCTACGGGTCATATATACAATGACAATGGGACCTTTGGATCACATACAATGGAATCTCGGGCAGATACCAGACTTGATTTGTCACAAAATAATAAATGGAATAGAGAGACATATGCATATGAATATGAAATTGATTTTGATATTTGATGTTTATTTATATATGCGGATTTAGAATATTTGTAAATAAGCATAATAAAATATGGATTCTATAATTATAATATTTTGGATGACGAAATGGTTAATATGTGATTTCTTTACTTTAATTTGTAGTTATTTATTATAAATATATACGTCACATGGGTTGGGGTGTGACAAATATTTTCGTGAATTTTTGTATATTTCACTCATATATCAATATAATTATCATTAGGGGTGACAAATCGTGCGCATTGGTTCGTTATTGATCAACCTGATAACGACCCAACCTAATAATGTCGAAACCCGAACTCGTCATGTTGAGGAATCGGTAAACCCAAACACGAATCCGACTGGCTACCTTCGAACCCGAACACGACCTGCACCTAACACGAACTCATTAATGACACGATATTATATAGATTGACACGACATGGTAACAACCCGAACTTGATATTACACGATTAAATCTAATATCACACGATTAAAACTTATTTTTCAACCTAATTTACACGATAATTTTATACAATTTAAACCTAATTTACAAGAAATTAAAATATTAATGTTAAATATATTTTTTTGAATAATAATAAAAATTAATACTCCCAAAAAATAGAAACATTTGAAATGACATGGATTTTAATGCAAAATTTGGTAAAGTAAAAAAGAGAAAGAAAAGTGTGTTAGTGGAAAATGGATCCCACGTCATTAGAGAGAAAGAAATTTCCTTAAAATGAAAGTTTCTATTTTTAGGTGACGGAGCAGAAAGAAAAGAATTTTTATTTTTAGGGGGGAGGAGTGAGTAATACTTCCTATTGTTGCGTAAGGAACTCGTCTTCATTTCATTATCTCAGATGTTGTCTTTGAACATATCGATGTAAGATTCTCGAGATAAAAAAAAAACTTTTCTTAGAATCTTGCACGATAAAGCGTTTAAACACTACATTGATATAAGATTCTTGAGATATACTCAATATCATTTTCTTCTGATATTGGATAACCTTGATCCTAGAATACGACTAGCTTCGCTCGTATCTTTCATTCCAAACTGGATAACCAATTCCTCACGTCTAACAACTATCTTTTTGCCGTTTCTGAATAATAGGAAGTCATCTAATCAGAGAGTCAAGAATATCAAATTCACACCTTCATTTTTTTTTTTTACACACAGTTTTCATCAAGGCATTGCGCAAATCCAAGGAATTTGACTGATTAATCGAAACACAGTTCCATGATTTTAAAAAACGTAGAGGGGTAATCGAAAATGGTTCATTCGCCCACAAGAGAATATGATACAAGTGGATCAAAAAAGTACTCCATCCGTTCCTTGTTAATTGAGTCATTTTACCATTTTGGAGTGTTCAAAGATGATTGAGTCATTTCTATTTTTGGCAAAAATTTACTAACATTATCTCGTTCTCTTTTCATCTCTTTTACTTTACTCTATGTCTTACTCCCTCCGTCCCTTACTAAGTGAGACATTATTTTTTTACACTGGTTTTAAGAAAGTCCTTTGCTAGTCCAGTGGAGAATATAAAATGAAATAAAAAAGTACAGAGCAAAAAATAAGAGAGAGTGGAAAAAAAGGAAATGACTCACTTAGCTCAGGACATCCCAAAAAGAAATGTGAATCACTTAACAAGAAAAAAAGGGAATATTTTATTCTTTATTTTTTAATCTTTGTACTGAAAAGACGTAAATCAATTGAGTGAATTATAAAATAGCCTCTACGTATGGCTGATCGAATCCTGGAGGTACTCATGTTTCAAAAGACGCCTCTATGTATGGGTATAATATCATTTGAAGTCATTTTTCAATGTTTACTGTCTTCCATGCCCTTCTCACCCTTCTATTTTGTTTTCCAAAATGCCACTAAGGGCATCCGCAGCCGGCTCGCCACCGGCGAGACCGCGTTGCAACAGATATCTCGTCCCGACGAGACGGGACATCCCGTCACGCGTCGCGGGCGGAAGGGGCCGACCTCGAGCTGGCTCGCCACGCGCGCGTGCCACGTGGCGCACGCTGGCGCGCGGCGTGACGCCCACTCGCCGGCATGCGAGTGGGCGTCGTAATAATGACGTCATAATTCGATTTTTTTTTTAATTCGATTTTTCGAAAAAAAAAAAATTTAAAAACGGTAATATGACCGTTCAACGGTCGAATTTCAATTTTTTTTTTTTTAATTCTATAAATATTCTTCTCATTCTCCATTTTACACACAAACACACATCTATTCTTCTCTCATCTCTCTTTCTTTCCTCTCCAATCACTTTTATAAATCATTCCTTTATTTTTTTCTTCTCCCAAATGTAATCCATTCATGGATCCATTTGAGCAAATGCGTCGAATAATGGAAGAATCGCTAGAAGAAGATCGACGTAGGGAGGAGGAAGCCGTCGCGCCTCCTCAAAGGCGAGCCCGGACTTACATCCATCGTAAAACGAGAGGAAGCCGCCGCAAGGTTGGAACGTGATTACTTCAGTCCGAACCCGGTATGGGGAGATATCTACTTCCGTCGCCGTTTCCGTATGTCACGCGCGCTATTTTTGCATATCGCGAATACATTGGCGGCACGGGAAGAGTACTTCAGAGAAGGGTTCGACGCTGTTGGCCATCCTAGCCACACGACGCTCCAGAAATGTACTGCAGCGATCTGTTAGCTTGCTACTAGACAAACGACAGATTCGTTCGACTAATACATGCACGTCGGAGAATCCACTAGGAGACTTTGTTTGTTGAACTTCTGCAAAGGCGTCCGGGCAGCCTTCACCGACGAATTTCTGAAGAAGCCAACCACCGCAGATTGTCAGTTTCTGCTCCAACTTCACGAACAAGCACACGGATTCCCCGGGATGCTCGGGAGCGTCATTGCATGCATTGGCAATGGAAGAATTGCCCTGTGGCGTGGAGGGGGTCATACATGAGCGGCCACAAAGGCACCCACCCCACCGTTATACTCGACGCCATCGCCGACTACCGGCTATGGATTTGGCATGCGTATTTCGGGGTCCCCGGCTCGAACAACGACGTCAACGTGCTCAACAATTCGAACCTCTTCAGCGAAGTTCTGAATGGTAAAGCGCCGACCATCAACTTCATTGCTAACAATCGCCAGTATAAAATGAGGTACTATCTTGCCGACGGCATCTATCTGAAGTGGCCAACCTTCGTGAAGACGTTCAACAGGCCTGTGAACGAAAACAGTCTCTTTTTGCGCAGAAGCAAGAGGCTGCTTGCAAGGATGTGGAGAGAGCGTTCGGGGTTCTCCAAGCTCGATTTAACATTATCAAAGCCCTAGCTCGTACGTGGTTTATGGATAATATGGCCGACATCATGTATACGTGTATAATCTTGCACAACGTGATTGTCGCCGACGAAGGACCTGATGCGGGAAATTGGTTCGACCCTGAAACCCCGGGAAGCTCAACCGCAAGTAGTTTGCCTCGAAGGGGAGTGCATCCGTCTTTGCAAGAGCGGTTGTCTATTCAGGCAAGGACACGTGATTTTACCGCCCACGCCCAACTCCAGGAGGATCTAATGGAGCACATTTGGGCAAAATTTGGCAATTGTTAGATGATCGTCACTAGAGAACTCTTTCTTCTGCTTATTTGCCTCCATTTTTTTGTGATTTCGATTTAAGTGTGCAATTTGTAATTTCTAGTTTTTTAAATTATGTCTTTTTTTATTTTTATTTTTTTAGGTATTTAAATTATAATTTTATTTTATTTAATGAAGTGTGTTTTATTATTAATTGAATTTGTTGGAAATAAAAATAAAAAATTAAATTGAATGAATTGTTAAGGGATGAGATGGTTAAGAGATGGAGGGATGCGGGTTTTATCTCTTAGTTAAGAGATGAGCTGAAAAGTACAGTGAGCCCATAAATAGTTAAGAGATGAGATGGTTAAGGGATGAATAAGAGATAGGGATGCGGATGGTCTAAGGGCATTTCGCTCTTCCCAGTATTTCATAATTACATTTCATTAATATAAATAAATGAGTTATAAGAATATTGTAAAAAAAATTATTAAAATATTTATAATTTTTATATAAACATAATACCAATAAATTATAAATACTAGAAATTATAATACACATATTATCATCGAATGTTTTAATGATAAACAAATATTTTTTATTCTTCAATTATTTTTCTCAAGAAATACTAATAAAGATTAAAGTATATAGTAGTAATATATAAAAATTATTTTCCCAACACTCTTTTAAAACTAATTTATACTAGGAATATATAAAAATTCTTATTACTATAGTATTATCATCAGTAAAAATGGCGAACGACAAGAGGGAGAAGACGACAACCAACCCCCATTTTCAAACTGTTTTCAACTTCTCAAAAGTGTGAAATCATGGAAAGACCGGAATGCCCTTGGAGTGGCATTTTGGAAAAATAATGAGGAAAAGAAGGGCATGAAATATCATAAATAATGAAAAAAGATTTTAAATGATATTATACCCATACGTAGAGGCATCTGATGCATTTTACAAAACATGGTATCTCCAACGTATTATTAGCTATACATAGGGACTAATTTTATAATTCACTCAAATCAATTAACCAAGAACGAGGTATAGCAATGAAGATTGTTACACGTCCTGACGTGGAAGTGTGGTAGGCCAACTAGTAGTAATCACTATTGTCACACTCAAGACGTCAACATTCCTTTAAGTTTATCTCACTCAAAATATCATTTTTTCTATATGAAAATAAATCTCTCTCTCCTTCTCTCTCCTTGTTAAAATATCATCCTTTTAAAATTTTGTGCATCTTACGAATGTAAATATATTGAGTGCGATAGATGGAAAACTATAATTCAGATTTTGTACATGATTCTGTCGGGTTTTTTTTGGCAGGATGTGCTGACAGGGTCAATCAACCAACTCATAATTGACAATTCTGCAACTTGATCATCTTTGAATTCGTACACCATTTCTGAAGATTATTTAATTGGGGAATTTCTTAATTAGTTTACCTATTAGTATAATTATTTTGATCAAAGAGTGTACGTAGTACGTAGATTATTTAATTGGGGAATTTCTTAGTTAGTGTAATATTTAGTATTTAATGGATAAATTAATAACAATAATGCTAATATAAATTTATATTTAATTGCCACTTTGTTATCCTTTTTTCTCGACAATCACACTACACGGATAAGGCAGTAGCTAGCCGTGCCAGTACCACAAAGTAAAACAAACAAGAAAAAATAAAAAAAATAACCAAGAAAATAACAAGAGTCCAAATAAAATAATAAAGTGCCAACAAGAAGAAAGTTCAATAACAACGGTTAACAAGTTGGAGAATCATTGAAGTCTTCAATATAGTATCTATCCATGCAAATTTATGGAGGTCCAAAACCGAATTGGCCCTACTACCCCGGCCGCCAAATTTTAAAAGAAACATAATACTACTACTACTAGTATTTATTTTGTTATATCAAAAGTAGGTATTGGTAAATTTAGAAAAACAGGTTTTACAAGAGATGATTTTTTTTTATGAACTTATTTCAGAAATTATTAACTACTAAGTCTACTATAAAAGCGTACACCCTGATAATGTGAAATAATGGGACAAGAGAGTTTATGCAACTACTTCATGATAAATTAGGGAGGAGTTTATGTTTGTTGATCAAACTTTTATGTGGTGATGCATTAGTTGTCTTTCACGAGACGAGTCTTTATTTTAAATCTGCGGTGTAGTCTTGCAGATGTCCTAAAGAGATCAGAAAGATGAAGAAAGCATAAAAAGTGAACTAACAAGTTCAATGCTAACTCAAAATAGAAAGAAAGGTAGTACAAGAAAATAGTCTTAATGATAACTTAAAATAAATCCTAATTTAGGTAATGGAATAATTTTTTTGGTTTGCACCATAGCATAACCAGATCACTTTAAAATTTTTGATTTATTACATTCAAACCCAAATTATTGTAGATTTATCAAAATTTTATTTATGCAATTAAAAATTTTAAATCCTAAAAATTAAAAATTACATAATTAAAATCCTAAAATTTTTTAATTACATCCGTGGAAATTAAAGAAGATTAGTTCGATGGCGACTGTTGGTTGGGGTTGGGGGTATCCCCAATTGCTGTCGGAGGGTTTGTATCATCCAATGGTGAGCATCTTTTTGCTCGGTAGTCATCCAAGACGTATTGGCGTTATTCAAAATGGCCCATAACGTGTTGGGGTTTGGAGGCATTGCAGGGGTGGACGGGGCACAAAGAGAGCGGGAGCCGGCGGTTCGGCTAGGGTCGCGGCACGATGGCGGTTGGCCGTCGCCGTTTTCCTTCCCGACGGACGCCGTTGGAAACCGCTCGGGCCGGCGTCGGAGCTATCCAAGTGAGCTCCGGCAAGCTGGCTTGCCAACTCGTTCTCGCCGAAGTCGAATAGCGACCTGACCTTTTGTAGGAGGAGCCGGAGGAGGATTGGACGCCTCCCTTATATTTCGAAAGATGACACATCTTCTGTCAAGTGTTGAGATGCTTGAATGGTTTGTAATGCATTGTTTGGTAGGCCGAAATGGCGGCAGTGATGATGTCGACCTTGTTGGTGCCGCTCCCTGCCGACCATTGTTCCTCAAGGTAATACCCTTGGAACTTTTGAATTTCTTCGTTAGCTCTTCCGACGACATTGCGCACCATACTCAGAGCGCTCCACCGTTCTAGTCGGTCGGCTGGCATTGTACCGGCGAGTGACGTGGAACCAAAACCTGTCCCTGCTTTGGTTAACGCCTACCTCCGGATCTTCTGAGATCGCGACATATGCATCGAATATCTTCTCCATCTTGAGTGGAGTGTACGGGGTGGGTGCAGACGTTGGGGTCACCGGCACTGCCATGGGTACGGAAATGGACACCACGACCGTTGCGACTACCGGAATTTGGGATAACGGTTGTGTCTCGAGCCGCTCCCTGCCAAGCTGTGTTCGGGTGCCCACCCGTATTGCCCATCGGGGGCATTTTGCATGTCCACCTGGTAAGGCCGGTAGCCACCCGGAATTTGCGAGCCTTGGGTAAGAGGAAGGGGCGAGAAATTCATATCCGGCAAGGGGAATGGCGACCACCGAATCAATCGTGGTTCCATCTATGGGAGTTGGATGGGTGTTAGCGGGAGCCGCTGGAGGGGTATTCGCCAGACATTTTTGCAAGAAAGAAAGAGCGAGAATTTAGAGAAAATGTGATTGAGAGAGTTGTTGGTGTAGTGTGATTTTTTGTGTTGAAATAGGAGATATTTATATATGAAAATGTGAAATTTGAGGTAAAAATAATGAAAAATAAATTAAAAGTGGAAAAACAGATATATTTTATTGGGAAGTGAAAAATTTTTATTTAAATATGAACAATTCAGAATTTTGAATTTAAAAAAAATGAAAAATGCCAAGGCATTGCCGTAGGTGAATCGCGTTGCGCCATGTCGGCGTGCTCGTTGGCAAGAGCATGTTCGTGTCGTCGGCAAGAGCACAGGGGTGCTTGCCGCGCCGACGGCACGGCACCTACTCGTTGCAACGAACAGCGCTAGCGCTGATGGATGCTCTAATGATCCCTTGCTCTTCAAATATCACAATTTATCATAGTTATTTTGTTTAGATTAAAACATGTCTCTAGTAAGTATTATTCCCATCGTCCGTTATTAATTGACTTAAGTTTGCTCAGTTCGGATTTTGAAATATAATAAGAAAAATTGATAGTAAAAATTTGTAAATGTGTGTTCTACCTTTATAAGTTTCATTTGTCCACTATAAATAGTTTTATTGGTGGACGACACGATTTTATTATAAAATTGGTAAAATATGGAAGAAAAGTAAGTAGGAAAGAGAAAGAGAAAATATCGATAAAGTAAGAAAGAAAAAAAACGAAGAGCGAGTAATTAAACATACAAGTAAGTGTGCAGATGATTAAGATTCATCAAAATCTTATCGCTAAACTTGTTTTCATATCACAATCTGACACAAGATTTTTCAATAGTACTGTATAAAATAAGATAAGAGCCCCACCCACCACCACCCACCCCCACCCACATTATAAAAGGCCACAAACTCTGCTTCTAAAACACAAACCTTTGTAAATCATCACCTCTCAAACTCTCCAAAGACTTATTCACACATTTCCAAAAACTGATTTTGGAAACAATCAAAGTTAATCTACCAACCCAAAACACTACCCTTTTTATCCCTTTTCAACTCTCACCAAACCCTCATTCTACTCAATATTCTCCCCATTTTCATCTCTTTCACACATTATTCTTGATCCAATTTTTTTTGCAACGACAATTTTTCTTCATTTCTTGACACAATAGACAAGAAATGGAGGATAGAATGAGGCGTTCGGGGCGGCAAACGAGCCGCAGCGCCAGCCGGAGGATGGTGGAGGAGGTGTTTGCCGGCTCCACCGCGTCGAGGAGGCAGAGCGTTAGGGCGGACGAGGACGAGGAGGCCCTGCGATGGGCGGCGCTCGAGAAGCTCCCGACATACGATAGGCTGAGGAAAACCGTGTTGAAATCGTTCATGGAGGCGCCGAGTCAAGGGAGAGTTAAGGTTGTTCACAAAGAGATTGATGTGAGAAAAATGGACATGAATGAGAAGCAAGAATTCATTGACAGATTCTTCAAAGTTGCTGAGGAAGATAATGAGAAGTTCTTGACAAAGTTTAGAGATCGCATTGAGAAGTAAGTTTCATCTTTCATTCATGCACACCGCAAATAGGAGTCCTGTTATGTTTTTCTATTTTGGTTCGTCAGTAAATTAGAGTTCCAGACCTTCTGGTCCCAACTAACTTTTTGTCATCCATTTTTCTTAATGTTTCATAAAACTCGTGCCAAAAAAATGACACTCCTAATCACGGATTGAAGGGGGTGATTAGTATTTTAATTGATTCAAGGAACTTGTCAAATTTTATTGACTTGGTCCTGTTTTGGATTTTACTATGTGCATGAGTTTGACTTGTTATTTTGTTATTGTAATTTGTTGCTTTTGTCATGAAACCTTGCTTATGGTACTATTTTGTTTTTAGTTTTTATCAAGTTGTCACGCGTCGTTTTTTATTAATAGTCAGACGCTGTAGCTAAGATGATTGTAGTGGGTGTTTGAAAACGAAGGCTAAACAAATATGCATTTTCTTAAAAAAGTATAAGTTGATATTTTCTTTGTATGTTCGGTAAATTGCATCTACTAATAATTTTATTAATTAATTTAAAATTAATAAAATTATACAATGACGAAATGCTGTTCAACCAATCAATTGTTCACGGTCGAACTGGACTATTTATCCGGTTCAACCAAGTACAAGTTCACCGTCGAACTAGACGGGCCAGTCCGACTTCTAAAACAATGCCTTCAATGTTCTACTTATGTATGTAAAAACTAAGAATAAGGACTTCAAATTAAAGTATGAGGAGTTCAAATTAAAGAATAAGGACTTGAAATTAAAGCAGACTTTAAAGTGATACCATGCGTACAAATCTGAAAACTTTCACACCACATGATCAAATCAGTTAATGCTTAATAGTGTTGCATAAATGCAATTAATTTGTTAATAATCTTGTGATTACACAGGGTCGGAATTTCCCTACCTACTGTTGAAGTGAGATTCGAACACTTGACTGTGGAGGCGGACTGCTTCGTCGGAGATCGGGCGCTTCCAACGCTGATCAACACGGCGCGCAACATCGGCGAGACGGCGTTAGGCTGCATAGGAATTAGGCTGGCTCAGAAAACTAAACTCACTATACTAAAAGACGTCTCAGGCATCATAAAGCCTTCTAGGTAAATTTTTGTAAAAAGAAAATACTACTACTTATATAATTTAATTTAGTTTGTTAATTAGTAATAGTGGCAAATTGAAATTCGCAAGTAAATGATTAATTTTGGCTGGACAGGATGACCCTTTTACTAGGGCCACCATCTTCAGGGAAAACAACTCTTTTGTTGGCTCTGGCAGGAAAATTGGACCCAGCTTTGAAGGTTTGATTTTTCAATGACATGTCATTTATATATTGTTCACACGTATTTAATTATTGGTGCAAGTAGGCTTACCTGTTTTGTACCAAATCTTGAGACTTAATTAATTAAATTCTATTGACTTTATTATGAAAATAAACAGACAAGGGGAGAAATCACATACAATGGGCATCTGCTAGATGAATTTGTACCTCAAAAAACATCAGCATACATTAGCCAAAATGATGTTCATGTAGGAGAAATGACTGTCAAAGAAACCCTAGATTTCTCGGCAAGATGCCAAGGGGTCGGATCTCGATACGGTATATCTTTTACCTGCCCGTAGTAGTTAATTGTAATTTTATATATTTATTGAATTTGTTATCAATAATTTTGGGGGACCTAATTAAAATATGGAAATATTATGCTTATGAAATTATTATGCCACTATAGTGTATTTAGGATTTAATATTGAAATTATTAAACAGAACTTTTGACTGAGCTTGCAAGAAGGGAAAGGGAAGCAGGTATTTTTCCTGAGGCAGAAGTTGACTTGTTTATGAAGGTAATTAAAAATATAAGCTTAGCTAAGCAGTTGGTACTAAATGTTAGCTTAACTAATTTTTTGTGAATTATTAAATTAGTTTCAAATTTTTAACAGGCAACTGCTATGGAAGGTGTAGAGAGCAGCCTTATTACAGACTACACTTTAAGAGTAAGGACTCAAATTTCTTAAGAAATAAATTGATGGTGCCATGATTTATTCTCCGTTAAAAATCTTGTTTTTTATTCTGTCTATTAAAACTAGTTTTTATCTATTTAATGTAAATTTTCTCTAATAAAAATGTATCTTATTTTTCACTAATAATATTTTAACTACTACTTATTATTTTCTCTAATCTATTTTATTTGACTAATTTTATACTTGTATCATTCACTATTTTTCTTGGCAGAGTAATATTTTATGGTGTAACGGGAAAACAATATTATTAATGATTTCCTTATATTTTAATACTATATTCGAATAAATGCAGATATTAGGACTAGACGTTTGCAGGGACACAATTGTTGGAGATGAGATGATGAGAGGAATATCTGGAGGCCAAAAGAAACGTGTCACAACAGGTTTACTAATATTGTTATAACTTTTAGTAGGAGTATTTGTTTTAGAATTAACATTTGCTGTAAAATTTAGTGGAGGAAGAGTAACATGTAGACTTAATAGTAATTTATGATATGACTGTCTATAAATTCAAGGTCTACTTTAGTGAAATTATAAAAAACAAAAAAGAATGTGATCATTGTGGGAAAAGGTTTGTCCTAATAAACGCATTTGTTGACAAAATCCACTAGTGAGATTACCAAATCATTAGAAGTTGACATATTAACACATCTCATTATGTTTTTCTTTCCCATTAAATCTTACCTAACACTACCTAAGAAGAGACTCCGTCAACTGATAAGAAATTCTTTACTATTCTTGGTAATGGGCATACTTTTGGGCCTTACTCAAAGCCTTCTACCATTACAGGAGAGATGATTGTTGGCCCAACAAAGACACTCTTCATGGATGAGATATCCACAGGCCTAGACAGCTCCACAACATTTCAAATTGTCAAATGTTTGCAACAAATTGTGCACCTAACTGAGGCCACCATCTTCATGTCCCTCCTCCAGCCGGCCCCCGAGACGTTCGATCTATTCGACGACATCGTCCTCCTCTCCGAAGGCCAGATCGTTTACCAAGGCCCAAGAGAACATGTAGTTGAGTTCTTTGAGAGTTGTGGCTTCAAATGCCCTGAGAGAAAAGGCACTGCTGATTTCTTACAAGAGGTATTACCTTATTCCAATCCTTTGTTTTAATTATAAAAAAACACACATTTAAAATCAAATTTTGCAATAGGTGACATCAAGAAAAGACCAAGAGCAATACTGGGCAGACAAGCACAGACCATACAGTTATATCCCGGTGAGCGAGTTTGTGAGGAGGTTCAAGCGCTTCCACGCGGGACTACGCCTTGAAAACGAGCTCTCGGTCCCGTACGACAAAAGCAGAAGCCACAGCGCCGCCCTGGTGTTCAAAAAATACTCAGTCCCAATGATGGAGCTACTCAAGGCCAACTTTGACAAGGAGTGGCTCCTCATTAAACGCAACTCGTTCGTCTACGTCTTCAAGACGGTCCAGATCTTCATCGTGGCCATCATCACCTCCACACTATTCCTGAGGACTCAGATGCACACCAGGAACGAGGACGACGCCTCAACCTACATTGGCGCCCTGTTGTTTAGCATGATCTGCAACACCTTCAACGGCTTCGCAGAGCTGTCTCTCGCCATACAGAGGCTTCCGGTCTTCTACAAACAGAGAGACCTTCTCTTCCACCCTGCTTGGACTTATACTCTCCCAAACTTTCTCCTCAGAATCCCTATATCCTTGTTCGAGGCCGTGGTTTGGACGCTTACAACGTATTACACAATCGGATTCGCCCCACAAGCGGCCATGTGAGTTCACTCACACTGACTACATGCCATCCATGCCTAATCTTGCAGCCTAAATAAATGAACATTATTTTTCTCCTCAGATTCTTCAAGCAGTTGATTCTCACCTTCGTCATCCAGCAGATGGCTGCAGGGATATTCAGGCTGACTGCAGGGCTGTGCAGAACCATGATCATTGCCAACACGGGAGGCGCCCTCACTCTCCTCCTCGTGTTCCTTGTAGGCGGCTTCATCCTCCCCAAAGGTTGGAAACATCCATCACCACCTCTGGCTCCTGTCATGTATAAATACAACTAAACTTTTCTTTGTTTTCCAGACAAGATTCCTGACTGGTGGGGATGGGCGTATTGGTGTTCGCCTCTCTCGTACGCATACAACGCCATTACTGTAAACGAGATGTTCGCTCCCAGATGGATGAACCAAGCGGTATAATTATTTTTTTTTTGGACTTATTAAATATCATGAAGCTAACATGTTTGTGGTGCAAATGCAGGCGTCAGACGGGATCACGCCATTAGGCATAGCGGTTTTGAACAACTTCAACATCTTCCCGGATAAAAACTGGTATTGGATTGGATTTGGAGCTCTTGTCGGATTCACGTTGCTCTTCAACATTCTATTCACATTCTCACTCATGTATCTCAACCGTAAGTTGTGGGATTCGCGTTTTGTAGCGCCTATACTTATAAATGTCGCGACTCATTCTCTTTGCGTTCGATACCAACAGCTCTTGGGAAGCCACAGGCTATAATATCTAAGGAGCAAGCAAGGGAGATGGAAGAGGAGTTGATTGGAACTAATGCACCGAGACTCAGGCCAACCAGGTCGAAAAATGACTCTTTCCCCCGAGCCTTGTCGACAAGAGATGGAAACAAAACTTGTAAGATCACATTAATCTATCTACTAGTAGCAAAGTAACATAGTTTGCTTATAAAGTTTTTTCATTATGTCAGTTGAAATGACGATGCAACGGATGAGTAGTGGTTCGTTAAATAGGAACGACGACTTAAACCTTGGTATGGCGCCAAAGAGGGGAATGGTGCTCCCGTTCACCCCTCTATCCATGTCCTTCGACAGTGTAAACTATTTTGTCGACATGCCACCGGTAAGGATTCTAAAATTTGAACTGTTTTTTTATTTACTCGAGACAACTAAAACATGCCTTCGATCGTGCAGGAAATGAGGGAACAAGGAGTCACCGAGGATAGGCTACAGTTGCTACGTGATGTAACCGGGGCGTTCAGGCCTGGAGTGCTGACGGCCTTAATGGGAGTGAGCGGAGCAGGTAAAACGACGCTGATGGACGTTCTAGCTGGCAGAAAAACCGGCGGTTACATTGAAGGTGACATCATGATATCCGGATTTCCCAAGAAAAAAGAAACATTTGCAAGAATCTCTGGATACTGTGAACAAACCGACATACATTCGCCTCAAGTTACCATCCATGAATCTCTCATCTACTCGGCCTTCCTCCGTCTCCCTAAAGAAGTCTCCAAGGAGCAGAAGATGGTGAGCTCATGTTTCTTACTGGCTGACAAATATAAATGTTACTACTCATTTGTAGATTTTAATTTGATATTTTGTGTTAGGCCTTCATTGATCAAGTTATGGATCTTGTTGAGTTGGAGAATCTCAAGGACGCCATTGTAGGCATCCCCGGGATAACAGGGCTATCGACAGAGCAGAGGAAACGACTGACCATCGCGGTTGAGCTAGTTGCGAATCCTTCGATTATATTCATGGATGAGCCCACTTCTGGGCTTGATGCAAGAGCTGCTGCCATTGTTATGAGAACTGTGAGAAACACAGTTGACACTGGGAGAACTGTTGTTTGCACCATCCACCAACCTAGTATTGATATTTTTGAATCTTTTGATGAGGTAACATACACATTTTTCATCCTCTTAAATTCAACCATTTACTAAAACTATCTTTGTTTCTTGAAATCAGTTGCTTCTCATGAAGAGAGGAGGCCAGGTTATCTATGCAGGGCCGTTAGGCCGCCATTCGCAGAAAATCATCGACTACTTTGAGGTATTCAAACATATTAGTACAAAAATGAAAAATGTATGATTCTTATCGAACGTACGAAATTGCAGGCGGTTCCGGGAGTTCCGAAGATCAAAGACAAGTACAATCCAGCAACATGGATGCTGGAAGCGAGCTCAATCGCGACAGAATCCCGACTAGGAATGGATTTTGCAGACTACTACAAAACCACAGAGTTATATGAGTAAGTAAAATATATGCTAATTTTTTGCAAACCGTCATATTTGTGATCTAACTAATTTATACAGGAGAAACAAGGCATTGGTGAAGGAGCTGAGCACGCCGGCTCCAGGCGCGCATGACTTGCACTTTGAAACAGAGTTCTCACAGTCAAGTTGGGTGCAGTTTAAGTCCTGCCTCTGGAAACAATGGTGGACTTACTGGAGAAGCCCCGATTACAACCTCGTCCGCTACTTCTTCACCCTCGCTTGCGCCCTCCTTGTTGGCACCGTCTTCTGGAGAGTCGGCCACAAAAAGTCCGTTTCGTTTTTCTTCACTTTCCATTCAACTAATGTTTTTCATATCCTGACATGGTATTTCGTCAACAGGGATAGCGACTCGGATCTATTGACAGTCATCGGGGCTATGTACGCCTCAGTCTTGTTTGTCGGAATAAACAACTGCTCAACGGTTCAGCCCATTGTTGCCATCGAAAGAACAGTTTTCTACAGAGAGAGGGCTGCAGGAATGTACTCTGCCTTACCTTATGCCCTGTCTCAGGTAAAACTATTTGAAATACGAATCCATGCTGGCAGACAATATCAGACTAATGTGCAGTTGACGATCCTCTAACATATATGTCATGGACTTTCGTTCAGGTGATCGTAGAAATACCATATGTGCTCATCCAGACAACCTACTACACCTTGATCGTGTACGCCATGGTGAGCTTCGAATGGACATTCGCGAAATTCTTCTGGTTCTATTTCGTCACTCTCTTCTCCTTCCTCTACTTCACCTACTACGGCATGATGACCGTCTCCATCACACCCAACCACCAAGTTGCAGCCATCTTTGCAGCCGCATTCTACGCCCTCTTCAACTTATTCTCGGGCTTCTTCGTCCCAAGACCGGTAAGTCCAGCTAAACCCCTCACCGTTATTGCAATGCTGTGTTTTACTATCTCTAGCTCTTTGTTTTGTGTCATCAGAAAATTCCCAAATGGTGGGTGTGGTACTACTGGATCTGCCCGGTGGCGTGGACCGTGTACGGCCTAATCATCGGACAGTATGGAGATGTGACCAAAACTATAACGGTGGCAGGAAACAATGGACCAACATCACCTATGATCAAGGATTATATTCAAGATCATTTTGGGTATGATCCTGATTTTAAAGGCCCGGTTGCTACAGTTTTGGTTGGTTTTGCAGTTTTCTTTGCTTTCATGTATGCTTACTGCATCAAGAATCTCAATTTCCAGATGAGGTAGAGCTAAAGGTAGATATACAGGAGTATCAAATGTGAATTATTTGTAGATATATATTTTTGAACGCATATGGATAATATATAAAAGTAGTGCTACATGCAATTTTGTGAGCATGGACTTACTCAATACTCCATACCATAGAATATATATTGAATATCATAATTTGTAGTATTATGTAATCCTTATTTCCCCTATTAATGAGAAAAATTATTTGGGTCACATTGTTTATCATTTATTAATATTGATAAAATTCACAAAAATACTTCCTTTATCCCTTATCCCTTATTAAGTGATGTGTTTCTTTTCAACATGAAATTTAAGAAAAATTGTGTTTAGTTAGTTAAGTAGACAGAGAATAAAACATAAGAGATATTAAAATTGTTGTTTTTTGACAATAATAGAAATAAGTGACTTACCATGGGATGCACATATTGGAGTTATGGTGAATCATGCATAACAGAAGACTTGCATATACAAATAATCAAACGAGCGGATCTATTTGACTAATTATGAGATTAATTTATTCACATGTTAAACATACAATTGCATATAAGAACGCAATTAATTCACGCATAAGTAGTTAAACCCTAATTCATGAATTCCTATAGTTTGAAATTTACTGAACTGATTACTTAGAGAATCGAAGATTGTTTACTACGTTTCCACGTGAAGTTCTTCATAATTTCTTTCATAAGAGAGGAAAATTTTTGAAATCCCCGATCTTGGAATGTTTGAAAATTATGAATGATTCACTCTTTATCTTCTGTCAAGACTCTTTTATATAGACTTATTGTGCGTTAGATTAGGGATCCATGGAGGTTGAAATTGAGTCAAGCCTATTTACTCTTTTGCTAATTAAATTGAGTTCCAATTTAGTTCAAGACCAAACAGAATATTATTATTAGTCACTATAGTAAAAATAGTATTGATTGCATGTTCGATCCCAAGTTACATATAATCTGGGTTTTTCTCTTTAATTTATTATTTCTCGTGTTTAAAATATAAATAGGCATTAATTAATTTAAGTATGCTATGTGACTTAAATTAATTAATATTACTCCCTTTGTCCCTAAAAATATGTCTTTTATTTCCATTTTCGTCCATCACACAAAATTTATCACATTTCACTTTGACCATTTTTTACATTGAACTCTATATTCTACTAACTCATTCTCACTCATATTCATTATAAAATTAATATAAAAAAAGTAGAACTCACATTCCGCTAACTTTTTCAATCCACTTTTAATTATATTTATTAAAACTCGTGCCAGATCAACAAATTACAAATTTTAAAGGTAGGGGGGAGTATTTTTTTTCTAGAGTTGCCTAATTTAAAAAACATTATTTATGCTAGAGAGAAATTATCTTGGAAGCCTTTAGTATCTTCAAAATAAAGAGCGTGATTATGCTAGAGATAAAAAATACTACTAATAAGCTAAGAATTCTTAATTGGGTGGATGAGAAGTATTAGGTGACAAATGTAAAAAATAAATGGTACTAGTATTATTTTCAATTCTATAAAAAAAATTATTATTGAAGAAAACACTATTTTTCTTCTTTTCAATTAAAATAAATAAATTTTAATATCATTTTTAACTCAATACAATATTATTATGAATGAAGATTAAATCATTTTCTTTTTCTTTCATATCAAAATCAAATACAATTTCATTTTTAATTTACTTTAAAATTACTATTAATGAAACTAATCTTAATTTTTTTCCTTTTCTTTTTCTTTCAAATCAAAATCAAATTCAATTATCCTTTTAATTTAATACTCCATCCGTTTAAAAAAAACTCAATTATGGACGATACGAGTTTTAATAAAAAATTGGTAAAGTAAAAGCGAAGGAGAAAAAATAGGTAAAGTAAGAGAGATGGAGGAAAAAAGTAGATAAAGTATGAGAGATAAACTTTCCATTTATAGAAATAAGACTATTTTTTGTGTATATCCCCAAATGGTAAAATGAAACTATTTTTCATGGACGAATGGAGTACAAAATTATTATTAATGAAAAATAGTTTCATTTTACTATTTTTGTCGTGGACCTCATATTCCATTAACTCATTCGTACTCACATTTTTTTTTGTAAAACTAATACAGTAATACTCCCTCCGTTCTCTAATAATTGCTCACTTTGGTTCCGGCACGTGTTTTAATAAATGTAATGAAAAGTATGTTGAAAAAGTTAGTGGAATATGGTCCTATTTTTATATATCACTTTTATAATAAAATGTGAGTGAAATGAGTTTGTGGAATGTATTTACTTAGTAACATTTATGGTAAAAGGTGAGTGGACAACTAATGAAGGACGAACGAAAATGGCAAAAGTGGACAATTAACTGAGGACGAATGGAGTATATAAAAGTAGGATTCACATGCTACTAGTTTTTCAACCTACTTTTTATTAAATTTCTTAATATTTGTGCTGGGTTAAATAGGACTATTAGGGATGGATGGAGTAAATAAGCTGGAGGCTCGTTAATGTACAAATTGATGTCCTTCAAAACTTCACTAATATATACTCGATGCGATAATACCGCAAGTGTGCAAGTGTAATTTATCCGTAATAAGAATATGCTTTTTCTACACAAAGGCAATCATAGGAATTTTCAACATCGCCTGCCACGTGAATGTCATGCAAGTTGACTGTGGTCCATGTTCCTCTTTTTTGAATATTATGGTTCCTACATGCATTTGCATATAATTGGAGTAAAATGAATTTACATTCCATCCATTTATAAGTGAGATGGAAGAAAATTGATTTGGTAATTCAATTTTGATCTTCTTCTTTCAATCTTCTGTAGTAATTATTATAGTAATATTATTGGTATAAAGGGGAATCAAACTTTTTTATCCATTTATTTTGGGCCATTGTGGTGATGTTGCTAGGGTGGAGTACACAATGCACTACTGTATACATAGATACTTTGAAAATGAATGTTGAAGTAAACATCAAAGATTGAAAATATTTGTAAGTTCTATATTTCATGATAAATTTGACACTACAACAAATTGTACCAAATTATTTTTGAAGGAAGTAGCTGACTAATTTTTTGTTCAAGCATCTCCATTGCAAGTATACAACTGTACAATATTAAATTTTCCAAATTTGTTGGATAATACTTTTCTATTTAAATTGTTTGGAAGGCTCAATATAAAATAGACAAATAGTAGTAATAAATTTCCGTCTCATTCTTAGTCTCAGATGTCATAATGAAACTAGATTACATGAGATATTGTTTTATGTAGCAAGTAGAATGAAAAAAAAATAGTGGAATACTATTATATTAATGTGAAAAAAGAAATTTTTTTCCAAAAAAAATGTGACAATTTTTTTTGGAACAAATTGAATTAATTTTTTTTTTACAAAATGCAACATACTATATTCTTTCTTGACCTCTCCACGTTATTATACTACTCCCTCCGTCCCCAAATAATATGCATTTTGGGTTCAATACGGGTTTTAATGTAAAATTGGTAAAGTAAGAGAAATTTATAGAGAAAAAGTAATTAAAGTATTGTTAGTTGAGAATGAGTCCCAAGTCATTAGAGAGAAAAGACGTTCCAAAATTATAAAGTGCATATTCTTGTGGGACGGACTAAAAAAGAAAGAGTTCATGTTCTTTTGCGACGGAGGGAGTAATATATTTCTTATTTTCTTTTACTTAAGTTATTTAACACAAGTATTTATTGTTAGAAACTTACTCCATTCGTCCAAAAAAATAGAACACTATTATCATTTTTGGCCGTCCACAAAAAATAATAACCCTACACATTATTCCATTAACACTATTTTTCTTTTATTTTTTTTCCTTTTCTCTTACTTTTTTTTCTTTTCTCTTACTTTCCCCAAAATTTGCTACACTTTGACCCGACACGGGTTTTAAGAAATGTAATGGAGAGTGAGTTGAAAAAGTTGGTGGGATGTGGGTCCTACTTTTAAAGTATTAGTTTTATAATAAAATGTGAGTAGGAATAAGTTAGTGGAATATGGGGTCCACTACCAAAAATGGTAAAAGTGAAGTGTATCAAATTTTCAGGGACGGACCGAAATAGTAATATGTATCAAATTTTCAGGGACAAAGGTAGTATAAATTAAAATCTGTGGCATACACAAATTGCTCTAATTTTTGTTGACGGGGAGTACGATGGAATGCGTGTAAATATTGTGGAAATTGGGTTGCATTTACATTTGAAGAAACAGTGGAGTAATAGAAGCATACTTCATAGTAATAAATGTAGCGCTGGTTCCCTGATACAGAGCAATATCGACAAGGGAGAGCGATAGCCGATAAAATAGAGAGAAGGTGTGAGATCACGTTAAAATTAGCAGCCCACTCCACTCTCTTTTTCTCCTTCTCTTTCCTCCCATATTCACCTTCTCTACACTCATCACTCACCTCAATTCTTCCGCCGCCATGTTTTCCTTCAATGGGACCTCTTTTCTGGTAATTCCGCACCAAATTCATCTCCTTCGATTCCTTATTTTTTTTAGCTATTTAATTTTTTGGTTTGATGCTAATTTGAAATGGAAATTGTTTTGATATTCTTCCAATTATGCTCAATTCAACGGAAAAGACTCCATTTTTATCTTCTACTGTACTTCATTTCTTGATCCTTGAATCTGGAGCTGGAAATTTTTCATTATGTTGCAGAACAATACTCTGTCATGTGGCGTGTCGAAGCAATCTTCACAGAGGAAGATATCAGCTCCAAGTGTGGTGGTAGCTTCTGTGAGCTCAAATGGCATTCCTGCAGACCGAAACGTCAGCGTTTTGGTGAGAGATAATGCTCCCTCCTCATCACCTTCGCAGTCGCGGGTGACGGAGATTGAACCGGCATCTACCGTTGGCGGCGGCGTGGAAGATGTTTACGGCGAGGATACCGCCACCGAGGATCAGTACATCACCCCTTGGACTCTCACTGTAGCTAGGTGATCCATCATCATATACTCACCATTTTGAACAATGTATTCATTGATAATATGAGAATATGTGTTTGTAAATTATGTTGATCCTACTCATGTGCATAAATTGAGAATTGATAATGTGGCTTGAGCTTGCAGTTTTCTTTGTTGGCTAGTTAATCGTTAGTGTTTCGATGAATATGATGAGTGTGGGACTATCGCATTGCTCTGAGTTTCTCTATATGTATGTTTCTGTGATCTCGCTTCTTTGCTCTCCAGTGGATATCCATTGTTGCGCGACCCACACTACAACAAAGGCCTCGCCTTTACAGTGAAAGAAAGGGATGCCCACTTTTTACGTGGCCTTCTCCCGCCTGTGGTTGTAAGCCAAGAGCTCCAGGTTAGTATAGTAGACTTCTCTGAGTTCTTTTGTAAAGATCCCCTTGAGTTTTGGTCATCTATCTCTCTTCATTTGAGTAGGTTAAGAAAATGATGGCCAACATGCGACAGTATCAAGTGCCATTGCAGAGGTACATGGCTATGATGGATCTTCAGGTAGTTAACAGATACACATCAGCTGTGGTGATTCGAATGGCATAGATTTTTAAAAATTTTCCAACTGCTTTTGTTTTTGCAATGAGACAATCATCCTTGCATAGGTGTGGTCATGTTTAATCTCTTTCGTGCTATTCAGGAGAGAAATGAAAGACTGTTTTATAAACTTCTCATTGAAAACGTCGAGGAGCTGCTTCCCGTAGTCTACACCCCGACTGTTGGTGAAGCATGCCAAAAGTACGGGAGTATTTTCCGGCAGCCCCAGGGTCTCTTCATCAGTCTGAAAGAAAAGTACGTTTCGTCTGACTAATAGCATACAAGGTTGCTGTTCGGAGGTTCTGTTGTGAGCTTTTTCACTGGTGACTGGTTGCAACTTTACAGGGGAAGGATTCTTGAGGTATTGAGAAATTGGCCTGAGAAGAAGATTCAAGTTATTGTGGTGACGGATGGTGAGCGGATTTTGGGTCTTGGAGATCTTGGCTGCCAGGTAACTCAATCGTGACTGTGTTTCATGCCCATGCTATATATATTATTACAAATATTTGCATATGATTTGTTTTGAATCTTGATATTGTTTAATTTTACCAGGGTATGGGGATACCCGTTGGGAAGCTTTCATTGTATTCAGCCCTTGGTGGCATTCGTCCATCTGCTGTAAGTATCTGGCTATTCACACACACACAAACACACATATGTATATATTTCAGCTGTCATATCCAAGAAAAAAAAGCTCGAACTATTTTTCGATACAGTAACATGTACCTCAAATTTGAAATGATGACTGATAATTTAGTCTCAAGTAATGACTCAGGGTCTCTTTATGCAACTTGTGATTAATGAATGTGTCGTTATTGAGGGTCTGCTCTTATCCTTTCAGTGCTTGCCCGTAACCATTGATGTGGGGACGAACAATGAGCAGTTGTTGAATGATGAATTCTATATCGGACTGAGGAGAAGGCGTGCAACTGGAAAGGTTAACAATCATAAATGATCACGCCACCTTCTTGGAATAAAATTTTGAAGCAACAATACGTTTTCCACTAACTTGATGTTATTTATCTTCACAAGCAGGAGTATGCTGAGCTTCTAGACGAGTTTATGAATGCAGTGAAGCAGAACTACGGAGAAAAAGTCCTAATCCAGGTTTGGTCCCACTTTTTATAAGTGAAGCCGTGTTAACCAATTTGTTCAATAGTTCTGATTCTTAACGATTTCTTTCCTTATGAGGAATGCACAGTTTGAAGATTTTGCAAACCACAATGCTTTTGATCTTCTTGCTAAATATGGAACTACCCATCTCGTTTTTAATGACGATATTCAGGTAACTGCATAGTCATTTCTTGCCTTTTTATTGTCTTTATATTCCTCTTTTGTCATCCATCAATCACTGTTAGTTTTCACATATTCTGTTTTCTTTTCTTTTTTCTATCTTTTCTGTATCAGGGCACGGCATCTGTGGTCCTTTCCGGGCTCATAACAGCGCTGAATTTAGTCGGGGGCACCTTGTCCGATCATAGGTTCTTATTCCTTGGAGCTGGAGAGGTGTGTTTTCGTTATAAACTCAGTATCATTTCCTATGATCTACCAAAGTTATGTTAGTATAAGCAGATCGTTAGTGCTATTAAGCTTTGATTATGATATCAGCAAAATTCATACATGTAAACTGCATATTTTTGCTAAACGCGTCCTAGATTTTGTACCACGTGACGATCACATGCCATTTTTTGTCCTTGATTGTTAATTCTTCGATTTTGTTTGACATAATATGGTTTTTTGCCTACAATTATTGCAGGCTGGCACTGGTATTGCAGAGCTCATAGCTCTTGAAATATCAAAACAGGTACAATAATTGACGAGCATTTGTACTTTAGAATGATTTGTCGTACGGTAATTTGTTGGAATTTATGCATGCACGTCCCCTTATCACACGCAGACAAATGTTCCCGTGGAAGAGGCTCGCAAGAAGATCTTTCTCGTCGACTCAAAGGTATCGTAGTTCTCAATAGTTCCCTTTGGCACCACTGTTTCTTTTTTTTTGTTCATTTATAGAACCCCAAATTCTTTTTTAGGGTTTGATTGTTAAATCTCGTGTTGAGACGCTTCAACATTTTAAAAGGCCGTGGGCACATGAACACGAACCTGTCAGAACTTTGTTAGATGCTGTGAAGGTGCAAAATCTCTCTCTCTCTCTCCTTATCTGCATTCGTATCTACGCGACCATATGCATCCTCGACTGCTGAATATCTTATATGTCACGTTCTGATAGGTCATCAAGCCGACAATATTGATAGGATCGTCAGGAGCAGGAAGAACCTTCACAAAAGAAGTGGTCGAAGCAATGTCTGCCTTCAATGAGGTATGTAATCTGATCTGGATCCCGACTTCATAAAGTCAGTAATAAATAACGCGCACTCACATTACAAAATTTCTCTTCTATCATTTCCAGAAACCCGTCATTCTCTCTTTGTCAAACCCAACCTCACAGTCCGAGTGTACGGCTGAGGAAGCTTATACATGGAGCGAGGTGATGAGTCACCTCTCGCCTTTGATATAAATTCTTTCGTCTCGTGCGATCAATTCTACTTATTCCTCCTCGTTCATTTCTCATCCAGGGCCGAGCCATTTTCGCTAGTGGGAGCCCTTTTAGCCCGGTTGAATATAATGGCAAATTTTATGCATCCGGCCAGGTTCAGGATCAACCAAATGTTATTCTTTAATTTCACACTAATCTTAGCTTTAAATTTCTCCAAACAGGCAAATAATGCCTACATCTTTCCCGGACTTGGTCTCGGTTTGATAATCTCTGGTGCCATCCGTGTTCACGATGATATGCTTCTCGCAGCTTGTAAGTTCCTATGAATTATACTAATTTTAGATATCACTTTACTTATTCGTTCGTGTTTTCTGCAAACAGCGGAAGCATTAGCCGAACAGGTTAGCCAAGAGAACTTAGACAAAGGGCTCATATATCCGCCATTTTCGAACATCAGGAAGATTTCAGCCCAGATCGCGGCCAGAGTAGCAGCGAAAGCCTATGAACTCGGTAAATATCTTTATTCAGCAAACACATTCTAAATCAAACTACTCGGAGCTGAGAAAAAAGTAATACGACCTTTTCTTTACCGCACAGGTTTGGCGACTCGTCTGCCTCAGCCAGAGAACCTCGAAAAATATGCAGAGAGCTGTATGTACAGCCCCAACTACCGCAACTACCGTTAAGCTGGACTGCTATTTTTATCTTTTTGTATTGCATTTTCGCCTTCGTTTTCATTTTCGTTTTCGTTTTCTTTCTTGATCACGAACGATGAATTCGGTGAATTTCATGCATGAGTTGGGATTTTAGTACAAGGTGAAATTGTTGTGTTACTCAAAATATGAAATTGTGCTTTCATATTACACTTTTTAAGGTTAATGAATAATACTAGTAGTAGTATTTTTGTTTGAAACCGATGGAATACCAAAAAAGTCTCATATCAGATCGAATTATATATTGCAAGTGATTGTTAGACCAATTCCAAGTTTTATCAATAATTTTGTAATTTGATTTGTGTTTTGCATCTATGGAGCAAAAACTAGGTTGCCTCAGTTATAAATACACAAATATCTAGAATTCCTAGTTTATTTGGAAGTAGTCAAATATTTTCTTCAAAAAATCGTCTTGCTTTCTTTTATTCTTTTTCTTTCCAAAAATAATACACATACATTCAAATCTGAGCACCTATTGTATCTTGTTCAGTGATGCATGTTTTTTTCGCAAAAGATCGTTAATTTACTCGATTTAGAAGCTAGGGTTCTTGAAATTCAATTGGGGTTTTGGATTTGAGCTTAATCCCCCTTTCCAGAGGCTGTATCTTTTTCCCATATCTCCGAAATCGATCCCTTTTCTCAGCTGCCAGCCACATCTCAATTACTCAACTCTTAATTCCGAGTTCGTTGCTCGGGCTTTTCCTCTACTACTTCTTCGAGCCCAGATTGAGGAGTTCAATAATCGTTTCGGGGAATGAATTTTTTTTTCTTGAACTAATAAATTAAGAAAAGATGCTATTTTCTACTTTCCCCTTTTAGAGATTTAGGGTTTTGTTTCTTTGCAGCGTAGAATTTGATAGGAATCACCTTTTTTCGGCGTAATTTGAATTCGTCGGATCTCGCCCTATTGCGTTTCGGAATCTATCCATGGCGTCGTACCGGCCATTCCATCCGCCGCCGCAGTCAACGTTTGCTCCGCCACCGCCTCCTCCACCGTCGTCGAATCAGAACCCGCCGCCGCCTCCACCACCAGCAGCTGCGCCGCGCGGCGGAAGTCAGTATTCTCAGAATTGGGGTCCCTACAACGGCGGCATTGGGTCGAATTACAATTACCAGCATCCAGGCTATGGATCGTCTTCATCGCAGCAGCATTTTAACCCTCAACAGCAGCCGTATCAATTTCCGCCTCCGCCCCCTCCACCGGAATCATCTTCTTATCCTCCCCCGCCGCCACCGCCTCAGTCTGCCTACTACCCATCATCTCAGTATTCACAGTTTAATCAGCCACCACCTCCACCGCCTCCTCCTTCGTCTCCTCCTCCTCCACCGCCTCCGCTGCAGCCCTCATCGCCTCCACCATTGCCTCCTTCCACGGGTGCGAGTAGGGAGCGTACGCAACCCAATTCTGCAGTGTCATCGAGGAAGGAACAGAAGCCTCCATTGAGTAATAAAAGACCAGGCGGGCGGGTTGAGACAGAGGAGGAGAGAAGGGTGAGGAAGAAGAGGGAATTTGAGAAGCAGAAGCAAGAGGAAAAACTCAAGCAGCATCTTCGAGAGTCACAGAATAAAGTTCTGCAGAAAACCCAAATGTTGGCCTCTGGAGCTAAGGGCCACGGCTCCATTACTGGATCACATATGGGTGACAGAAAGAGCACTCCATTGTTAGGCGGTGATAGAATCGAAAACCGGCTGAAGAAGCCAACCACCTTCCTCTGCAAGTTGAAGTGAGTATACCGGAGCTCCTCATTCGAGTTTGTTGGCCTTCTATGGTATTTTAATCTATTTCTGTGGTAATTGTTATTGCTGTGAAGTTTACCACGACATAAGAACTCGATAAGAACGATACAGCATTGCTACCTTTACTTTTAGTAACGATGTGGCAGCATTGTGTATTATTTGGCTCGAATTGATTGTAATTACCAAGGAATCATTTTTATCTTGATCGAGGGATTGTCACAATTTTCTTATTTTGCTTTGTTGCTCGAATTATGACATTGATTTTTACAGATTCTTCTTTGAGTGTATGTATAAGATTTTCCACTTTTCTCTTAGACATCGTTATTTGGATAATATATTCGCTAACAATTTTGTGCCTTTTTAGGTTTCGGAATGAACTGCCTGATCCATCTGCAAAGATGAAGCTTTTGTCATTAAAAAGGGACCCTGATAGGTATGGAACTCTATCGTATTTATAATCAACTGCCACAACGTGAATACTTGGCTGAAATTCACCTTTCAGTCATGGCTAGCGCCCGTGTCACTGGTCACAGAATTGTAAATTGGTTCAACCGGTGCATTTCTGACACTGGTCTAATTCCAGTCTGATACATATGGCCTTTGCAGATACTGTAAATATCAAATCACATCATTGGAGAAGAACTGGAAGCCTCAGCTACATGTTGAACCTGATCTCGGGATACCGCTGGACCTTCTTGACCTGAGTGTTTACAAGTAAAACCTTCTCAGGCCCTTCTTTCTTTCATGCACCTTAGGCTGAGTTGCTTGTCTGATTTGTTCCATCATTCTCTGTTGATCAGTCCTCCCAAAGGTGAAAGGATACCCCTCGATCCTGAAGATGAGGAGTTATTGCGTGATGATGATCCTATAACCCCAATTAAGACTGATGGTATTAAAACGAAAGAAAGGCCTACAGATAAAGGTGTCTCTTGGCTTGTTAAAACACAATACATATCGCCCCTGAGTATTGAGTCCAGTAAGCAGGTATCAGTGAGTTATTTCTCACTACGAATCACCCAGACTCTACTGGAAAAATAACCTGGAAATATGTGATATTACTTGCAGTCTTTGACAGAGAAGCAAGCAAAAGAATTGCGAGAATCTCGAGGTCGGAGCCTCTTGGAGAACCTCAACAGTAGGTTAGTTGACTTGTTTTCTACTCTGCAAGAAGAATTACGATTGAGCCATTTACAATAATTTATTGATCCCCTTTACTTTGTTTCAGGGATAGAAAAATTCAGGATATTGTGGCGTCTTTTGAGGAATGCAAGACCAAGCCTGTCCATGCAGTTAATCGCCATCTACAACCGAGAAGGGTCCTCCCACTTTTGCCTGATTTTGACAGGTATATTGTATCTTCATGTAATTCATAACTTTAGCTATTTCTAGTTGTGTGTATGAAGTGGAATAATCTGGTATAAATATTAGTATTATTTTGACTCTTATGCAAGTTGGCATTGATTGGCATGTGTTGTTTTACAATCCTAGTTCCTGCATTTGTTTTGCTACATCAAGAAGATACTATTTTTAATTTCCTTAATTTTCTTTTCAGGTACGAGGACCACTTTGTGGTTGCAACTTTTGATAGTGCTCCAACTGTGGATTCAGAAATCTACAGAAAATTGACTGCAGCTGATCGTGATGAGTACGAACAGAAAGTACGTATACATTGATTAACTGCCAGTGGAATTCTGTGGTCAATATTTAGATAGTGTTGGAGTATGTAAGACACATACCTTCACGGTGTGACGAGTCATATGGCTTTGCAGGCAATCATGAAAAGTTATGCATCAACAAGCACGGATCCTGAAAGGCAAGATAGATTCTTAGCGTACATGGTGCCATCAGTAGACGAGGTGTTATTTTCACAGGATTGAGGCTTCAGTTTGTTCATATCCAATAATGTTCATCCAAATTGATAATCATTTCTTGGTTATGGTGACAGATTGAGAAGGATATATACGATGAAACTGAAGATGTCTCATACTCATGGGTCCGCGAGTATCACTATGATGTATGGTTCCATTGTGTCTTTTTCTTTTGATACTACAACTGTTTCTCTTATTATGTCCTTTGTCCTTTAACCACTTGACAGGTTCGAGGTGATGATGTGGATGATCCCACAACGTATCTTGTGTCCTTTGGCAATACAGAAGCCAGATACTTGGTCTGTCCTTTTTCTTGATTTATTCCTTTTTAATTTTCTCTCATACAATCAGCATACTTGACTGATTCTTGTTCGCGCAGCCCCTTCCAAAGAAGTTAATCCTAAGGAAAAAGCGTGCGAGAGAGGGAAAATCTACTGAGGAGGTGGAACAATTTCCAGTGCCAAGATCAATAACTGTAAGGAAACGAACCAAAGTTGATATCAGAGAATTGGTAGAAGAAGAGGTATGTAAAAAGAACTCATTACTCTCACGTTCATCTATACAGTGCCGGTTCTCACTCCTCCACTCTCATCAGGATTATGTACCATTGAAGGGTAATCTAAACTCAAGAAGTGGAAGGGACGGCAGCATGGATAGAGGACTCACTCGACTGCGTAGGATGAGTAGTCAGGACATGGAACCCGATAATTACAGCGGTGCCGAGGATGACTTGTCCGAATAGTTGCTCTTGACCATAATATTGTTGATTGCAGGGCAGGAAGAAAGAACATGCTTGCCCAGTTTGGGCTCTCCCTCTATCTCTCTCTCTTCCCTTATGGGAATCACATTTATATTTTTTTCGTTTTTTGCCTATTTTCTGGTAAATTAAACTACAGTTCCCTCTAAAAATAGATGAAAGGAAAACTACATTTCTTGTATTGTGTTTGTTACCCTTTAGTCAAGCTTAGTAGTATAAGATTAAATCAAGAGTGGTTCATATTATTTCTTACAACATGAGGAAAGCACCAGAATCCAAGCCATTATGTGCAAGTTTGTTTTTTCAAGTACAAATATTCTCCTATGCTTCAGATATATTTACTTCCTCATTGCCAGAAGATCCAACTTGAGGCAAATCTTGTGTATCCACAGTGCCAGGGGGTTGAGATTCTAGCTTTGCCGCAGCTTGCAGCACCCGGCTTTGGACGTCTGATGAGGAGGGTGATGTTGGGAGTCCGTTCCGGTTTGTCTCCAGCTTCCCAGCAGCCCATGAAACTGCCTGATTCCCAAGTGTGACTGGAGCTAGCAGAGACCTAAAGTAGTAGTTGTAATTTATTTTTACAGTATATGTGTGTCTCAATATATGTTGTAGTAAAGCTTTTGTTTGTTAAAATGGGACCTTAAATCTTGCTGAAAGTCTTCTGCGCCTTGATATGAAGTGATTCGTCGGAGTATAGTCTGTTCCATCGTCGAATGTTAGATTCAGAGTCTGAACAAAAAATGGATGATGCTGTAGTACCTGACCAAGGCCGATAACACCGATAAACTGGAGTGTCGTTTCCCACTCTGCAAAAAGAGGTTACAAGTGTTTAGCCGGAGCTTTGTAGACAAACAAATGATGATTCTAACTTATAGATACTGAGAAACGGTGCACGAACTTACCTAATAACGAATAAACTGCTGCAGCAACGCCCTATATATGGGGAATTCCGTGTTAGTAAGTCGTTCGAGCAAGAAATAAACTTATACCTATACACAAAACTGTTTGAAAGAACATCAAAAAAGCAATGGAACATGAGATTGGAACACTAAAGTAGAAGAGAAACATCCTTACCACTCCAAAACCAACAACTTTCAATGGGGTTGGTTTGATTTCCTCCAAGATAGCTTCAGCTTCCTGTAAAATGATTATGTCGATTAAATTAAAACACCTTTTTTTATCATCTCCACTTGAACAGCATGTAAGCTTCTCAGTGAGTTTTTTGTGAATATAGAACAGACAAGTGTGCTCAAGCCTCAAT
Organism: Salvia hispanica; assembly: GCF_023119035.1. Classification (NCBI taxonomy): domain Eukaryota; kingdom Viridiplantae; phylum Streptophyta; class Magnoliopsida; order Lamiales; family Lamiaceae; genus Salvia; species Salvia hispanica. The sequence goes on from NC_062969.1 coordinate 27,970,228, forward strand.
GTAGATATCACCAAGCATCTAAATGAAGTTTGTTACCTCATTGAGTATGGTAAACGTTGTCTCGGGTTTCAGCTCTTTAATGCGACACCCTTCTTTCACCCAGGATTCAAATCCACCTAGTACTTGATATGGTCTCTATTCTTGCAGAAAGTTTTACCAAGAAGCAAAGTAGAAAATCAATGTAATAGATCAATCAACAAGTTTGTTTTATTTTTCGCTTGTGTAATGAATGCTATTGGCATAAATATAGAAGAAAGGTCGTTTGCTGCAGTTATACTTGCCTTGGTTCCAAGCTTCCTCAATGATCTTGCAACACCCTTCGAACGAGATCCGTCAGCATCCATAACCAAAACCTTGGACCTGTCCTATATATATGAAATCAATTCAGGCATCACTTCTTTTCGTTAGTAACATCATAAAATATTTGCGAGTTTTGTCCAAATATCTCTTTCTCCAAAGCTTAGCCTTTGGTCTTTGCAACATTGTACTATTTGATAATCTAGTTGACTATTAGGGGTAAAAATAATGTTCTTCATTAAGAACACAGGATCAAGACTTGATTTAAGGATATGGGTAAATGCATCTTGGAAATGTGATCATACTTGAACAATTTTGAGGTCACGAATAATGACAGCATGCAACGAGTCCTCCAAATCTCTTCCTCCCTTCAGCAGAGTTTTGATGGAGCTGTCAACCTGAAATATTCATATGCCATAAAGAAATTGAGATCGTCGAAACATTTGTTTTGTTGCTATGCTTTTCTGTTTTTCATATATCTTGAAATTCAAGTTTTACACTGCGAACCTTGGGTGGCCCTACATACGCATATCGGAACCGAGCACTCCTCCGAAGATCAGGAATTCCGTCTCTGTCCCTGAGGTTCTTCACATCCAGAAACGATGCAGCCAGAAATGGACGGAGTAAACATGTCATCAACAAGTATACAAATCCAACTGAATTGGCCAGATTATTTTTCTTTTCCCGGACCAGTAAATATTAGCTATACATGTATGCAAGAATAAGCAACTTTCAACCAAATAAAATACAATTATAATAACAGTCTCTTGCCTCGGGCCGAATATCAATAAGCACAGCGTTGTTATTCCCTCGTAACAGCTCCATAGCTAATTCAGGAGATAAATCACCAGCATATCCACTATACTTCAACACTCTATACGAACCCCTGCAAAAATCTGATGAAAAATGTAATTTACATTTAAAAACTGAGCAAAGAGAAAACAAGAAATTTATACCACACAATGGCTGAAGCCCCAAATACAAGAACAACCGGAATAAGTGGATCATTTGGGTCCAAGCCTACTCTTTCTTCAAATCCCTCCAACGCGATGTAAACCTTTACATAGCAACTTTTTAATAAGATAAAAGGAAACATCTCCGGGTTTATAAAAGCCTCTGAATTTTCTGAAAGTTTTTGAATTCATTCACCTGCTGTAGTGCAGCACCAATAGGGCCCAATACTTCTGCAACGCGTCCTTCACCTGATCTAACCACATCTTGATAATCTTGAGGAAGAAATCCCTTTGCAGAATCATAAGCATATCCAACATTCTTCGTTAGCAAATCCTCCACCGCAACTAGTATTCGCCTCAACACATCAAGTGCAACAGAGGCTGCTGCACCCGATCCTTCCTTCAATCCACTAGACACACCACTCAGCCTGTTACCAGCTGATTCTCCAGTTTGATCAAGGAACGTGTTGATGTCCTTGACGACACTATCAGCCGCCTCACTAGCACTCGTTAGGGCAGCATTGAACGAAGAGGTGACGGTTTCTATTGAATTGTTTATAAAATCCTCTCCTCCCTCAACAATATCTGCGAGCTGTGTGTTTTGGACAGACAAGGGGTTCACTTCAATGAGCAATGAATCAGACGCCACAGCAGGATCAACTGTCACACTACTAACGGACATAGGAAGGTCCGGATCGACATAGCTTGGTTGGAGATCAGTGCTATCAACGGCCTTACTGAGAAACTCCGTTAGCTGAGACTCACCCGAGCTATCAACAAACACCAAATTAGGCCCTAAACCACGCATTTCATCACCGACCCCTAATCGAGTACTCTGATACAATGACTGATTAATAGTGTCAATGGAGCCACATTGATCATCTTTCACAACATAATCCGAGTATAAACACGTAGTGACTCTTTGCCTAGAGAAATTCGAGATTTTCTTGACTGATTTATTCACACTGCTGATATCAAATGCCCTAGCGTATGAGGATAAAGATTTCAAACCTCCATAGATTGAACTCTGCAGAGTTAAGTGCAGCAATTCATTAATTTCACACTAAACCTATATTCATGAAATTCAGTAACAATCATTCAATTTCACATCCCATCATTTAATACCAAATTAGGTAGTGCAAATGAAGAAATTAGCAACAAAATCAATAAAATTAAATTTGTTACCTGTCCATGGCAAGAGCAGCTGGTTGTAGCGGAAGAAACAGGCAACATTGTCAATCAAAACACCTCAATCAGATAAAAAAAAATCCACTAAAATATTGCTAAACCATCATTTTTAGTTCAAGAATCCGCAGCAAACGCATAAAGCTGTGAACTTTGATTCAGACTAAGCTAAAGTGAAGTGGAACAACCCATCAACAGTTTACGGCGCCAATATCAAGATTCTTGAAATGGGCTTTGACAGAAAATGAGAGACGATAACACTTGTTTATGGAGCGGAGTTAAACTATTTTTTGAAATGGGATTTTATTTTTGTCTCTAAATATATGTTTGATTTTAAATTTAAGGAATTATCCATTGAAGTGGGATGTAATCAAACATGAGAGGTGGGGAAAATGTGTGGATTGTCTCAAGGTGTTTGCTTCATTTGCATGGCCACTCGTTTCTCTCTAGTGGGGACAATGATTGGATTCACTCTTCTCGATTGGTGTTTCAATAATTATTTTAAACTGAAAATAAAAATCAATTAGGATTTTACGATATCTAAGACTAAAAAAACAATTATCTTCTGTTTATTGAAACGACTTCCAAATTTATGTTTGTATGTCAATAAAAAGAAACTAACAAACCTAATTAAACATTTAAAATAAAAATCAATTAGGATTTTACAATATCTAAGACTAAAAAAAAATTATATTCTGTTTATCCACACGACTTTCAAATTTATTCAATAAAAAGAAACTAACAAACCTAGTAAAACTATATGTTGTTCTATTATTCTCACGAGCCATGATGCACATATAAAACATAAATCACTGCATTCTTTTACTCAAAGCTAAGGGCATCCACACTGCGGGCTTGGGGGAGCTCGTCAGTCGCCACACCCCCAAAGGCGCCTCACTCCGTTGCAAGGATGGAGAATTATGAGAATAAACGTCGTCGCATGTTCCAATCCAGACACCTTCCAAATTCACCATTGACATATGATTTCATGGCCAGACATTGGTTTTGTAAATTGGATGATGGACTTTAAAACTCCTATTATTTTGTAGCATTTTATTGTCGATATCGGCCAAAATCTGGATTGATTACATCATGATATAAATGGCGAATGAAACTCTAAAATCATACAATTTTAACTTATCCATCAGTTTTTGATAATAATATGAACAAATTCATTTAAAAACCTGAATCTAACATACATACTATATGATAGACTAAAATTAAATATACATATATTTAGGACAAATAGAAACATTTGAATCGATACGGGTTTTAATGCACAATTTGGTAAAGTAAGAGAGGGGGAAAGAAAAAATTGGTAAAGTAAGAAAGAAAGATAGAAAAAAAGTAATGGAATTAATGTTAATGGATTATGAGGTCCACTTTATTATTGGTATAAGTGGTAAATAAATTGATGTATAGATGTGTAAAGATTTCCTAAAATAAAAAATTTGAAAGTTGTTACTTTTAAGGAATGGACTAAAATGGAAAGAGTTGTTATTTTTAAAATACGGAGGGAGAGAGTATATTGTCTAATTATTACTAATAAATTCTAAATTGCTTTCATTGTTAAATTTTATAGCAATAGCACTTTCAGGACAAAAAATTGACAAATTCATAATATTAATGATCTGAAGCTATCAAATACTTATAATGTTACCGTCTAAAATCATAAAATAAGAATATATTTAGAAAAAAGAATGAACTTTAGTCATTAGCAAATTGTCCAAAACAACGGTGAGGGTCATTTTGGTTCGAAAAGGTAAAAAGAAATAGAAAATCAATTCAATTGATATTTAGTCATTGGTTTAGATACTCCCTTGATATCCTCGTAGTTGAGGCGAAACTTTTCGACACGAAGTTTATAAGAAGGATGTTGAGTGTGTCAAATAAATACTCCCTCCATTCCATAGTAAGAGCATCCACAATGGCGGCGAGCAGGCTGACTAGCCGATTCCGGGCGCTGGCCAGTCCGCTCGCCGAACCATTGTGGGCAGCGAGCGCCAATTCGGCGATAATATAGGCGAGCGCTGGCCGATTATTGGTTGCTGGCCGGTGCGCTCGCCGATTGGCTCGCCGCCATTGTAGGTTGGCGATCAGCCAACGGCTTTTTTTTAAAAAAATTCCGAAACACTATATATGCGCGATTTGAATGTCATTTTCATTTGCACCGCTTGTTTTAACGATTTTTCTCTCTATCTGAATTTCTGTACAAGAGCAATATCGCGAAATGGAGAACAATAACGACTCTCCTCCAGTCGAGCTCTCCCGCCTCGCGCGTCTACAAACGCAGGTGGACATGTGGAAAATCATAGGTGGATGGAAGGCGGCAACTGACCCTGTGAAGAAGGGGCTTCTTTTTTATCTCTTCCAGAGTATGCGGGCCGCAATGGCGGCTAGCGCACGTAGCGGCGACGAGAAGTGAGGCGGGGCTCGTGTGTGGAAGCTGGAGGGGTTTTTTTTAATTATGTAATTTTTTTAATGTACTTTTTTTAATTTAAATAAAATTATTGCACTTTCCCATATCTGTGTCGTAAACTTAATTTCGTATTTTGCGTGATTGTAATTTATTTGTTTTTTTATAATTTTGCTGGCCTATGGCTAGCCTATTGCTTGTCCAGTTGTTTGTTCTGATGATGTGGCAGGATGAATTTTAGTGCTGATGATGTGGCAGAAGGAGTTTGTAGCTAGCCTATTTCTATTGTGGATGCTCTAATATAGTCATTTTGCTATTTTGGTACGTTCCATAGTAATAAAGTCATTTCTCTTTTTAGTAAAAGTAAACACATTTTTCCACACCTACTTTACTCTCTCTTACTTTTTTTTCTCTCTTCATCTCTTTACCTTTTTCATTTTCCACTTAATTCTTTCTTTACTTAACTCACCTAACACAATTTTTCATAATCTTCGTGCAGAAAAAAAACGCCTCCATTACTATGAAATGGAGGGAGTAGATTATTAAGTAAGAGAGAGAAAAAAGTATAGAGAATAAAGTAGAGAGAGTAAAGTAAGAAAGAGAAAAAAAGTTACTACTATTCATGGAAATGACTCAACTATGAGGAACCTTTCCAAAATGGAAAAATGACTCAACTATGAGGGAACGAAGGAGTATTACATTATTATAACGCAGACGTGAGACCCTCAAACGTTTCGAGATCCAATGGTAGCTCTGAGATAAATAACTAAATTTAATTTTTTTTATATTTTGTTGGGTATGAGTTGGTAAAGTAGTACTTCATCCGTTTTATAGTAATGGAGAGGTTTCTTTTTGGCACGGAGATTAGGTGAGTTAAGTAAAAAGAGAATAAAGTGGAAAATGAAAAAGGTAGAGAGATGAAAAGAGAAAAAAGTAAGATAGAGCAAAGTATGTACGAAAAAATATGTTGACTTTTTATTAAAAAGGGAAATGACTTTATTACTATGAAACGTATTAAAATGACAAAATGACTCTATAACTATGGAACAGAGGGAATAGTAAAAAGGAATAGTAAAAAGGCCAAATGTTTTAGATTTGAGTCCTCTTTGACGCAATCCTTATATTTAAATTCATTTACTCGTCCAAAAAAAAAAAATTAATTTTTTATTTATAGAAACTACTATGAAATGCCATTAATTTTCTGAATATACTTTATTTTTGTGTATATATGTGCATAATAGTCCGCCCGTATCATAGTTGATAGATACCGTAATTTAGGTTAAGGGCCATAATTTTTCAAAAATGACGTCACTATAGATATATTCTACTATTTCAGTACAAGTTAAATAAATCTGCACAACCTTACAGTAAAATTTCTGTACCATAAACTTTGTTTCAAAATCCTCAATTTCTGTAGAATCATAAGTACTAACCGCAATCTTTTATTCTCCAGGTTTTAATTGCATTTCTGCCAGTTTCTGTTTTCTTCAATCATTACCTAATACTGTACTATTCGTTTCACTATAGTTGAGTAATTTTTTCATTTTGGAAAATTGCTTTATAATTGAGTTATTTTCATATATGATATTTTTTTTCTCTTTCTTACTTTACTCTCTCTTACTTTATTTACTTTATACTTTATTCTCTCTACATTTTCCTCTCTCTTACTTTTTTATATATTTATTTAACACACCCAACATTCATTTCTTAGACTCCGTGCCCAAAAGTTCCGCCTCAACTATAGTGAAACGGAGGGAGTACTACTCTACAACTGGATTTGTTCTTGTGAATCCAAAATAATTGAAAAACAAAATTCTTGTATTGGCAAATATCTCCACATGACTTGAATACTTGACCTATTAAAATTTTAACTTCTCCATCAGTTTTTGATAATAATATGAAAAAATTCATTTAGTACCCGAATCTAACATACATAATATATAGACTAAAACTGAGGTTTGATTTGGGGCTGTTATTGCCAAGTGTGTAAGGCATCGACCAACCTAGTTTCTATGAAATTTTGTTGAAGAAATAGAAAACAGAGTAGATTAACATTTGTGAGAAGCACCTTCCACTCAAAAGATGGTTGTCTTAAATTCAGGGCCAATTTTGGAAACACCACTCATTTTCAGACTTGTATGGATTCAACCAAACAAATGAAAGCCCACTTTCATGGACTTCATTTTCTACTACCAAACACTCACAATCTCTTTATAAACACAAAAATCATGAAACACACACTATCTCAATAATCATGCTAATGCCTAACAAGGGTCCAATCGCACCCTAACATGCAATTATTGGACATAAAAAAGCAGCATATAACAATGGGTTGTAACACTGGCAACTTGTTTTGCTCATTGATAGATCGAAAACCCATACATTTAGATTCGTTCCAGCCCTGTATATTGGCTACAACATTCGGAGCTTGTATCCAAACTTCAAATTAAGCACAATGAGAAATTCAGTACACTGCCAGCATGAACCCGACAGGACAAAATACGAAAAAACACCTCACCGATACTTCGGGATTTTCATCCCATGCATAAACTCGAATTACACTAGAACACGCCAAGTCTCCCACTAAGGCATCATCCCATGGCATATTTCTGGGTCCAGCTGCGAGCAGTCGACTCGTATTTTGCCCGGTCTGTCTTGTACATGTGAGCAATTTCCGGAACAAGAGGATCATCAGGGTTTGGATCCGTCAACAACGAGCAAATAGACAGCAGGACCTGCCATCAGTTTTCACCATCAAAACATTATAAGACTAGATAATACTTTCTACCAAAGTTCCAAGTCTAGTTAACCACATAAAGCCCAACGTGTTGAAACTTAAGCAGTGTTAATAGAAAAGAAAGAAACTCGCATTCTATAAAATAGTTCACCAAATGCCCATGAAAAGCTAAAACTGTGCATCTTTAGCAAAAGATTTATGATAAATAACAAAAGAAAACCTACAGTTCATTTATAACAAAATAGATGGCCAAGCAAATAATGCGCAATTCCTATATGGCAAGAGATGAACTCGGCCTAAGCTATTTCAGACATAATCAGCTGAAAGACATCAGGACATCAAAAAAGTAAAAAACAAAGTAGGATATATGCATATTTGCCGTCGGATAACAGCATTTTGATATAAATACATTCAGAACTTCAACCACATAGTTACAATTGGCAGAGATCTATGTGCCTTTTCTCACAAAGGGTTTCTTCTCTCCAAAATGTGTATTAACTGGCAAAAATGTTAATATACTGTGATAGTTGCTACTTATTCTTACTAATTTCTTAATTACACAATTAACTTCACAAATCCAGGTTCCAAAAAAATAGGATGATTGTGATTTGTGATGCACTAGATACCTTAGAAATAGTCAATGCTGGACTCCACTGCTCTTTCAAAATATCAAGGCAAATGCTTCCATTGCTATTGATGTTAGGGTGGAATACTTTTGTCCTAAATGCAACCTGCAACAATGAAATCACCTTCTGAGATTACTAAGTGACGTGAAAAATTTATATCTCCACTCAATACTTGATGATGCAAAAGTGCAATTAAAGTGTTTTCAAGCAAATGAACCTTGCTAGTATATAGAAGAAAAACAAGACAGCTAACATAATTAACACTCCAAACAAGTAATTAAGATCTCACAAGTTAAAGAAAGATTGAAAATTTTCCAAGCAGAAATCATCCAAAGAATATGCACGAGTATGTACCGGAAAATTGAAACTGTTCTCAGCAATAGAATTTACAACCAGAGGCAACTCTAAGCAAGAAGGTGAACTTCTGAGGCTATGCCCAAAAATAAAAGAACATTATAAATTATAATCTTTGTTGCATTCCGGTTTAATTTGTTTATCAGAAACCTCTGGTGCATAATTTATTGTCCACAGACCGAACTTATCAACTGGTACCACCTAGCATTTCGAAACTACACTAACAACATAGTGCAGGGAAACAGAACTCCAGAAAATAACTAAGGCATGCAGAAAAGTATTATTCACAATAATTACCAGATACAATTTTAGAGGAGCTACCCCAAACACAACTCAGGTATGATGGGTGTTTATCCTTTGAACCACTTTCATGTAGTAAATTAAGATTCAAGAGACCAAGTTGCAAAAAGAAAAGTACAAACAGAAGTAGCAAACATACCTTCGGAGGTTTAAAGGGATAATCAGGTGGGAAATGAATTGAAACTAAAAATACACCTCCAGCATATGGACTCTCAGAAGGGCCCATGATTGTTGCTTGCCAATGGAACATGTCTTCAGCTACAGGACCTATAACACATTATGCAAATGAGAGTTAGGTCACATATCAATTGAAATGTTAATCAAGGTGATAAGGGCAGAATACGAGCTACCACAAGAGAAACTCAGCACACAAGATAAGAATATTGCTTGTGGATGTGTAATAACTCAACAGATCACAGCAAGGAATTCATCTAAGTCATACATCCAAGAGAAGAAATAGCAAACTATCAAGATATCTAAGAGATCAAGGAACAAAACAACAATATGCTGCTTGTACATATAATATCACCAGCACATACGGATAAAGGGAAAATAACATAGATCATTGAAAAATCATTAAATTAAACTATATACACCGAAGCTCATAGTTAAACTAAAAACTGAATTCGGTAAAAGGAATAATTAGATTAATCTAGTAAAATTAAAGATGCAGCAGATAATGAAGCAGCTTACCAGCGCTGCACGACGTCGGAGGATCTCTCTGCAAATCCTTGAGCTCCTTGAGAATCCTTTTCGACGCCATCAGTATCTCCTCTCAGCCGTGAGAAAAAACCTAATCGTAACCAATCGAGCAATCAGATAACCTAGCAAGCTCATCTTCTCCAAAAACAGGCAAGGAGAATCAACCGGATAAAAAAATCCAAATCTAGGAATGAAGATAAGCGAACAGCAAAGAATCTAAACTAGCTACTAGATGGATAAAAATGGTAGAATAAAAATTTGGATAGCAGAAGCTGTTACCTGTAGTGATGGTGGAGATGGAAGAAATGCGTTGGTAAGTATCTGGCCGAGGAGAGAGAGAGAGAGAGATGAGAGGGGAGAATATTAAGAGAGGAATAAAAGGGGAGGGCCCACAGATATATTCTGGAATTATAGCCCAATCCATTAATTGGCCCAAAACAGTAATCCACCCATTCCTATAAAGTAAACATTTCATCTCGCCAAACCCTAATTTTCTCAATTGCAGCGGCGGAGCAACCACCATGGGAAGAAGTAAGTCTCTCCTCCATATTGGCTTTCCAATTGATATACTACTTTCATTTCAGAACTAGATTATACATTCTATTCTGCAATTTTGCAATAAATTCTCATGATAACTGTGACGTAGATTTGATTAGGATTTAGGATCCGATAAAATGATTGCTTTTTATTGATGAACTGGAGCAATGTTCCTCTGTTCTTAGCTTTAATTGTTTTGAGAATTCAGAAAATGTAATATAATTTGAGTTTGGGTTTGGGAATTTTCAATCCATTCTGATAGCTTTAGTACATCTTAATTTGAGGAGATTTTTGTAGACCTGCTTCTTCGTGTTGCATTCTCCCTCTATACTTACCTGATTCGCATTCATGGAAGTTTTGTCTGCATTTCTATTACCACATGTGTGTGCCTTCTCCCTAATTTTATCAGAGTTGTATTGGTGTTTTCCTTTTGTTGGGATATTGCTCGATAAATTGCATTTTTGTGATGATTTGATATGTTTTTGTAATGTGTTTATTCTTGCTTTGTAGGGCCTGCAAGGTGTTACCGCCAAATCAAGAACAAGCCGTATCCAAAATCACGGTTCTGCCGTGGTGTGCCTGATCCGAAGATCAGGATCTATGATGTAGGTATGAAGAGGAAGGGTGTGGATGAATTCCCATTCTGTGTCCACTTGGTCAGTTGGGAGAAGGAGAATGTGTCCAGTGAGGCACTTGAAGCTGCCCGTATTGCCTGCAACAAGTACATGACCAAGTTCGCTGGAAAGGACGCATTCCACTTGAGGGTCAGGGTGCATCCCTTCCATGTGCTGCGTATCAACAAGATGTTGTCGTGCGCTGGAGCTGATAGGCTCCAAACTGGTATGAGAGGTGCTTTTGGCAAGCCTCAGGGTGTGTGTGCTCGTGTGGCCATCGGGCAGGTCCTCCTTTCTGTCCGTTGCAAGGATAACAACAGCCAGCATGCCCAAGAGGCTCTGCGTCGTGCCAAGTTCAAGTTCCCAGGGCGTCAGAAGATCATTGTCAGCAGGAAGTGGTATAACTCTTATATGCATAATTTGATGCTTTTGCATACCTGATCGTCTTTTGGAAGCCTTTTCTCTAATGTGCCTATGTTTTGCTTGTATAAATTTCAGGGGCTTCACTAAATTCAACCGTAGCGATTACGTGAGGTGGAAATCAGAGAACAGAATTCAACCAGATGGTGTCAATGCCAAGGTATGTTTTTTGAAATTGCAACTCTTATTCATAGACGTTCATGAACATATTTTGTGTTACTCATTTTGGGAATGCTTTTGCAGCTGTTGGGTTGTCATGGGATATTGGCTAACCGTAAACCAGGAAGTGCGTTTTTGACCGCTGTTTAAGCTGCCTAAGATAGATAGCTATCAAAATATTGTGTTGGGCATGAGACCTAGTCATTGTGCTGACTTTGTTGTGTCTCGTTTGAGCTACTTTCAACTTCTCTTTTCATTTATCTTTCTTGATTACTCCTTTTGGAGCACTATTATCAGATCAATATTTTGTTCTAATTCTATGATGAGAAGTTTGTGTTGAGCTTTTTGTTGTCCTTAGTTTCCTTGGTTTAGGTTTATTTATTTTTATATGATTGAAATCATGTTATTCAACAAAATCTTATTAACTCATCCCTAGCTCTTGGCTAGTAATCTTGAAAATAAAAACAAACACCTTGATAGCTAAACGCCTAAACCTCACCTCTTCATTATTATAGGGATGAATGAAATCAGATTTTAGACCATTATGAGATTTGAGAAGATTTTATCTAAAACCTAATCTATAATTAATTTGTTGAAAACTAAACTATAATTTCATTTGTTTAAAATTTTTTCATACATTTCCATTATAAAAGGATACTCAATTTAAATAAATATATCTAACTGGAGGATAAAAAATGATGAATTTTAAATAAAGAAAAGAATTATAGCTGGGATATTTTGTCTGAGTTGTTGGTGCTAAGACTGATAATATCTGAAAATGGACATGTAAATTGAGAATGATCAAAGAGCATCCCTAGTGGGTGCGGATGTCCAATAGTCTTCCTGACGGACTTCTCAAAAACACCTCCTGCCACGTCATAAGGACCTTCCATAGCTTTCACAGCACTGCCACGTCATAAGGACTTCCCACTGCACAGTGGCAGACATCCCATAGCCTTCCCGCGCGGACTTCCCTACAATTAAAAAAATTCACAAATTCACCAAATTAAACAATTTACGGAATTAAACAATGTACAGTATTAAAATTTCGGCACGAATACGAGATTTAAACAAAGTGCAAAATAATTTCATTAGATAAAAAAAACAACAAAAAGAAACAACTTAATCAAATTACACTCATGAACATATCAACGATGACCCCGACGCAACCATAGCTCTTCAATTAAATCGTTCTGGAGTCGAATATGGGCTTGTCGTTGGTGCATGTCGGCAAACGCACGCACCCGGTCGGCCCCTTCATGGGGTACCCCCATACGTCCACTGGGGGTGGCCACACCGTGGCTTGGACCGGCACCATCATCGTCATCGGCCCAATCAGTCATGCACCTTCATCTTCGACAATCATGTTGTGCATGATAATACATGCGTACATGACATCAGCGATGCAGTCCATATGCCACAACCGCGATGGACCCTTCACTATCGCCCATCGACTCTGGAGCACACCAAATGCCCGCTCCACATCCTTGCGCGCTGCCTCCTGACGACTCGCAAAGTATTTCTTCCTATCTTCTGTTGCGCATCTGATCATCTTCACGAAGACGGGCCACATAGGATAAATCCCATCCGCCAAATAGTAGCCCATGTTGTGCTGGTTGCCGTTGGCGACGAAACTGACAGCTGGACCAACACCAAGTTCTTGGTCGTTGAAAAGAGGGACGACTGTAGGACATTGATGTCGTTGTTCGAATCGGCTACTCCAAAGTATGCATGCCAAATCCACAGCCGGTAGTCAGCTACCGCCTCAAGGACAATCGTGGGATGCTTGCTCTTGAAACCGGTTGTGTACAACCCTTTCCAGGTGGAGGGGCAGTTCTTCCATTCCCAATGCATACAGTCTATGCTGCCCAACATTCCCGGAAACCCGTGCTGAGCCCCGTGCATAGTCATCAGATCCTGGCAGTCTTGGGGGTAGGCTTCCGAAGATAGGTATCCCTGAATATCTCCCTAACGCCTTGACAAAAAAACTCCAGACATTCGCGGGCAGTCGACTCGCCGATGTGGAGGTACTCGTCGAACATGTCGGTCGTACCTCCGTATGCCAGCTGCCTGATTGCTGCCGTGCACTTCTGAATGGGCGTGTGGCCGGGTTTACCAACCGCATCCTCTCTCATCCTGAAATATTTGTATCGACGTTCTAAAGCGCCAACAATACGAAGAAACAGTGGACGACTCATCCTAAAACGTCGGCGGAATAAGTTGCCCCCAAACCGCGGCTCTGGAGCAAAGTAGTCCGCGTACAACCGATGGTGTGCAGCGATGCGGTCCCGAGGTACATGAGTTCGACAATGGATGGGTCGAGGTACCGCCGGCTGTTGCTGCTACATGGCCGCTTGTAACGCCCAATTCATCTCCCTAGACGTAACGGCACGCAGCTCATCCCTAACGATCTGGCATCAATCACTAGCACCGCTACCACCCGCACCACTACCACTACCACTGCCACTTCACTTCCACTACCACTTGCCATTATAATAATATAAAAGAAACATAGAGAGAGAAAAATTTGTTAACACAAGTGGTGCGAATGAAATGAATTTCAACGAGCTGTATATATAGAGTTTGAAAATTAAATTTCGTATCGGACGTGCCGCGGACGTCTGTCCGCATGCCACAACGGCGAACGTCCCATAGCCGTCGCGACGGACGTCGCGCAAGCACCGCGGAACTCCCGTGTCCGCACCGGACGTCCGTGTCCATCCCTTCCTCGCCCAAGGGCGGACGTCCACGACGGACATTGGGCACGCTGGTCCGACGCCCGACGGACGTCCGCCGCTGCTGATGCTCTAATTATGGGTAATTACAATGACACATACAAAATGTTTCAATAAATATTTTAATTTAATATAAAAAGGTTTTAAATTTACATATTTTATACAAAAAATTGTATTTAATGTTACAAATCGATACATTCCGTTAAATTTCATCTAACATTGTTACTTGTCTTCGTTTTTTCATCTTACTCACTCCCAAATTATATCCTAAAATGTAAAAACCTGATATAATTATCAAAATTTATACAATATTTCAATATAATAATCACTGATACAAAATTATTCCCGATTCCAACTAGAAATACAACTATAAATTACGTGTTCATCTAAAAGTTTCTGTTGACAACCATGTTATCAAGAAATGAGAAATAAATTTACTAGTATCTAAACTAAATGCAATCATGACAACCATGTTATCAAGAAATGAGAAATAAATTTACTAGTATCTAACTAAATGCAATCATGCTAATTGCAAGGCAACAAAATCACCATGTACTATCTTCTTATTGAATTTGATTGGAAAAAAACAAGTTGGAAGCAAATAAAAAACAAAGGATAAGTAGGAAGCAAATGAATACAAAAGAAGTAACGGTGTCTGATGAGATTTTACAGAATGTATCATTCGGAATATTAAGTGAACTTTTTGTTTGAAATATGTAAACATAAAATCTTTTGTACTAAATTAAATATTGATGAAATATTTTGCATGTACCACGTAATTACCCAGAAATATGATCGGTTGTAAATTTGTTGGTTGATGATAGAGTTGTTTGTTGATCTGTTGCAAGTTGAAGCACTAACTAGATTTGATGTGGTAAAATTTTGTTGACAAAACAGATTAAGAAAACAGAACGAAGTGGAAACATACATGATGATGTTCAAAGTTGACATACAGCACATTCACAAAATAGCTCATCTCAAAGCTCTCATTAATTTATATACTATGAACGAGAACCTCATAATCTCCCAAATTCACTTGCCTTTCTTCCCCAAACTTCTCCTTGTTGCTGAGACCACTTCCAGTTTCTCCGTCTGGTCGCTGTCTTTCGTCTTCCTCTTCTTCTTTGGTTTTTCGTCAGCATCCGATGCTTCGAAACTAGCATTTCCATTTTGGCACTCCGCTGCTCTAACTATGTAAACCTGCAGAAGAAGAAACAATGGACACTTTATTACCAAAATTTGATGAATTATTCATAATCATACATCAGGCTTGAATCTTGTTTGCTCAATCAATTCAAAGACTAGAGTTTATGATCGAGTGCAAATGCTCTCCATCCACCACTAAGCCCTGCTTTCTTGCCAATGAAAACAGCCCCATATTCGGAGCCTTCCTCGTTCTCTAACATATGTGACATGCAATAGAATCCTAAATAGAATTGGATTTTACATATAATACATGTATTTGGTATAAGACACAGTTTTCCTTAATTAATTAGTTATCAATAAATTATTGTATTAATTAGAATGAAAAATGGACGTTTAATCAATTATCCATAATATATTCCCTAAATCATAATTAGTCATTAAGTTTGACTAATATCATGTTCCTATCTTAATATGGAAAAGGAGAATATATGGGTATATATATGTGCAGATTTGAGTGCCATTAATTGGCAAAATTGTGGTAATCATTATAGTAAAAGGAATATTCTATTCCTTGATTACTAAGTAAATAAACGTGCATATATATATTTTATGATGTGATTAGAATTGACTTGATCAATAAGAAATGTCCATATTAATTATTTTATTAGCCACTTTGATGGAAAAGGCTTTAAGGTTTGATAATTAGGGTTTGTCCTCTCTCTGCCTATAAATACAAGTGTGGGATCCCATCAAATCACATACATTACAGAGAACACATAAACGAGGGAAAGAGAGAGAAACAAATCCTTGGAGTTGGAGTTGCGCTACTACACCAAAGAAAGTCCGAGGAAGTTCTCCGTCTTCCCCAATCGCTTCCGCTATGGATCATAAAGGTAAGTTTTCGATCCATTATGTTTATGGTTACTATGTGAAATACATGATGTTCGAAGATCTTGCTTTATTTATATTTAATTATGTAATCTTGAATATATGATGATAAATAGTGTCCTACATGTGGTATCAGAGTATGGTTGAGAACTCATGTATTTTCGTATTATTTAAGCCATAATTTTATGTCTTTCGCTTGATTTATGAATCCATAAAATTTAATGTTTATTTTTTGTGAATCTATTAAGTTTCCACGTGTGATTCTGCAAAGTTTTAATTAGCTTTGCTGAAATAATTGATTGTAGTTTATGTTTGTGGCCTCACGGTAAAATTTTGGTTACTGCCCAGAGTTTACATATTTTATTGGTTTTGATGCATTCATTGTTTATACACTCTCGTTAATTATGATTAAGATTTCAATTATTTGCAAATCTTTTTATGTCCGTATAATATTGAGTGTGTCATATTTCCATAAACCGAAATCTTGTTTCATAGTTTTGATTATGGATATTTTTAATTGATGAATTGCCAATTTATATTTATGTGCTCTCTGCCGAGAATTAATGATTTCCATGTTTGAAATATGTTGTTTCTAAATTGATTCTATTTATGTATATGGAATTGATTTGGGTATATTGATTGTGTATATACAGTATGTAAATTGAGTTTGAATATATGCATTGATGAATTGAGATTTCAATTAAATATTTTACGATTATGAATCTACCGAGACGGTGGAATGAATGATTACATAATTCAATTCTCGTTTTAACATGTATTTTTATTATATTATGTTTATTTTGCAATCACCAAAGTGAGGCAAAATAAGAAGAGTCTATAATCAAACTCATATTAAAATTTGTTTAAGCAATTAATCTCTATACATTCTTGATTATATTATGTTTATTTTACAATCACCAAAGTGAGGTAAAATAATAGTTTATAATCAAATTAAGTGGAAATCTGCTTAAGCAATTAATCGCTATACATTCTTGATTATATTATGTTTATTTTGCAATCACCAAAGTGAGGTAAAATGAGAAGAGTTTATAATCAAGTTAATATGAAAATCTATGTATGCAATTAATCATCATGCTTGTTGTGGCTATTCATTATCTAAATAGTTTGTTTGTTATAAGGTCTAGATTCCCAAAGGAAATAGTCTTTGCAACATAATAAACACTTATGGAGTTAATAATTTAAAGGGTGTCGATTACCCAAAGGTAACGCCAATTTATTATTACTCAATTATTGAACTAAGATATGAATATTAAAAGCATGGTTTTTATAATTGTATGAAGACTACCCAAAGGAGTTTTCATAATTGCCTCATGATATGGGTTTTCAAATTAATGTTCGTGTTATTATTCAAAGCTTTTATATATGAGCATTCATTTCTTAATTGCTCTTATAATGTAAAAACATATATTTTTTGCTACTAGTATGTTTATCTCAAATTTTCCCGCACTTAATGGAACTAACTTCTCTGAATGGAAAGAGAAACTTGAGTTCACTCTTGATGTAATGGACTTCCTAACACTGATGAATGATAAGTCAATGATCTTATGATCAAAGTAGTTTGGTTGATTGCCCATAATGCTTGGAAAAAATCTAACAGGACTAAGTTTATAGTTCTTTAGAATGGTCGTTGCAGATAAAGTTTCTCAACGATTGACATTGCAAAAGAATGTTTGTAGAATGTTGAGGATTGCTTCACAACTGCATATAAAGTCTATTGCAGGAAAACTTACGAAGGATCTCATGAGCATGTAATATGATGGTTCTCGGACTATGTATGAGCATGTGATGGACATAAATAACATCTCTTCTACGCATGAAATTAGGATTATAGGTGAATGAGGATTTCCTTGTACAATTGACCCTAATTTCCTTACCTCCTCAATATGGACCATTCCAAATTGATTCACTATAAAAGATTAGTGGATTCTTAAAGAATGGGAAACGTATTGGTCTAGGAGGAGCGTAAGATGAAGAAGTATGGAATTGGTGCATCTCATGCTCACATTGCAATCGAAGGAGCATCTAAAGGATAATATTCATTCAAATTTATCATTCTTATGGCATAAAAGAACTGGATCATGTTTCTAGTGAAAGAATTAAGAGGCTTATAAAGGATAATATTCATTCGAATTTAGACTTTACAAGCATTACCGTTTGTGTGGATTGCATTAAATGTAAACAAACCAAACACTACTAAAAATGCCACAAGAAGCAATGAGCTCCTTAAAATCATACATACAGATATTTGCGGACCTTTTGATGTCTCGACTTTTGGTGGAGAAAAATATTTTTTCACCTTTATTGACGATTTTTTCGCGTTATGGATTTATTTATTGCAAGAAAAATCTCAGGCACAATTGAACATTTTATGACTGAGGTTGAAAGGCAATTAAATAGAAAGGTGAAAATTATTCGATCTGATAGAGGTGGTGAATTTTATGGTCGTACCACTAAAATAAGTCAATTACATGGACCTTTTGCCAAATATTTAGAAAAGCATGGCATTTATGCTAACAGAATGATGTTGCTGAGAGACGATACCGAATTCTCATGGGAATGGTTAGAAGAATGTGAATTCTACCTTACCTATGTCGTTGTGAATTTATGCTCTTTGAACCGCTATTTATGTATTAAACCGGGTTTCTAGTAAGGTTGTACCAAAGACTCTCTTATGAACTTTGGACAGGTAGAAAACTCAGTTTGCAGCACCTTCATGTTTGGGGCTGTCCAACGGAAACTAGAGTATACTCTTCGCAAGAAATGAAATTGGATTTTAGGCAGTTAGTGGTTACTTTATGGGTTACCAGAAAAATCCAAAGGATATAGGTTTTATTGTCCTAATGATAGCATGAGAATTGTTGAAACTGGAAATATATGATTCTTTGAGAATGGTGAGATCAGTGGGAGTTTTAACACTCATAATGCGGTCATTAATGAAATAAGGGTATAACCTTTTTCCCTCATTTCCTCAAGAATTAAGTGTGTCAAATATTGTTGAACAGCCTAACAATATTTGAATGACCAACCACTTAATGATGATGCCAAAGTCATTGAACATGGGTGTGGAAGAAGCATCTACAGAAGTGCCATTTCTGATGACTATGTGGCATATCTCTAAGAATTCGAATGTGATATAGGAATGCGTAATGATCCAGTTTCATATTCACTAGCCATTAAGTGTAATAATTCTAATAAATGGATTGATGCATGATAGATGAGTTAAAATCTATGGATTAAAGTCTAGGACCCTGTCGAATTACCTGATAGACAAAAGTATATTGGGTGTAAATGGGTCTTCAAGACCAAATTCGACATAAATGGTTTAATCGAACGATTTAAAGCCAGACTTGTTGCCAAAGGTTATACTCATAAAAGATAGCATTCATTATAAAGAGACTT
Source organism: Salvia hispanica (assembly GCF_023119035.1). Classification (NCBI taxonomy): domain Eukaryota; kingdom Viridiplantae; phylum Streptophyta; class Magnoliopsida; order Lamiales; family Lamiaceae; genus Salvia; species Salvia hispanica. The sequence continues at coordinate 27,989,717 of NC_062969.1, forward strand.
TCTCTCAAGTATCAAAGGACTCACTTAGAATCATTTTGGCACTTGTAGCCCATTTCGACTTGGAACTACATCAAATGGATGTGAAAAACTGCTTTTCTAAATGGCGATTTGTAAGAAGAAGTCTACATGAAACAACCTGAAGACTTCATTAAGAAATGGAATGAAATTTTTAGTCTGCAAACTTAAGACATCAATTTATGGACTGAAACAAGCTTCTCGACAATGGTATTTTAAATTCCATGACACTATTACTGCTTTTGGTTTTAAAGAAAACATTGTTGATCGGTGTATATACCTCAAGGTTAGTGGGAGCAAGTTCATATTTTTGGTTTTGTATGTTGATGATATATTGCTTGCTAATAGTGACATTGGATTACTACATGACACAAATTATCTCTCTAAAAATTTCAACATAAAAGATATGTGTGAGACATCCTATGTCATAGGATAGAAATATCTTGTGATCAATCACGTGGACTCTTGGATTGTCTCATAAAAGCTACATAGATCGAATCTTTTAGAGAGATACGGCATGAGTGCATGTTCTCCAAGTGTTGTTCCAATTCATAAAGGTGACAAATTCAGTTTGAATCAATGTCCAAAAACTGAATTGGAACGTAAGATGGAAAATATTCCTTATGCATCTATTGTGGGAAGTTTGATGTATGCTCAAGTTTGTACTAGACCAGACATCAACTTTGCAGTTGGAATGCTAGGCTGTTACCAAAGTAACCCTGGTGTTAAACATTGGAGAGCTACAAAGATAATAATGAGATACTTAAAGGGAACAAAAGATTTTATGCTCACATTAAGGAAATCTGATCAACTAGAAATGATTGGATTTCCATTAAAGCTAAATTTATGGCTTGCTTTGAAGCATTAATGATTGCAAAATTTTATTTCAGGCCTTGGTATTGTCTCCTTAATATCCAAGCCCTTGAAATGTATTGTGATAATAGTGCAATCGTATCTTTCTCTAAGAATGACAAGTATTCAAAGGAGCTAAACACATGGAATTAAAGTTTCTTGTCATGAAAGATGAAGTTCGGGAACAAATAATATCTATAGAATGTATAAGCACACAGCTTATAGTTGCTGACCCGTTGACTAAGGCGTTACCGCCTAAGACATTTATGGAATAAGTTAACATAATGGGTCTTGGGTATGGAAACGTCTAATCTTTATGTTTTCATGTTGGTTCAGACACTTAAGTTATGGATATTTTGAATTCAATAAAGTTGTTTCTACTTTTCCTGCATATACTTATTATTTGATATGCATATGTACGTTTTTAGTATTAATGCAGGAGGTCTTGAAATAAGATAATTACGGACGCGGTGTCACTTAGATTATATTAGAGTGGATATTGGTGATGTGGTACATGGAAGGAACTATATCGATTGAATGATATACGCCCGCCATGACCCGCATTAGTAGTCTCTCTAATATAATACTTATGTTTACCAATGATGAAAGTATTTATAAAGTCCAATATTATGCGCGCCTTATGTTTATTTTGTCTATTTTATTGTGACTCTGTCAAGTGTGACAAGTGGGAGAATCGAAAACTTTGTGTCCCACATGTTCGCCAAGTGGGAGAATGTAAGTTTTATGTCTCACATATGTGACATGCAATAGAATCCTAAATAGAATTGGATTTTTCATATAATACATGTATTTGGTATAAGACACATTTTTCCCTAATTAATTAGTTATCAATTAATTATTGTATTAATTAGAATGAAAAATGGACGTTTAATCAATTATCCATAATATATTCCCTAAATCATAATTAGTCATTAAGTTTGACTAATATCATGTTCCTATCTTAATATGGAAAAGGAGAATATAAGGATATATATATGTGCAGATTTGAGTGCCATTAATTGGCAAAATTATGGTAATCATTATAGTAAAAGGAATATTCTATTCCTTGATTACTAAGTAAATAAACGTGCATATATATATTTTATGATGTGATTAGAATTGACTTGATCAATAAGAAATGTCCATATTAATTATTTTATTAGCCACTTTGATGGAAATGGCTTTAAGGTTTGATAATTAGGTTTTGTCCTCTCTCTGCCTATAAATACAAGTGTGAGATCCCATCAAATCACATACATTACAGAGAACACATAAACGAGGGAAAGAGAGAGAAACAAATCCTTGGAGTTGGAGTTGCGCTACTACACCAAAGAAAGTCCGAGGAAGTTCTCCGTCTTCCCCAATCGCTTCCGCTATGGATCATAAAGGTAAGTTTTCGATCCATTATGTTTATGGTTACTACGTGAAATACATGATGTTCGAAGATCTTGCTTTATTTATATTCAATTATGTAATCTTGAATATATGATGATAAATAATGTCCTACATCTTCGTCTGGTCGCTGTCTTTCGTCTTCCTCTTCTTCTTTGGTTTTTCGTCAGCATCCAATGCTTCGAAACTAGCATTTCCATTTGGCACTCCGCTGCTCTAACTATGTAAACCTGCAGAAGAAGAAACAATGGACACTTTATTACCAAAATTTGATGAATTATTCATAATCATACATCATGCTTGAATCTTGTTTGCTCAATCAATTCAAAGACTAGAGTTTATGATCGAGTGCAAATGCTCCCCATCCACCACTAAGCCCCGCTTTCTTGCCAATGAAAACAGCCTCATATTCGGAGCCTTCCTCGTTCTCTAACACCGACATTTGCTACATTTAAATTCATTTACTCATTCTTAAAAAAAATAATAAATAAAATTTTTTATTTATAGAAACTACTGTGAAATGGCATTAATTTTATGAATATACTTTATTTTTGTGTACATATGTGCATAATAGTCCCCCGTCATCATAGATACCGTAATTTTATTAGTAGTAACATTTCTTAGGACCGACCATAAATGATGCCACTATTGATATATTCTATTTCAGCAGAAGTTAAATAAATCTGCACAACCTTACAGTAAAAATTTATTTTATCATCCAACCGGCCAAAACTCACAATCAAATGAAATCTTAGATGAAAAATAAGAAATTTGAGAACAAAAACTATAGTCCAATTTATCCAAGGAATGCTTGATTGAGACACACGCACGCACGCACGCTTCAGTTTGTCAAAACATTAATTTTATAAAATCTTTGACTAAATCATAATGACACATCCCCACGTGGAAATACATAAATAACTAAAAATTTCCTAGTTTTAACTCGCATTAAAAATATTTTGATGGCCGGTTTCTTGACTTTCCTAATCAAACGTAGCAAATTTGCCTCATTTATTCAAAGAGATTACAAATTTAGAAATATTTAATAAGTTGCTAAACTATGTGTCCTAGGCTGAGATTTGTGTGCTAGTCAAGGTGCTTGACTTTGAGGGAACATATATACCTACTAATTCGACTAATAATAGCTCAATTAGTTGGTTGTCTCACAGCCCATTGGTTTATTAACAAAATTGGCTTGACTTTTTCCCCTTTTGCTTGTACGTAGTTTTGCTTAAGGAAGATTGTAATTTTTTGATTTTAATGTTTGGGGTGAATCGCGTGACCTATTATAGGGAAGTTTAACCCTCTTCGACAATTTTATATATGTACTATTTCCTCCATTCATAATTAAATTTCTCAATTTTTTTTTTAAATTTCTTATTTACTTTTTACTACTACTATTTTGCATTGCACTAACTCATCACATTCATATTTTATTTTAAAACTAATAGTATTATAAAAATAGGACACACACTCCACAATTTTTTCTACCCACTTTTCACTACATTTCTTAAAATTCTTGTCAAATCAAGTTAGTACTTAATATATACTCCTTCCGTCACAAGGTAATGAGTCGTATTCATTTTGAGTTTTTTTTTTACCACATTATCTCCTATTTTATCCATTTTTTATTAAAATCCACACGGAGTCAAAAATTCCTATTTTTAGGAGACGAAGGGATTATTCTAATAGAATCCATAATAGTTTGAGACTGTGTATGCACAGCATGTAGTGATAAGGTCAAGCAAAAACTACAAACACATGGGCGGCCATAGGATTAAATGCTGCTTTAATCTCTGCTTGTTCGACTTGTACCATCCCCCCCGCTTCATATCTTGTACTCTACTCTCTACCACCTTCCTAGATACTGGTCGGCAAACCACTAGATTTTCTATTTTCTACTTCAAAATCACCTATATTTGTAAATTGGGTATTTTAGACGGTTAATTACAAGAGGGTTTGTCTCATTTATTTTCTTTGATAAAAGTCACAAATCACAAGAGCACTAGTTGCTTTTTTAATCTTTTTCTTGATTGACTTTAAAGGGTAATTCTACTTTCGAGATTTAAGTAAAGGGGGATGTTTTTGGGGCAGTGTGCTATATTCTTTAGTCCTACTCCTACATTGTATTTGTGTCACTGTTTCATTTGATGACACATAGAAATACAGGGTTTATTAGCATGCTTTGCTTTTCAATCCAACAAAGCCATACATTTAATTAATTTATTATTCAATCCTGCCTTGGTTGCGGGCTTAATGCTCTAATCCTTTTCCTGTTTTCAGGGCTCTGTTTAGTTATTTTTCCAAACAATTTTCTTATGTTGTTGGTAAAATTACAACCAAGAGTTTTTAATACTACTATTGCAAACACAAGAGAGAAAGAGAGAGGAGACAAAGATAAATCATTCTAATCGTGTGCCGAAATATTCAGCCAAACAAATACTCTCTCTCTCTCTCTCTCTTCATTAAAACTTTGTCCAGTTCTTGACTCTTTTCCCTTCCTCAAACAAGATTTGTCCTTGTCTTTTGCAACCTTTAAATCAAGAATGTGCGTTTTTGGAAGTCTAAGAATTTCAAGGTAAGATTTTGATAAAGATCACTTTTTTTTTGAGGTTTCCCATTTCAGTTTTTTGAAGTATAGGAGTATAAATTTTTGCAGCACAAAACTTTCTTAGTGGGATATTATAGTTAACAAATATGGAGGGATTTTGATAAAGATCACTTTTTTGAGGTTTCACATTTCAGTTTCTTGATGTATAATTTTTGCAGCAGAAAACTTTCTTAGTGGGATATTATAGATAACAAATATGGAGGGCTATTCAAGAAAAGATGAAGGGTGTCGCCAGTTTCTTGATTTGGTCACCAAGGAGGGAGAAGAAGTGCATGCAGCATTTTCAGAAGAGAAGAAGCTTGAACTAAGCCTTGCTCCACCAGGTCAAGATTGGACAAACAAAAATCCCTCAAGATTTGCTCAAAATCCGTGGCAATCTTCTCATTTTCTCCACCTTGAGTCACAGCCCTGTAGCAGTAGAGCAGCTCCAGATTTGAAAAATCCAGAAAAAAAGACATTTACACCTGCAAATCTAGCTGTGCCCAACAACAGTGCTCAGAAAAGGTGATTCAGCTTTGTTTCTTGTTTTCCTTTTATCTTTTTTTATCTAATTTTTTGTCTCTTGTTTTTAACATTGTTTCAGTGGTCCAGGGTTCTGTTTCACATAGTTTATGTTGATTCATATCTGTTTTATGTAAGAATCAGAATTAATTTCTGTTTTATATATTTATGTCTTGTGGTACAGTCACATGAATCTCTTGTCTTGTTTAATTAATACTCCACATCATGTGATCCATTCCATAAATCCAATTTAGGCAAAGTTGAAGATGATTAAAACATATGCATTCTCTTGAACTTATGTTTATGGAAAAAATGAAAAAACAAATCTTAAGTGCTTCATAAAACTATAGGACTGCGCCTGCAGTGGTCGGATGGCCACCTATCCGATCTTTTCGAAAGAATCTAGCAAGTGCCGGTTCATCTAAACCGGCTGTGGAGGACAAAAGCCATTTGAAAGCTGAAGAAAACTGCGGGAAAACCATGTTTGTGAAGATAAACATGGATGGTATTCCAATTGGAAGGAAAGTGGATCTGATCGCGTATGATAGCTACGAGAAGCTCTCGTTTGCTGTTGATGAGCTCTTTGGAGGCCTCCTTGCCGGTGAGCCAGCCTAATTATCCATATGGTCCCTTTGTGTTGGCTGCGGAATCTCATGTTGTATTCTTGATTGTTTTGTTTAGCTCAACGTGATCAAGGGAAGGCGATGAGAGGCTTGCTGGATGGGAATCGGGGATACACCCTCGTGTATGAGGATAACGAAGGGGACCGGATGCTCGTTGGAGATGTCCCTTGGCAGTAAGCATCCATGCCTTTTTTCTCATTATCATACAACTGTTCTTTTTCAACCTTGATCACTCATCCTTACAAATAGTACTAAATCTTGCAGCATGTTCCTCTCGACTGTCAAGAGGCTGCGTGTCTTGAAAAGCTCCGAGCTCCCCGCGTTGTCGCGTGGTGAGTTGTTGTGATTCCACACTCTTGTCTTACAAAAAATGATTCCAACTCCATTTGTTTCTTGCAGGTGGAGATAAACAGAGGAAGCATATGGCTTCCACACCACCAAATTAGCCTATCATGGACAATGCCTACTTTCATCAATCAAATGTACCATAAACTTTGTTTCAAAATCCTCAATTTCTGTAGGAATCATATGTAACTGCAATATTTTATTCTCCAGATTTTAATTGCATTTCTGCCTGTTTCTGTTTTCTTCAATCTTTACCTAATAGTACTACTCTACAGCAACTGGATTTGTCCTTGTGAATCCAAAATAATTTACAAAACAAAATTCTTGTATTGGCAAATATCTTCACAATGACTTGGATACTTGAGCTATCAAAAAAGAAGAAACATTTTCTCCACGTATGCTTCCACATTTTCCACAATATTCATCACTTATTTCTCCCATTTCACATTTGTTATTTATAACTTCTAATTAAATTGATAGGATGGACATTAATTTGCAATTTACCAAACGTTGCTAAAAGAAAACACTAACAAAATAATATTCATCCTTAATGAGACAAGATTGAAATTTTTAGACTGCTTTATTTCTCCCACTTCTGCCAAAAAAAATCTCATGTCCACAGAAAAATCGAACATTCCTCAATGTGTCATCACCATCTCTACGTCTCAAAGAGAACTGAGAGTTCTCTATCATCATTCTCCACTTGAAAAATAGTGCAAAGGAAAGAAAAACAAACACGAGATTTCTCACGACGTCTCTTCGAGATAGAGCGAATGGGAAGCAGCGAGAAGAGCTGCGCCAATGCCCGACCCATCGTTGAAGTGCTCAAACACGACACTCGATTTGGTGGTGTCCCCGATCAGCTCAAACACCGTGTTCTCCAAGCACTTTCTGTACTCTGTGTAGTGCTCATACAAGCCACCGTCCATGGCTATCATAGTCTTCTCTCCATTACCCTTGACAGAGTCCCTCCCCGTCTTCTTCAACACTCCCAAAATGCCTGCGGCCGCAAGACGAGCCCCACGTGTCGCAATTATGTTGCAGAGCTCTATCACCACCCTCCTCTTCTTCACGGAGATATGAGATATCTGAGTAAAAATCACATTGTCATATATACTTCCTGCTTGAGATCAAACAACGTGTGCCTTGTTTGCAAGGCGTTCAAACGAGCACAAAAAAAAACTGTACCTCCAGTATACTCTTCAGTTTTTCATACACCACCCTCAGATCAGACGATGTATCCTGATGCATAGCCGACATTTCTGGAGTCCTGTGTGTACGGGATCCGAAATCAAGCCTTTGTTTTTCATTTACTAAATAAAAATTCGACATAATAAGCAAGCAGAGTAACAGTATGTGACCGAATAAGACCATCTTCTTCTTTATATCTTCTCTTTCACATACACAGAAGACGGCTTCTGATCGGCTATATTGTACAGATAGGTCAATTATTTTCTTTGTTCGCAGTTTCAAACGTAAATAGAAGGCATTAAAATGTAATGTGGTTCTCATATTCCTACCAAATTCAAGTTTTCAGGCAAGAAAACTATGACAGTACTAAGATTGGAACGATCATTGCGAACTGATTATAAAATTCATTTCTTCATGGAAATACCTCAAAATATATGGAATCTTGAGTTTGGCTGGAACTTCATCACCAAAAAAACTAACTTCTTCAGCCAACCTAAGTAAAACTCGGCGTAAAATTTCTCCCAAGTACATCCCAGAAATTAGCTTCTCAAACATCTGCATATGCATAAATAATGTAGTTATTTGTGTAGTTTTGTAGTTGAAAAAAATTATAATGGAGTTATGCAGTTGAATAATCGAATGAGACATGTCTCCTACCTGTTCACCCGGATTCAGGCTATCAGTGTCCATTGCATGGTCATACTCTGTCAGCGGGAGATGTGACGATCTGAAGTTGCCCCACTCCATGTTTATAGCCTGAGTTGTGTACCATTTGAGCTTTGAAAAATTCGTTTGACCGATCAAATTAATAGTTTAATGCATAAGATCATTTGCTAACCATTTCACCGGATTTAGGCAAAGGACCATGCCATTTTGGGATGGCTTGAGCGCGTTCAACATATGCAGCATTCGATCCAGTACCCAATATTACAGCAATAGTAACATCTGGATCGGAATGTCTTCCTCCGGCTAATGTTCCAATCGTGTCATTGACCTGCCATGATCATCACAAACGGAAACAAAAGTATCTGAAATGAATATTTGAGGATATATGATACTCAAAAGTGATCTATGAAATTAAAAAACACAAACGCACCAAAGCTGCCACCCGCATATCAACACCCTTTCTCTTCAAGGCTTTTGTTAATTCAGCCACCACGTCTTGGCCGACCTGCAATGATCAATGGAAATATGACTAATGAACTAACAAAAAGTAAACGAGTAAGTGTGCTCAAGACGAAGTAGTACCGTGTCATTAATAGAGAATCCTTTTGTCCACCTAATCAGAGTTCCAGAGTTTATCGAATTCTGCATCACCGGGAATGAGAAAGTGAAACCCAATTCCCTCTCCTTCCCAGCAGGTTGTTCATATAACCGTTCTTCGTCAGCCACAAATTCAGCAAGCTTCTCCGCAATATAATCAAAAAGTGCCTGAAAATAGCGGGTTTGGATGTTTCAACAATGTGGTTACAACTCATGCAAACTAAAGGAACAATAAGCAATCCCTCACATCCGAGCTTGCACTCATCAGCGCAGGGGGGATTGATGCTTCGGCAAATTCCTGATGGACAACACCGCGCTTGCTGCCTCCTAACTCAACACGCAACACACGGAAGTTCGAACCCCCGAGATCTAGTGCATAAAAGACCCCTTCCTCATCTCTGGTGTAGGAAAATGCAAATGCACATCAAAACACAAACAATACACATCTAAAACGACAAGCGCAAACAACGTTCATCGCCCTTGTTTTAGCACAAAAGTAGTTATACATTCATTCTTGAAAACCTAGGATTCATGATCAGACTAAACAACATAGAAAAAGGGTAGCTTTTGCCTACAACAGAGCTCATCAAGAATCATCTAAGCAGCCAAGGATCTCCTATTTCACTCAAAACAAACAAGAAAAACAACACAGCAAAACTTCACAAATCCTCCATCCACATCAAAAAACACATAAAAAGACTCAAGATCTCTCTCCCTCACACACAAACACACACACATTGAAGCAGAGAGAGGTTATAATTCATACCCAGTGGGGAGATTATCGACAAAACTGATGAGCATCTTGAGCTTGCTGCCACCCTCCGATGCTAAACCAGCATGCATTTCAACAGTCATGGCATCTGCAATCTGCTTCAATTTGGCATCGGGGGTCCCACATTTCTCGTCAAATTCCTTGACAAGGGCCCTCGTCCGGGCCCACCTCCCATAACTCCTCATCCGCTGCCGCACCAGCAGTGCCGCCGCAGCCACCACCGCCGCGGTGCCGATCACCGCCACCCCGACCGCCACCTTCCCCATCTCCGATCTCGCGGATTAGGAAAGAAAAGATTAGATGCTTGAAGCTTTTGTGGTGCAAGAATCAAGAAACGAAAGAATTGATGAAATGAGTTGGGAAATAGTCAAATCACGGGAAAATAGAGAAATTGGGGTTTATTCTGGAACGAGAAAGTTTTTAATTGTGAGTGAGTTTTCTTTTAGTTTCAACTTTAAGTGTCGAGGTGGAAAGTCCGCCATTGAAGCTCTGTCTCTTAACTCTTTATTTTTGGAGATCTTCATTTATTTTTTATTTATTTTGTTGGATTTTAAAAAATTTAATTTCTTTATTTCAAAGGATTAAGGAAATACCCGATTTTATCTGAATTAAGTACTTTTATGTTTGCTTTTTAAATTTGTATTGCAAATTTTTAATATGATTTACCAATTTTAGCAAAAAGTTTCACATGCTTTCGAGATTTTGTTAATTTATCAATAAGAAAAGTTAAGTAGAATGTTACTTATTTGAGTAGCGATATAATTACACGTGATATCATTATCAGTCGCACATGTCTTACGTGAATGTGAATAGTACATAACATAAATAAATAAAAAATGAAATAGTAGTCCAGTCTCACCAATTACATAGATAAATATGATTATTAGTAATTTACAACATTTAATAAGAGGGCTAACCGTTGACCTTATAAAACAACAAACGTATGAGTACACAAGCTATTGACTAACTACATGAAGTTGTGAATAGTGATATCTCAACATATTTGTGACCTATTTGATTGAACCATTTGCTCGGTCAAGTACACTATCGTCCGTAGCGCCGGTTAGAGACAAAGTATTGCTTGGGATGGAATCTTGCTTCCAATTCTGATACCGAATATCCAATATCCAATAGAAATCTCATTTTATCAATTTTGTCCAGTTCACGTTAAAAATTTCATTTCACTTTTACCATTTTTGGAAAGTGGACTCATATTTCACTAACTCACTTTACTCATATTTTATTATAAAATATAGACCTACGAACCTTATTTTATTGGCTCTCAGTTAACCGTGAACCGAGAAAATAAGGTTAGGGTTTAGTTTTGGCTAATAGGCTTAAGCTAATCCCGGTTCTCGGTTCTAACCAAGAACCGAGAGGTTAGAACCGAATAACTGATATTTTTTTATATTTAATTTTTAACTTTTTATATATTGATTTTAGTTTTGTTATTTCAGTTTTGAAAAGCAAAAAAGCAAATGAAAAAGTACTATAGAAATTGTATCGTTCGTCGCCCGTTTAGGCAATTGGCATATTCTGCCAATATGAATATTTTAGTATTTAAATTTTATAGTGTAGGTTTGTGATGATATTATGGTTTAACTATTATTAAAACCATCAGTATTCTATCAATATGGATACTATATGATTACGATTTATGAATTCTGATTTTATGTTTAACAATTTGAAGTCTAGAATTTGAATTATGGATCAAATCCCAGTGAATGCAAACAAATTTTTTTTATTGTCTGTCACAGAATTTCGGTCCCTTCGGTAGAACCGAATAACATGTCGGTCAGAACCGATCGGTTCCTCAAATAACCGAACCGACTTAAGATTCGGTTCCGGTTCTTGAATTTGGAAAAAAAATGGATTCGGTTAACCGACTTATCGGTTCGGTTCTAACCGAACTGACCGAATCCTCACCCCTAATAAAATCAATATATAAAAATATGTCTCACATTCCATTAACTTTTTCTACCACTTTCATTTACAAAGTCAAACAATTTTTTAAAATTTGTGCCGGTCGAAAATGAGACTTCTATTGAGGACCCGAGGGAATACACATTTCTTTCTATACCAATTTTAATACTAGTTCTCTCTCCGACCAATAGAAATAGGTTGAATTTTTTTTTCATTCTTCCCAGAGAAAAAACTCGTATTCATTTATGAAAACTTTTTATTCCTCTTTTACTTTATATATCCTCTTTTACTTTATATATTATGTATGGGTCCTAACACCCAACACATTTTTTCCGACTACTTTTTCTCCTCAATTAAATATTAAAATTTATATCATCCCTAATTAGCCTAATTCTATTAGCTAGACAGAGGGAGTAGTAAATTATCACTAGCGGCAAATATACCTCAACTTGAACATCATTAGACAAAACCCAACAAACACATATGACATGCAAAAAAAAAAAAAAACATCCAGTGTAAAACCTCCAACCAATTAAAGAGATAACTTTACCAAAAACTCATGAAATCACACATGCATGGCATATACTACAGTATAATATTCAAACAAACCCTCAAATTCATTGAACAAACCCTAAACTTTCAATTCATTGAACAAACCCTAAACTTTCACAAGGTACAACACATATAAGACGAAAAAAAAATATTTACACATCATAGGCCGGATGTTGAAGACCAAAACTCTCAAAATCAACTATCGTAGGGTTTGGTTTCAAAACAAAACCTCCAAACCATGAATTCTAGTTCATCACGGTGGCTCTAAAGAAAGAGCCAAAGAACAGACTCACATATTCACATGAGCTGCAAAACACAATGTACAATGCCCTAGGAATCTAATGCACCACTTTTCATAATAGGCCAACTTAATTGAACTGTCGGTCTTCGGTGGAGTTTCAGGAATGACAAATGATAAACTTTCAGGAATGACAGACGATAAACATTTTGTTAAAGAGGGAACATTTTTTTTGTTAGCAAATTTTGTTAAGGTATCATTTTTGGTCCATAACGTTTAAAAAGAGCATTTGAGGTCTATAAAGTTCGATTTAACATTATATGAGCCTTTTTTTCACTGTTTTGATTTTTTTGAAAGATTATACCCTCAATGCCATGAATGTCTATTTACTCTCACTTCTGCATTAAAATATTTAATTTTTCTTTATTTCTTTCTTCTACCCCCAATAGGAAGTATGTCTTCAAAAACGTCCCTCCTTATTTTAAATTATATTTGGTGTAATTTTGTCAAATAACGGGGATATTTTTAAGTTTACATATAGTAAAACAAAATAAGATAAAAAAAATTTATGGATGGCTAAACTAGCAAAAATGATATCGTCGGTGGTTACGGGAGTAATTTTGCTCTAATTCATTAGAGGCATCATATTACATCCGATTCTCAATATGCCAGATTGAATTATTCATAAAATGTTCAACATTCAAAATTTCAGGTATTGACTTATTGCTATGATTGCGATTAAAGTAATTATTATTTCTGGCATTCATAATTCGCTCGATCCCCTTGCTATTCAAATTTCAAAACTTGAAAATTTCAGTTTTGCGATTAAAGTAATTATTATTTCTGGCATTCATAAGTGTCACATCATTGACTATCTTTGTCTCACTCTTAGCATGACTTCTTCATTGATGTTGCCTGCAAGAAATTCAATTTCTCCAAAGACAATTTCAGGAAACTTGCATAATGAGATTTTTTTTTATTTCCCCCCACACTTCATACTCTTTTCTTTATAGCAGTTGGTGTGGGGCAATGTTTTAAAAACTGGACCGGACTGGCCGGTTCGACCGATTCGGCCGGGAACCGGTAGGTGGTCCGGTCCGGTTTACCCTATAGAACCAATGACATGTTCAACCGCCATGAACCGCTGAAATCGGCGGCCGGACCGGTCTGGCCGGGAACCGGAAATCGGTTTAAATGCTTTTCAAAATTTAATTTTAAAATTTCGGCCTTGAGAGGTGTCAAACTCAAGACCTCATGATGAACTTACCAACAATTCTACCACTACACCAGAAGGACTTCTTCATAGAAATATGAGCATAAGTTAGTTTTATATATTAAACACGAAATATTTTATCTATATAAACTAATAATTCGTGTTAAATAGCAAAGTAATTAGTAGTGATATTAAATTATCATCCACTTTATTTATGTATCACTAACTGCTTGTTTTATTATTATTTGTATAATACGTGAATATGTGATTAACTATACTTAAAGTGTACTACTATTTGATTATATACTATTTACTCAATATATATTTTTAATTCATGTTTATTAATATATCTTTATGTATAATATTATTTTGCTGCATTAATTTTTGAATTTAATACTATGAACTTATTTATTTTTATACATAAACTATTAAAAATTTTTATTTACAATAACTTACTAGTAGTATAATTTATATATTTAATCATATTTTTTAATAAAATAATTAATAAAATTCTATCATTCACTAAAAGTCTAAACTTTTATAGGTGGAGGTGTAATGTTTTTGGGATATACTAAAAATATTTGGTATATTATTTAATTATATATATACACATTTATAATAGTATAACGGTTCGACCAGTGATTAAACTGGTTGGACCGGTTGAACCACGAACCAGTAGCTTCGCCGGTTCGTTGGCTGATCCGATTTTTAAAACATTGGTGTGGGGAGTGGGCATATGCTAGTAGTGTAAATCTCAATAATACAGTTCTACTATATGATAAGTATAATCGACTATAATATTTATTCATAAACATTAATAATAAAAAATGACTAAGGATATTTTTTTAATATTTATTCATAAAATATAATTAAAAAATGACTTAAGGATATTTTTTTATGCAATTAGAACGTCACATTAATTTTCTAAATATATGATCGATGCTTAAAAAAATATCCTTACTTTTTTTATCCCGACTAAAATTATGGGACGCAAATGGAAGCGTCCTAAAAAAATAAAAAGATTAAGATAATTTTTACTCAACTTAAGAACACTTTCTTCTGTGTATAATTATTTTTTTTAAAAAAATTATAACACAAATGATTTTGTGTCCCTAATTTTGTGTCCTTATGTTTTTTTTATAGTGCAAGGGAACTATAAATGTAAGGAGTAAACTATTAGAAATATAGTAGTAGTACTTTTTATGTTTTCATAATATCATGGGCAAATCTATTTTTATAAACAAGGCACTTTTTTGTAAGTAGTGATTTAAGTGAACACATTAATGTACACATTGATAAATATAGATTTAAGTCAACACATTAATGTAATGTACACATGGATAAGTTAGTGTAGATTTCAGTCTAACACGTTAATATACATATTAATCCCTCCGTTCCGCGTTAGTTGAGTTATTTTTTTTTCTGCACTCGTTTTAGAAAAATGATAGTAATTATAGGGTTAAATTATGGTAAACAAAATAAATGAGATTTATACACGGAGGTCAGCTCAATCTTCGTAAATTTCACATTACACAATTGTACTCCTGAATTATTGATGCGAAGCGTTGAATATTTCCAATTTTAAAGATTTGCTTACGCACTTTTACCTCTGTCACTCTCTCAGAATAGCTTTTCTATAACTTCATCAAAAAGATTTTCTGCCTAAAATGGCAGAGATTTCTGAGTGAAACTATCCCAAAGTCAATACCAAAATACAGACTCCCAAATCCTACAAGATTTGTTCATAACAACCCCAGCTATTTTCCATCTTTTATCTTGGGTGGACTCAAATATAATTAAAGTTTGGATTTTTATTTATTTTGCGTTGGGGTTTGTGAAAAAAATGAGTGTAGAGGTTGAACATGATTTGGCAAGAGGAGAATGAGAGTTGGTACAGGTGTAATCTTTTCCAAAATCCCATAATCAGTTTGTTGAGTTTTGATTTGAATATTAAAAAAAGGTGTCAGGATTAAATATTCTATAAATGGTGTCAGCTGAGAGAGAGAGTGAGTAAAATTTACAGAGACTTTTGTTTGCTTTTTTTGAATTTGAGGAAGGTCTGTTCTTGAGTAATTTTCAAGGTAGATTTTGAATATTTGTATGATTATTATTACCGCAATGTTTCACTTTTTATTGAATTTTGACAGCTCGTGGAATTTGAGGTCGTTAGAAAATGATTGTGCCTTCCTTTCCTTTTTCCCTTTGAGTTTGTAATTGGGAGAAGTGGAACTTTCAATTATGTGTCACTTTTTTCAAACTTTTTTTCTCTCATATTCCATTTTTACAACATGTTTCTTGGCCTTTTATGTTTTTTTTTAAAACATTTGTTCACGAGCTCATGTCGGATGGATAAAAATAATACTATCATTTGTTTTTCCATTTCAAAAAATTGAATCATGAAAGCGAATTTTATATAAGGCCCATAATTTGAGCATTATTTTATGATTTTGAATTGATTTGAAATTTATCATTTGCAATCTTTAGTTGAAAACATGGGGAAAGCTACGAGGTGGCTGAGAGCGCTGCTTGGAATGAAGAAAGGGAAAGAAAAGGAGCGGAATCGGTGGAGCAAAGATTCCGCCGGATTGAGGGATATTCCGGCCGTAGACGCCGCGTGGCTGAGATCTTCGCTTGTCTCATCGGAGAAGGAGCAGACTAATCACGCCATTGCAGTTGCCGCCGCCACCGCAGTCGCAGCGGATGCCGCAGTCGCCGCCGCGAAGGCGGCAGCGGCGGTGGTCAGGCTCACCAGCGGCGGCGGCGGTGCTGCCATCAAAATTCAGGCTGTTTTTAGAGGCTTTTTGGTATGTGAATTAATCATTCATATTTTTATTTGCAGTGTTTCAATTTCTTGAATTTACATTTTGAAATTCGGATAAATTTGAATGTGGGCCCGGTAATTCGGCAGGCCCGAAAAGCACTGAGGGCTCTAAGAGGGCTTGTGAAGTTACAAGCACTTGTTAGAGGCTATCTTGTAAGAAAACGAGCTGCCGCGACTCTGCATAGTATGGAGGCTCTTATTCGGGCCCAGGTCCTTGTTCAGGCCCGAAGGGCCCGTAGGATAACGAACAAGCTCCAGCCCGATGCCCCGTCAAGGAAATCCATGGTAAGAAGTAAATTTGAGGCTCTTATATGATCAACAATTTGAGATAATTTTGTGAATTTGGAGCAGGAGAGAAGTGAATTAATTCAAAGCAAGAGGATTCCCGCTTGTTTTGATCCATCGGGCGAAAGCCCGAAAATAGTCGAGATCGACACCTGTCGGGCCGAATCGAGGTCTAGGAGAATGAGCAACGATGATCGCTCTCTGTCTTCCCCTAAGAAATACGTCCTTGACCATCAAGATTTCGACTGGGGATTCGTCCCACAAGGATGCAAGTCTTTGACCGCGCACAACACACCGAGGTTTGGTTGCTCGGGCCGGGCCATGATCGTCCCAGAAGAATGCAAGTCCTCAAGTGGCTTTTTGGGCCGGGCCACCACACCTGCCAGGAGCGTGTGTGGTGACACTTTCCTCGGGTCATACTCGAACTACCCCAACTACATGACGAAAACGCAGTCGTTCAGGGCGAAGCTGAGGTCCCAAAGCGCCCCGAAGCAAAGGCCCGAACCCGGCCCGAGGAGATGGATGTTGTTGAATGAAATAGTGGGATCAAGAAGTAGCTTCACCGGTGTTAGAATGCAGGGATCATGTATTAAGGTCGAAGAAGATTTTGAGCTTTAGTGTGTGTTTTTATTTTTATGTGTGCTTTAATGTTGAAGTTTGTCTGTGGGATGGAACTAGCATAGATTATGTCTGTTGGTTTCTTTTACTTTGGCTCGCTGTGACAATACATAGAATTTTAAATGTGTAAATCAGTGTGGACTCCGCTCTCCATTTACTTCTATTATTTTATTTTTTTTATCAATTAATGAATTAAATTCGTGTCTAACCAAATATTTATATGGAGTACTTTTCAGGAGGAGTGAGTACTACCTTGCTATGAACATAAGCAAAACAAAATAATTACTCCATACTATAATTACTCCATACTGTAAATCTGTAAAATAATTTCCATCAGAATTCGACTATTACATGAAGTATACTAGTTCCTTCATTCCGCAGTATCGGAGTCATTTTGCTATTTTGGTACGTTCTGTAATAGTAGATTCATTTCCTTTTCTAGCAAAAGTTTACACATTTTTCCTCTCATACTATATTTTCTCTTCATCTCCCTAACTTTTTCATTTTTTATTGTATTCTTCATTTACTTAACCTACTTAATACTCCCTCTATCCTATTAAAAATGAAACGTTTACTTTTTCACACATGTTTTAAATAAATAATAATAAATAGTTAAAGTGGAGAAAAAATAAAGTAAAAAGAGAATAATATAAAGGGGACTCTCCTCTACATTATTTTCTCTCTTACTTTATTTTTTCACCACTTTAGGTATGTATTATAATTTTTTCAAAACAAGTGCGCAAAAGTAAACGTTGCATTTTTAATGGGACGGAGGGAGTATAATTTTACTTAAATCACTTGCCCAAAAAAAATGTTTCCACTACTATAGAACTATAGAACGGATGGAGTATATAATATGTAAATATGATTTTACCACCCTGGATAGATATTACTATCACTTTATCAACTTGGATATTAGAGTTTACGTTTTAGATTAAAATTTAAAAGGGTAATCTAGAGCCTAGAGATTATTCTTTTTTTCGATGTTAAAGTACAAAAAGCCACACCTTTTAATTCTTTGCTTTACTTTTCCACCCTGAAACAATTTTTTGAAACTTTTAATGCAAACTTTTTAGGTTCAATGTTAAACAAAGGAGTATTTTACGGTTTTTAAGGAGAATATAATATGGTCTACGTGCCGTCGTATGGACTCAAAATTGAAAAGAATGATCTTATATTATTTGATGAAAATAAGGTCTTAAATTCCTTAACCAATGATTAGGGCTTGATTTGACTGATAATTGCGGGGATTTCTTGAAATTTGTGGGCTGTTTGCATTAATTCAGGCTTTATTAATGTCATATTTGCAATTGTGCTTTTGTCCTCAACCTAAGTTCTTTAGTTTTTTATAATGGAGCTATTTTAATTTTTTCATGTAATAGTTCAGTGTCAAAAAATAAATCAAATTACCTTATTTTTGGCTCGTGATGTTCTATAACTGGATATATTAATTCGGGGGAGCCACGTATCGTTTTAATAAAATATTTGACAAATTTACTGGAAAACGAATTAATGATCTAATAAAATTTTAAGGAGAAGAGAAAATATATCTGTAAGGTTTACACTAGCCAAGATACAAACAAGTAATACAACTATTACAGAAGATCTACTAAGAACTAGCTTAGATCTTCAAATCTGGAACAAGCCGTTTGCTAATCCGAGAAACCTGAAACACTTAACAAACAGATCAAATTCGTTCACCCACAAGAATTAAGCAGAGGAACGAATCCAGAAGGTAAAAGAAAGAACAAAGAGATCAGAAAAGATTAATAGGCTCAAGTTGCATCACATACAACTGCACAGGCCTATTTATCCGACCCTCAATTCCTTTATCCACCGATTGATTTGCCCAGGACTGAGAAACTATAGAAGATCTGCTTCCAAGTATCCACAAGCCCTAGACTCAGCAATTCCCACATATTGCAGTCAAGCACAAGAGCCCTAGCTCCTACAAATCACTCCCTTCCTCAAGAACTCAAGAAAACCTCCCACAATCACGGTCAGATCCCTTAGACCAGAAACCAGAGGTTTCCTTACACAGATTCTCCCTCACAACTGACTCAGTGTTTACACACGCAGCACCACGAAGGAGAACACTCCAATCTCTCAAGCTCACAGCACATAGAGATCAACACAAAGGAAGAAGAGAAGAAACCCTAATCTCAACACTCGGAGAAACAGCACATCAATCACTGAAGGTAAGGGGGGAGAGAGGGAGTATATAAAAGACTCTATCATAACCACCAATACTCAGAAGACACGTGTAGGGTTAAGGAGTGAAGTGGGCTAGGGCCTTAGCAACAATCAGGCCAACACTCTCGGGCTGGTTACACAGGAAGCAGACCGGCCCATTAACTAGGCCCACTATATTACATTTCTCCACCTTGGGCCTTATCAAATCAGCAAGGAATTTGGCATGTGCTTTTCATCATCGCCTATTGATGCCTGCCAAGTCAATGACTAAACAGACATCAAACCCATAGTGTATCCATCAACCAGTTATATAAATATAGCAAAGAATAATACACAAGGATGATACCTGACCACTTTACCTATCCAGAGTCTATGTGAAGCTTTCTGACACAGTAGAGCATCTTCTCCACTGAGAGACACTTAGTCCCCATATCTGCTGGATTATGGTTAGTGTGGATCTTTTCAAGGAGGACTTCACCTTTCTCCACTACATCTCTGATGAAGTGAAACCTCACATCAATGTGCTTGGTCCTGTCATGGAAGACTGGATTCTTGCACACTTGAATTGCTGACTGACTGTCTGAGTAAACAATAATGGGATGCTTAAGAAACTTCAGCTCACTCATCACTCCTTTTAGCCAAAGTGCCTCTTTCATGGCCTCTGTGATGGCTATATACTCAGACTCAGTAGTGGAAAGGGCTACAATGTGCTGCAGCTGTGACTTCCAACTAATACAAGATCCACCAAGTGTGAAAACATAAGAGGTGGTGGATTTCCTCTTATCCCTGTCATTTGCATAATTTGAATCTACAAAGCCACAGAGGTGAGTATCATATGAACACTTAGAAAAATTCAAACCATAGTTGACAGTATGCTTGAGGTATCTCAGTAACCATTTCAGAGCCTCCCAATGTGGCTGTCCAGGATTAGACATATATCTAGACAGGCAAGAGACAGAATATGCAATATCTGGCCTTGTACTCACCATTAGATACATGACAGATCCAATTGCATTGGAATATGGGACATTCCTCATTCTTTGGACCTCAATGTCTGTTTTTGGACACTGGTCCTTACTAAGAATAAAGTGAGCAGCCAATGGGACAGTGGATGGCTTGGCATCCATCATACTAAACTTACTGAGAATCTTTCTTACATAGGAACTTTGATTCAAAGTCAGTTCCCTCTTCTTCCTGTCTCTCACAATGTCAATGCCCAGAATCTTCTGAGCATACCCTAAATCCTTCATATCAAAGTTAGTAGACAACATATTTTGCACATATTTGACAGCAGAAGAACTAGGACTCATAATCAGCATGTCATCAACATACAATAAAAGGAACACAGGAGTAGAAAAGAGATCTTTAAAGTAAAGACAATGATCAAAGGCACTTCTAGCAAAACCTAGGGACTGCATGGATTGATCAAACTTTATATTCCATCTCCTAGGGGACTGCTTTAAACCATACAAAGCCTTTTTCAAGAGACACACATGATCAGGGTATTTAGGGTCAACAAACCCTTCAGGTTGGCTCATGTAAATAGGCTTATCAAGATCACCATGTAAGAAGGCCGTTTTAACATCCATTTGCTTGAGATCCCAGTCAAAATAGGCACACAAAGCAAGCATTAACCTAACAGTTGTAAACTTAACTACAGGGGCAAAGATTTCTGTATAGTCCACTCCCTCTTGTTGAGTGAAGCCTTTTGCAACCAATCTGGCCTTATATCTCAGGCCACTCAGCTCCTGCTTCAACTTGAACAACCACCTGCACTCAACAATTGTACAATCTTTAGGTCTAGGCACTAAAATCCAAGTCTTATTCAGAATTAAAGATTTCATCTCATCCTCCATGGCTGTCAGCCACTTAGGGTAGAACATGGATTTAAGAGCCTGTTTGTATGACCGGGGTTCATCTCCATCTGATTCATGAACATTGAAAGCCAAGGCTATCAAGTTCATCTCATCACCCCATCTCTTGGGTGGTCCAATGTTTGTCCTCCTTGTTCTATCCCTGGCCAAAACATAGTTAGGAGGAACAGAAACAACAGAATCAGATAGTGTTGTGTCATTTAAGTTTTGAGTCTCAGCTGGGCCGGGTTGTGGCCAGCATTCTCTGTGTCTGGTTCTAAATTGTCCTGCAAAGAAGTGTTAGTTTGCTCAAACTCATAAGTCATAGGAACCTCCACCTCATTTGAGGTAGACTCCACCTCATTTGAAGTATCAGAGGTCCTAGAAGCAGTAGAATCAATCAAGCAAGGAAAGCCAGACTCATTAAAAATCACATCCCCGCTATTAGTAACCTTAAAACCAGGCTCACCTCTAAGCCATACTCTGTAGCCCTTCACACCTTCAGGATACCCCAAGAAAACACACTTTTTGGACCTAGGTTCTAATTTATCAGTTTTTGACAAAATAAAAGCAGAACAACCAAAAACTCTTAGGTGAGAAAGGCTAACAGGTTTTCCCCAAAACACAGACTCAGGATACTTTCCTTTTAAAGGAACAGAGGGGGACCTATTAACCAAATAAGCAGCAGTGGTTATGGCCTCACCCCAAAACTTTTTTGACAAACCACTCAGAGAAAGAAGACACCTAACCTTATCCAACAAAGTTCTATTCATTCTCTCTGCAACCCCATTTTGTTGGGAAGTATAAGGAACAGTCCTATGTCTCCTAATACCAGATTTAACACAAAGATCATTCATTTGAGAGTTGCAGAATTCAAGACCATTGTCAGTTCTAAGAGTCCTAACCTTCTTTCCAGTTTGATTTTCAATCAGACACAACCAATTTTTGAATTTTTCAAAGACATCAGATTTGTTTTTCAATAAAAACACCCACACTTTCCTTGAAAAATCATCAACTATAGACAGGAAATATGAGCAACCACCATGTGTAGTAACAGAAGCAGGCCCCCAAACATCAGCATGTAAATAATCAAGAACATCATGGCTGGAACAGGTAGGCACAGAAGCAGGAAAAGAAACCTTATGTTGTTTTCCTTTAACACATGTATCACAGAAAGGCAAAGGCAAATTAACATCATTATTGGTCAGAAGACCACTCTTACAGAGAATATGCATGTCTTTCTCACTCATATGACCTAGTCTATTATGCCACAAAACAGTGTTATTCACTTTAGCAACATTTGCAGCATTGACATCACATAAGGGCATAGTAGAGCATATGTACAGATTATTTTTCTTATCAGCTTT
Organism: Salvia hispanica; assembly: GCF_023119035.1. Classification (NCBI taxonomy): domain Eukaryota; kingdom Viridiplantae; phylum Streptophyta; class Magnoliopsida; order Lamiales; family Lamiaceae; genus Salvia; species Salvia hispanica. The sequence continues at coordinate 28,012,345 of NC_062969.1, forward strand.
AAACATGCACAAAGAGCCCTTAAAAATTTTCATAACCCCATTTCCCCATCTACCCTCTAACCCTTCAGTCTCAAGAGCAGAACAAGACAAGAGGTTATAATATAGGCTTGGCACATATTTCACATTTTTCAAAGTATAAGAGATACCAGAACTGAACCTCAGGCACACACTTCCAATGCCTTCAATCCTGCACTGCTTATTGTTTGCCATGGAAATAAACCTATTAGTAACATGGGTTAGTTCAGAAAATAAATCTTTGAAGGGTGAAATATGATAAGTACAACCAGAATCAACAAGCCATTCATACTTATTTATACCAGTATTCAGGGAGGCATTAACAAAAGTTATATCACAGTGCATAAAGCAGGTACCAAGATCATCATCATCAGATTTAACCAGGCTGGCAACAATTTCAGTCTCAGCCTTCTTATTCTTTTTCAATGGGCACTCCTTACTGAAGTGCCCAAGTTCATGGCATTTGAAACACCTCTTAGACTTTTTATAGTCTTGAGAGGAGGATCTGGACTTGCTCCTGTGGTTTTTTCTATTTCCCTTGTCAGGAGGCTTGTCATTTTGTTGCTTATCCTTTGCCCTGGTGTTGGATCTTCCCCTAACCTGCAAAGCCTTATCAAGGGCAGCTTTAGAATCAGATTTTTCTTTCAATTCCAGTTCCTTTGATTTTAAGGCACTGACAATCATATCCATGGTGGCATTATCCCTATCATACTTGATTGCTGCCTTAACATCACCATAGGAATCTGGAATTGCATTCATAAGAGCAATGGTTGTATAATCATCAATATTCTTGTCCCCAGACCTCTTAATGTCTAACACAAGCTTAGCAAAACAGTCAAGATTTTCATCCATGTCCTTAGACAAATCTAATTTGTACTTAATCAGTTTTTCAAGCAAGTACATGCGATTGGACAGAGAGGTTTCAGTATACAACTCATCAAGCTTATCCCAAAGAGCTTTAGCAGTATCAACAACACCAACTTTTCTAATAACAGGATCACTTAAACTCAAGAAAATAGTAGATAAGGCTAACTCATTCATCTCAGCCTGTTTGGTAGCATCTTCAATAACAGATCCATCCACAGCTTTGAAGACTTTCTGCTGCACAAGAACACACTTTAGTTTCTGCTTCCAAATACTATAGTCTCCTTTCCCATTGAAGGGAACAAGACCAAAAGGGAGGTTAGACATTATATATAACCAAGAAAGCAGGAAGCAAGAAAGAAAAAAGAGCACTTAGAGAGGGAATAAGAAAACAGCAGGAGAGCAAATCAGACAAAAGCACAAGCACATCAAGAAGTTACACAACAAAGCACCTAGGCCAGGATTTCCCAGTTCACAAACACTCGATTTTTCGAGGGCGTAGGGGGTCACTGAAAGAGGTTCTCCAGCTTGTTGCAACCACACGTTTTAAAACTTCTTGAAACGCTTAGCAAGAAAAGCAAACCGGCAGAAAACCAAGAACACCTCAAAAAAAGAAAAAACAGAGCAGAAAAGAACCAATGGGATCCCTACTGAACAGGGATACAGCGCACAACGGAACCAGGAACGGAGCAGAGAGAACGGAGCAGAGAGAGAGAGAAGCCAAACAACCAAAACCAGATCAAGAGATCAAGATAGAGATCCCTTGTATTACCAATAGACAAAACGCCCGCTGACAAGGGCGAAGAGGAAACAGAACCACTCGGCTGAGCCCTAACACTGGCTCTGATGCCACTGTAAGGTTTACACTCGCCAAGATACAAACAAGTAATACAACTATTACAGAAGATCTACTAAGAACTAGCTTAGATCTTCAAATCTGGAACAAGCCGTTTGCTAATCCGAGAAACCTAAAACACTTAACAAACAGATCAAATTCGTTCACCCACAAGAATTAAGCAGAGGAACGAATCTAGAAGGTAAAAGAAAGAACAAAGAGATCAGAAAAGATTAATAGGCACAAGTTGCATCACATACAACTGCACAGGCCTATTTATCCGACCCTCAATTCCTATATCCACCGATTGATTTGCCCAGGAATGAGAAACTATAGAAGATCTGCTTCCAAGTATCCACAAGCCCTAGACTCAGCAATTCCCACAGATTGCAGTCAAGCACAAGAGCCCTAGCTCCTGCAAATCACTCCCTTCCTCAAGAACTCAAGAAAACCTCCCACAATCAAGGTCAGATCCCTTAGACCAGAAACCAAAGGTTTCCTTACACAGATTCTCCCTCACAACTGACTCAGTATTTACACACGCAGCACCACGAAGGAGAACACTCCAATCTCTCAAGCTCACAGCACAGAGAGATCAACACAAAGGAAGAAGAGAAGAAACCCTAATCTCAACACTCAGAGAAACGGCGCATCAATCACTGAAGGTAATGGGGGGAGAGGGAGTATATAAAAGACTCTATCATAACCACCAATACTCAGAAGACACGTGTAGGGTTAAGGAGTGAAGTGGGCTAGGTCCTTAGCAACAATCAGGCCAACACTCTCGGGCTGGTTACACAGGAAGCAGACCGGCCCATTAACTAGGCCCACTATCTTACAATATCGAATGCAAGTTTAAAGAAAGTGAAATGTGAAATCGGACGACTGAATAAATGTAAGAATAACCTAATTAAGTGGCCTGTCTCTTGTAGATCACTAATTTTCTATAAGAATATATATATATTCATCCAGGAACAATATGTTAAAATTGGCGTCACCTTTAAAAATACTTAATTAGATAACGAGGGTAATGATAAAATGCAAATTCTATATATTGTATAAACTCCAAACTTTTTAATACAGTGTCAACACAATATCAACACAGTGTAAATTTTCAAGATTTTGTTGTCAACACAATGCCAATACAATGTCAACACGGTGTCAACCGTTAACACTGTTTTGATATTTTCTATTGATGTTATTTTGTCATCTGTTGACATTTTTAAATGGTCCAGATATATCATAGTTTGAAGTTTGTACAATATGGAGTTTGCATTTGATTACATCCCCAGATAACAATATGTTATACTCCCTCCGTCCCACAAGAATATGCACTATTTCCTTTTAGTCCGTCCCACAAGAATATGCACTTTCTAATTTTGAAAAATCTTTTCTCTAATGAGGTGGCATCCATTCTCCATTAACAATACTTCAATTACTTTTTCTCTCTACCTCTCTCTTATTTTACCAATTTTACATTAAAACTCGTGCCGAATTCAAAGTGTATATTTTTTTTGGACTTATGGAGTAATTACTTAGTACCCCATCTTTATAATTACTTAATCAGTAAATCAAATAATTAACAATATGTAAAAATTGGCGTCTCCTTCCCATCTTTTATATACTCATATACTGGAATTAAAGGACGTTCAAGAAAGAGAAGATAGAAACTAGAAACCTTGACATTTGAAATGTCATCTAAATATCTGTAGGCGGGCCATTAAGGACTAAGTAAGGAAATAATCAGGGTTAGCTTTGAAACTCTACGAAATTAGTATATACTCCTATAATATCTCTATTCTTTTTAAACCACCACACATCACAAGAAGAAAACTTTGAATTTTGAAAGCAGGATGTGGAATTGATCAATCAAAGGGAATTTCGAATGTCAATACTTTTAAATTTCTTTTATAGTTCTTACCATTTTTTTTAAATATATATGTGTTATATTTAAAAGTTTACATTTTTGCGAACAATCCATTCGATCATGAAAAGGCCATAGGGGTGTTAAACAAACTCCAATTGAGAGAAAGTAAAAAAAGGGACAAGATTAAGTGAAGAAATTAATTGACAAAATTAAAAAATCAACATTAACATCGCTTTCACTTAATGTAATAATGTGCACACGGTGACCAAGCCAAAATTTTGATATTGAGATAATAACGAATTAAGAAAAATCTTGTCTTTTCCTTTTAAAGTCTAATAATCTCTGCCCAATTATTAATAAGGAAGCTCGATTTCTACAAACACCATATCATGTTTAATTTCACTTATCTAACTTATCCATACACCATTATGAGAGCTTTTGTAGACTTGATCAAGCAAAACAAGACAATGATTCAAGAAAAACTGAAGTCGACAGACTTCTCTGCAAGGATTTTTCTTGGTTACTTTATGTTGAACATGTTTTTCTCTTGTAATTGTTTTAGTTTATTGGTCAATAAGTAACTAGTAAATATTTTAGATTCTTGGATTTTTAGAATTGTTGAGTTTTATGTTATTTTAATTAATTTATTCAATATCAACCAATGTTTTACTTTAATGGTTCATGTTCCTATTGTTTTTTATTATTTAGGTAATAATTGAATGATTTGGCATATTATTACAAGACTCGAGATATAGGTAATAGGGGAGTGATAATTGCTAACTACAATTAATTTAAGATCATAGGATTTTAGAAAACTTGTGGTCTACAATTTGCCACTGTATAATTTTCGTTTTTTTTATTTAAATCGAAAAAGATAATAAAAACTACCAAATTAGGGTTGTGGATGAAAATGTTAATATAGTGTTTCGAAAATATCAACACAATGCTTTGAGAATGTTAACACATTGCTTATATTGACATTCTACATGTATTATATTGATATATTTTATATACTATGTTTACATTTGTGTTGTACGAAAAAATTAAAAAAATTTGAATTTTTTTTCAAATTTTGATGTCGGAACATATGCAAGTGAGATCTCGTTAGAATCTTTATAAAATCATCTTTAATTTGATATATGTTGTGCGAGAAAATAATTTAAATAGAGAAAGTTATATGTGTTTTAAAGTTATGAGATATTTTTTATAAGTTAGTTACAACTAATTTGTTGTAAATTGATCTTAATACTGACATTTTTTGTTGATCGTATTGACATTTCGGGGTTGATGATCTAGACCCTTAATTTGAATATCTAATGACTATTATTTATTATTTAGTTGTAGTTAGCAATTAAGTATTGAGTTAGCAATATAACACTCCCCTGGGTAATAGTTTGTAATAATTAACACTTTATTTACCGTGTAAATCTGTGTGCAAATCATAAATCTGTTCGATGATTTTAAATGCTATAATCAATTGAACCCATAATATATCGACTTTAATCTAGCAACGCTATTAAGGGCATGTTTGATAGGTCGGTTGAGATATAATAAGAGGGATGTATTCATATTCTTTTTTCATCTTTTGTTCTATTGTCCTTTTCAATCTTAACCCCATGATTTTGTGATCTAATGTCCTAGATTCATGCTCCTATTATTAATAAAATCATTATTTTAATAAGAAAAAGGGCAGTTTTGGGAGTGATAGTTTTAGGCGGTTAATTGCATTCCTTGATTCACTCCTTTTTAACTTTGGTAAATAAATAATCTAATTTATTTTGCTTATTAAATCATGCTTCAATCTTTCTTCTCTCTTTCTTCTCTATCAAAATTTTCAGCCTTCTTCTCTCATTCTCTGTCGAAATTTTCAGCGTGACTTCTCCATTGAAGAATTTGTCATTCCTAAGTTGTTGTTTGGTTTTCTAAATTGAAGAATCCACGATTTAAAATTGTTCTTGAAAAATAACGATTGATTTCGTTTTTCTTTAAACGATGGAAGAAGGGGGCAATAGGGGCCTAATGCTCTCCCTTATCGTTTTTTCTCCATTGAAGACCTTCTCAAGAAATTGTTGTCGTCTTTTTTCAATTGAAGACGTCTGTTTTTATTTTTATTATTGATAAATTTTGGTAGAAAGTTATTGTATTAAGCGTGTAATTGACCTCTATGGTTTTCGCTATTTGGTTGTGATTAGTTCGTTGTTGTATTTAGTTTTATTTTACATCAATTATCGTTTTATTTTCATGAAATCATCCATTACTTACAGATTTTCGTGTTTTCTTTTCGTCAGTTACAGCTTGTAAATTTTCGACAAGTAATGCACTATATTAAGTGTATAATGTAGATTGTATTAATGTACGATTATAGTTGTATAATGTATATGCCAGCTTTGAATAATGTATATTACAATTGGTTTAATGTGTGACAGAAGTTAAATCCATTCCCCTTTGGGTTTAACAATCCATGTGGCTAAGGTATAGTATTGACCGAAATACGAAAACGTCACCAAGGGCAGAGAGTTTGAATCATTCCCCTTGGGTTTAGCAACGCATGGGTCTAGGTTATAGCACCACAACATGAATTAAATTTCTTTTTTTAATGCGTTTAAGATTTGGTACAGTAAATAATGTACTAATAGTATCTAATAATGTGCACGGATCAGTGAATAATGTATAGTTTGAATCAATGTTTTAAAAATCGGATCGGCCGGCGAACCGGTATCGTTACTGGTTCACTGGTTCAACCGGTTCAACTGGTCGAACCACTGGTTAAACCGGAATATATAAATATATATGTTATATATTGTTAAATATATATATAATAAAATCTGTAGATAAAAAATAAAAAATAACCTTTATAAGGAAATGAAAATTACATAAGGAATCGTCATATACAATATATATACTATATATGACTATTGAGGCATCCTTTCCCATATTAATGGTACTCATAAGGAAAATAATAAATAAATATTTTAAAATTTGTTTAGCTCATCTGCCCAACGCCAACCTACCTATTTCTGAATTCCCTATTCTGCAATACACTTACCAATGACCACTCCTTCCACACATTACAATTTAACGCGACAGCTCAATCACCATTTAGCTCTCTCTCTCTCTCTCATCTTCCACATTCAATATCTTCTTACACTTCTTCTACATTGCTATTTCCTCACACTCTCTCCTGGCAATAGCAACCACCACCATGCAGCGATGGTGGTAAATGAGAAGACTCAGTAGGCTCGCGGCGTGCGGCTGAAAATAGGGCGACACTGAGAATGGAGGGGGCGGCGGATCTGCAAGGTGGGCTGAAGAATTTTTTGAAAAATTATTTTAACATTTAAAAAACCGGTTTCCGGTTTTCGGTCGAACCGGTTTATCCGACCGGTTTTACTAGTTCACGGCGGCTTGATGTATCAACGGTTTTCAGTGGTGAATCGGATCGGATAACCTGCCGGTTCGCGGCCGAACCGGTCGAACCGGCCGGTCCGGTCCGGTTTTTAAAACATTGGTTTGAATAGAATAATATTGAAAGGAAATTGAATTCATGCCTTTTGGGTTGCAATCCATGGGGCTAGGTTGTAGAACCCACTCACAAACGGAACCATCACAAAGAGCATAGAGGTTGAATCATTCCCCTTGGGTTTAGTGAAGAAACTGGCAGCGGAAGCGTTTGTTTTCATAATTTAATAATTAATCGAACAAATAAATCACAAAATAATCAGATCTATTTAGCAGATTATTTAGACAAATTCTATTCACGTAATTCTCACATGTATCATGCTCATAACTTGAATTGATCATACTTTAAATATAATTGAAACCTAAAATATGTTTTTCTACGGAGCAGAAATAATACCTTATTAATTCTCCAAAGAATTGACGATAGCTAGCGACTTCTCCACGTGACGCTTTGAATACTAGACCACATATCTTCTCTCTGGTTCCCGAACTGTACTCCAATATCAGCGTGGGCTGATCTCATCGGAATACTAGGACATAAATAAAAGAGACAGAAATTCGACTCCACGGAGGAGGAGAGGAAAAAATCGCCCAACACCAAGGGGGGGGGGGACGAAAATTTTGGGAAAAACAATAATGTTGTGAGTTTTTCTGTCTCCTTTATTCTCGCTATTTATATTAAGTTCCTTTTAGGCCCAGACAGGGATCTATGGAAGGTTTTGGATATGAGCTCATCCAATTTACTTTTTACTAATTAAATTGAACCCATAATTTAATATAAGCTTTAATTGTAGTATTACGAGCAGCCACTACAGAAGTAATATTGAACTCTCCCCATCCAAATATGAAATTATAAGTAATCCGGGTTTCCGTTTTAACTTTCATTTTTCGCGCTTAAGATAAAAATGTCCATTAATTAATTAATGTCTGCTATGGACTTAATTAATTAACTTCTTATTAATTCCAAGAGTGGACTCAGCAAGAAACATTTATTTATTATTTATAGAGCGATAAAACTCCAACTGGCCAGTTTTCAATAATAAAACCTTGTTTCACGCTCCTCTTGAGGACATTATCAAACGAGACAAACCTCGCGCACGATTCAATATAATAGCAATCCTAGCACCGCTAGATATTAATCACCACTACCCAATATATCGGGATTATTGGGTTACGAAAAACCCGCACCATTTGATAAGTCAAAGTAATGCATAATCAATATCGTATGCTCAATGCTAACCTACATTAATTAAGAAATAAATATTTATCAAGACCTCGTCTTTCAGTAGATAGCACAAAGTCACGTCTTACTGTTAGATCCGTTCAGTGCTTTACCACACCAATGTCATCTTATTTCAGTAAGGCTTAGAAATATGCGGACTGACATTGCAACCTTTCATGATAGATAGTCTAATTCCATCTAGGTCGTGAAATTCTTCTTTTTCTTTGTTTAGGACTGACCCGTGTTACCTTAAAGTGGACGTCGCCCACAACTGGTCTACTAAAACAAAGACTAAGTTAACTTATACATTTAAAACTACTCATAAAATCACAACAAAAATGTCTTATAAACATATATATTACAGGACACAAATCGTCCGTTACTGAGTAAATAAAATCCATTACACGGAAATATTTTTACATTATGTTTAGTATAAAACTCTAAATCGTCAACTTTGTGGTTTTTTCACGGCTAAAATCGACTCGGAGACTGGTCTCTTACCAAAAATCGAAACTTTGGAACCATACCTTGTTGTCGATTGAAAATCTTCCACCGATTAAAATGGTGTTGCGTCGGATTTGATTGATATCTTGCTACCATGCCAACAGTAAAGCAAATATCAGGTCTAGTACAAAGCATAACATACACGAGACTACCAATATCCGAGGCATATGGTATCCTTCTCATCTCTGCTATCTTAGATGTTGTCTTTGGACACATCTCTTGAGATAAATGGATGCCGTGTCTAAAAGGTAAAAAACCTTTCTTGGCATCTTGCATGCTAAAGCGTCTAAGTACTATATCGATGTAAGATTCTAGGGATAAGCACAACGTTCTCTTTGTACGGTTGCGAAGGACCTTGATATCGAGAATGTGTCCCGCATCATCCATATCTTTCATCTCGAACTGGCTGGACAACCAAGTTCGTACTGATGGCAACATCTTTTTATTGTTTCCAATTAGAAGAATGTCAACGCAACATTCCATTTTTCTACCTTCTTGTACACGCAGCTTTCATTATGGCACTTTTCGAATCCAAACTTTTGAACAGCTTGATCAAAACACAGGTTCCATGATCTAGATGCTTGCATAAGGCTATAAATGGACTTCTTAAGCTTCCAAACCATGTGTTCCTTGCCCTTTACCACATAGCCTTCGGGTTGTTCCATGTAGATGGTCTCCTCAAGACTTCCGTTTAAAAACGCAGTCTTCACGTCCATCAGCCATACTTCCCGATCCATGTAAGCTGCTATAGACAAAAGGATACGGATCGATTTGAGCATGGCTACTAGGGAGAAGGTCTAATCATAATCAATGTCTTCCCTTTGGGTTTACCCCTTAGCCACTAGTCTGGCCTTAAAGACCTTAACTCGTCCATCAGGTCCACGTTTACGTTTGTATATCCACTTGCTCCCAATGGCAGTATAGCCTTCGGGTAGGATAGACAAATCATAGACATTTTTGTCTACCATTGATTGTAGTTCCGAATCCATTGCTTTCACCCATTCGCAATGATCGACATCTGCCTGCGTCTCTGCACGATTGCAGGTATCAAGTACATTGCTGTCCGAGGAGTGATCCATGCACTCTCCTAAACCAATGTATCTTTCGGGCTCATGAAAGACCCTCCCACTGCGACGCGGCACTACAACAATGTGGAGTAGTAGTTAAAATTTCTGGAATTATTGTTACACTAGGTACTTGTTCTTCGTTAATGGAACTTGTGACTGAAGTTAGCTCTACAAGAGCTACCTCACAGCTGGACTTATGATTCATTACAAAGTCTTCCTCTAAGAATGTGGCATGGGTGCTCACAATGACTTTCTTATCTCGGAGACTATAGAATTCATAAGCTTTCGATCCTCTAGGGTAACCTATAAACACACATACCTCCATCCTAGATTTCAGCTTAGTTAGATCATTTTCCTATACATGAACCGGACACCCCACACTCTGAGATGTTCCAGATTGGGCTTACGCCCAGTCCACAACTCATATGGTGTAGTAGGAGCTGATTTAGAAGGTAAATTGTCTAATATATGGCTCGCTGATAGCAAGGCATATCCCCGAAACGAAATTGGTAATCGTGCATAACTCATCATCGATCGGACCATGTTTAACAAAGTCCTATTCCTTCTTTCAGCGACGCCATTCTGCTGGGATGTGCCCGATGCAGTCAGTTGGGATTGAATTCCCGACACTGATAAGTAGTCCAAAAACTCGGCACTTAGGTACTCGTCTCCGCAATCAGATCGCAGGCATTTGATACTCTTGTCATGATGCGTCTCTACATAAGCCTTAAACTCCTTGAACTTGTCAAAAGTTTCAAACTTGTAGCATCAAATAGACGTATCCAATTTTCGAGAAGTCATCAATGAAGGTGATGATGTATCGAAAACCGCCCCTTGCCTCGGTTGACATTGGTCCACACACATCAGTATGAACGAGCTCAAGTACTTCCTTGACCCTATTACCCTTTGACCTAAAAGGTCTCTTAGTCATCTTGCCTTCTAAACAGGATTCACATTTTGAAAACGGTTGCTTCTCAAGACCTTTAATAAGATCTTGATCAACCATAGCATGAATCCTTCTTTCGTTGGCATGACCAAGTCTAAGGTGCCAAAAGTACATTTCGTTCATTGAAATAGAAGGTTCTTTTCAATTCTTTGAAACTTTCGATGTAGCATTGAGTTCTGATTTACGTTGATTAAACTGTGTAGAAGTGATTATGTACAGATTGTTTTCCATGATACCATGACAGATATAAGAACCATCTTTCTTAATAACGCAATTGTCATTAAAAGAAATCGAATATCCATCAAAAGACAATTTAGAAACTGAAATTAAATTTCTTCTAAAAGAAGGTATCAACAAAACATTCTTCAAAATAAAAAATCTATCACTACTAAAACGTAAATAAAGGTCTCCCACTTCAACGGCCGCCACTTTAGTAGCGTCGCCCAGCTGGACTTCGATCTCACGATCATGTAACCATCTTGTCACCTGCATTAAGTCAGGATCAAAACATATATGATCAGTAGCTCTAGTATCAATAACCCATGTATGAGTAGATGTCGAAGCCAAACACGACTCGACTACTAGAGCATGGTGCATGCCTATAGTCTTGCCCTTTTTAGGACAGTCTGGCTTCCAATGACCTTTCTCTCCACACCTGAAGCATTTTCCAGTAGGCTTCTTTTCGGTCTTCTTCTTCTTCTTTTTCTTCTTCTTTCCCTTAGCATTCTTAGCTGCAACTGGGTTCGACACCTTTTTCTTTCCTACGCGAGGCTTAGAGCCAGAGGAATTAGGTGCCAAACTCAGCATAGCTACCTTAGCTTGAACCATAAGGTCCTCCACCGACTGAAGCTCAGTCAGCAGCTCAGCCAAAGTGTAATCCCGCTTGTTCATCTCAAAGTTGAGCTTGAACTGCTGGAAGCTAGGGGGAAGACTCTGAAGGATTATAGTAATCTGGGACTCGGATCAATCGTCCCTCCCAAAACCTCAATCTGGTTGAGGTGGCTCATCATCTCGAGGACATGTTGCCTCGCAAATGTGCCTTCCTTCATAGTCTTCGTCATGATACTCCGAAAAGCTTGAGACTTAGCCGTTCCATTATGAGTACCAAAAAGATTTGCAAGATTTTGCATAATCTCAGCGGCAGTCGCCATGGCAGAATGCTGATGCTTGAGTACTGAAGACATAGATGCCAACATGTAGCACTTAGCCATCTCATTCGCCTTATGTCACCGTTTATGAGCATTCTGAACTCCCACCGTTGCGTCAGCCGCGGGAACTGGAGGCTGTGGAGTAGTGAGAACAAACTTGTACTCTTCTGTTGTGAGAACGATATCCAAATTTTGTTTTCATTCTATGTAATTTTGGCCCTCGAGTTTGTTTTCTTTGAGTATTGCAGAAAGAGGGTTAAAAGACATCTTGACGGATTTTATTGCACTGCAAACAGAAAATTTACTATCTGTCATAAACTTATGTAAGGAAATTGAGTAGATTAACCATAAAACTTTTCAAAATCTTACAACAGCAGAATTAAAATTTTGTACCCTCCATAAGAGGTTAATACGCATTAAAACTTTGGCAATGTTACTGGTCACAACACCGACGAATAGTCCAAAGACCACATAATGGCATGGCCGCCTAATGTTGTCTAGGCACGACCATCAGATTTAGCATTACAGAATTTTATTTCTACAACACACTCACATGACAATGTTCATGTGCTGATAACAAAATCAAACTATCTCATAAATTCTGATTGAACCCTGAAACTCGTAGTTGCATATGATTTTTGTCCCCACATAATGGGTGCCGATAATATTAGGACCACTTTCTAGTTCATTCTATTTATTATGTGAGAAGTTCGCTTTTATGAACTTACTGGTTCGTAGGATTATTGTCTCCACATAATGGATGGCGATAATATTAGAAACTAGCTTCACAAAATTTGGCAGTCCAGCCGATGGAGACCATATATAAACTTTACTTTAAGGTCATAATTATCTCTTAGATATTTGGGTTATGATTTTTCATTAATTATCCTTTAGCCTTAAGGAAAATTAAGACTAATATAATTATGTTTGTATTTAATTGACTGGATAATTAAATCTTTTATTATCTTTAAGAATCTTAATTTAGGAATTAATTAATCTTAAATTTAATTCTTATTCATGTCATACTATAAGATGTATCTAAAATAAAGTACATTATTTAAATCTTAATTAGATATGAACATTAAATTCAAAATATATCCATGTTCAAGATTAGGAAGAAAAATAATTATATGATTTAATGTAATCTTACATATCTATCCTAATTAGGATTCTAGATAATATTTAGGAAACTATTAAATTATTCTTATCTATATCTTCTAGGATATGTAAAATTTCATAGATATAGAAAATAATAAAAAATATTCCTAAAATCTAGGAAAATCTTCCCAAAATATTTTATTTACATTAAATAATACTTCCTTCGTCCCGCTTAAGATGACACGTTTTCTTTTTTAGTTTGTCCCAACTAAGATGACACATTTCCTTTTTTGGTAACTTTCTCTCTCCAATTAACACACTCAACCATTTTTTCTCACTCTTATTAAAATATTCATCTTTCTTTATCTCTCTACTTTAATACTTACACCCACATTCTCTCTCTCCAATTAAACACTTTAACCAATAACTTCTAAAATCTCGTGTCGGCTAAGCAATGTGTCATCTTAGCCGGGACGGAGGGAGTATTAATTTAATGATATCTTTTAATCATGGAATTAAATAATTATTAAAATATTCTTTTGACGATATCTTATCGTCTTAGGATTGCATGAATGATGAACGACGAAGATTTGCCAGCGATTCGCTCGCCGGAACGGCGAGTTCGCCATCCAACTGATGCCGACAGCCCGCGCATTAGCGCGGCCGCTTCCTCTCTCCCCTTTTCTCCGGCATTGAAGCGCCGCTTCTCCCTTCTTCGTCGTCGACCAGCATGCGGCCAAAACCGCAGTGCTCCGGCAGAACTCCCTCGGTCGTCGTCAACCTGCCGAGAACCAGCAGCAACCGTGCAGGACGGTGCAGCTCCGGTTTGGCATCGCACGGCTAGGGTTCGACTAGGGTTAAGGTTAGGGTTCTTGCGGTGGAGAAAAGCCGCTACTCTAGGATGAGCAGCGAGCTTCATCGCTCTCCACCACCGTCGACCGCCGTTCAAGCTGTGGAAGATCGGCGTTGCGGTCTCGCCGGCGGCGTGGACGTGCCCATGCTCGTATTCACATCGCCGGATGATTGCTTCGATGCTCCCACTGATCGGCCACGTTTTTCTGGGGTTCGCTGGGACCGGCGGTCTTGCCGGCGGCGTGCACGAGACCACCCTCGTCTGCGTGTTGCCGGCCGATCACCTCCCTCGCTCCCACTCAACTCGACAACCCTCTTCGATTACATATAGTGCGATTCGTCCCGGTGCAAACACCGACGAATCGCACATCTCGTACAATCGAAAATTCAAGTTCTATTGATTCGAATGTTCTTGGGTTCATCATGCATAAAATAAATAATAAAATACAAGAACATGCTTCATAATCAAATAACAATGCGAAATTTAAATACAAATAATCAGAGCCAAAGACTGGCTCTGATACAAATTGAAGGAACTGGCAGCGGAAGCGTTCGTTTTCATAATTTAATAATTAATCGAACAAATAAATCACATAATAATCAGATCTATTTAGCAGATTATTTAGACAAATTCTATTCGCGAAATTCTCACATGTATCATGCTCATAACTTGAATTGATAATGCTTTAAGTATAATTGAAACCTAAAACATGTTTTTCTACGGAACAGAAATAATACCTTATTAATTCTCCAAAGAATTGACGATGGCTAGCAACTTCTCCACGTGACGCTTTGAATACTATACCACAGATGTTCTCTCTGGTTCCCAAACTGTACTCCAATATCAGCGTGAGCTACCGGAATACTAGGACTTAAATAAAAGAGACAGAAATTCGACTCCACAGAAGAGAGGAAAAAATCGCCCAACACCAAATAGGGGAGGGGACGAAAATTTTGGGAAAAATAATAATGTTGTTTGTTTTTCTATCTCCTTTATTCTCCTATTTATATTAAGTTTCGTTTGGGCCCAGACAGTGATCTATGTAAGGTTTTGGATATGGTGTAACACCCCCTACCCGACTAATACTCAGCCGAATAGGTGACGTCACAATGAGCTACCATCAGCTATGGTGAACTAAATATCCAATTTTAAACCATTAAATTATTTGTGAGAATTCTAAAATTGTACAAACACAATGGGAGCTAATATAAGTATTCAAATTCAATGCATGCCACACCTTACAGAATTAGACACATACGATGCAAGCCATGATCAGTAACACTCTGAGTTTGCAGCCGCTATGCTAATCTGATATTAGGGAATTTTAATTGCCATTCTTCGAACCAACAAAATAGTAGAACTTCTAAGACATGCCATAATCCACTACAAGTAATAAGCACATTTTCATATTCTTTTAAGTCTTACATTACTTATTCTATTTATCTGCCATTCATCCTTGTAATATACTTATTTATCAATTTAGAACATAATTTGATATCATATTCCCAAGAACTATTATATACTCAAAAACCAACGGTGAACAACATGACAATAGAATATCTAAATCAATAAATTAATCACAAGTTCAAACGTCAGTTCAATAACCATCAATAGACACATAGTCATCACAAAATCACATACCACAACCATAGCACCGTCATCATGCTCAGTTTAACCTCTTGGATATGCAGATAATTCACCAATTCAAATCAACATCGACCGACCACACGTAATCAAGTTCATCATCACCACAAACATCACCATATTAAGCCCTCATCCACGTGCTTGACAACACCATGGGTACCATGTCAATATATATATTCCCCCGTGCGAGGCCCGATCGAAATCATATAATATTTCCACCGCGTGTGGACCGATCGAATAAGCTGCAACACATAGCACTCATACATGTACCACCTAGCCTTATAGCTCATGGGGCAATTCATCATAT
The DNA here is from genome assembly GCF_023119035.1 of Salvia hispanica. Classification (NCBI taxonomy): domain Eukaryota; kingdom Viridiplantae; phylum Streptophyta; class Magnoliopsida; order Lamiales; family Lamiaceae; genus Salvia; species Salvia hispanica. The sequence continues at coordinate 28,028,174 of NC_062969.1, forward strand.
ATCAACATGAACCGCTTGGCCTTATAGCCCCATGAATGAACATAGTGCACCCACATAACTACACCGCCTGGCCTTATAGCTCATGGGGCAATTCCGCATCAAATATTATAAACCGCCTGGCCGTATGACCCCATGAGTAAATGTGATGCACAAACATATCATTATATCATTGCCACCGCGCGTGGCCCGACCGAATCAATCTCATCACATCACATGCCGAATATGCCCAATAACATCAACCAAGCACGTGGCATTTCATAAGTCATCATGCTCACCCATAATTCCATCTCATTCCCAATCCATTAGTCAAGTTATTTCATTACCATATTTCATCCAATATTTCCATATTTTATATGTCATGTCCAACTATGTTAACATATTACAGATTGCATAAATAATCAGACGGGATCATAAGTATACGATCATCACATAATAGCACATAGCACCACACATTTCATTTTCATAATTATTTCACATCATTAAACTATCTAACTAAAATGCATCAAGTTTCTGTTACTATTCACCCAACACTATTTACAACCAATATCAGTAAATTAATCAATTCATTACGAATACCATATGATTATAACTAGTTCTCAATTGAATTATACTCATTCCTTATATTATCGTTTATGATATATACTCACTTCTTATCCATTTGACCTCATTAATTTATTTACTATATTAATTTATTTTCCCTTTCAACTCCATTATTATAACAAGTTTTGCAAAATATATCAACAATCTTTGTAACCATTAATAAAATTACCGTATGCATTTTATCATTTCTAGGTCACATATATGCATTCCAATAATCAAATAAAATTCATAGCATACACATGCATATATCCGATCACCTAAATCTTCAACGTATATTTCATTTCCTTATCAATTCTCCATCTAATTCATGTTAACTCATCATATGATCACCTCAATCTTCACCATATATTTCATTTCCTAAACAATTCTCCACCTAATTCATGTTAACTCATCATATGCTAATTTCTATAGCCTAAATAGCATAAAAAGATTCTAAGATTCAATTATGAATATTTTGGGGACTTTCAATCTTATCATGCTAGAATTTTATTGCTTTAACTCAATAATTAAAACATTTTATGTACATCCTATGATTTTATATTCATGGTTAACTCAAGAAATAATCTACATAGCATAAAAATAGACGACCATCCAAATCCTTCAATCTCAATTTTTTTCATCTTTTCTTTTTGATATAAAAATTAGTTAAGATTAGAGTATTACCTTATTTGCTAAAGCTCACCCAATCCTTGTTGATTTAATAAGGACCGATTATGCAAGACAACAATTGCTCAGTTTCTTATGGCAGTGAGCGATGGTCGACTTCCGGTGCACCGAGTAAGAGGTCGACTTGTAGAGCGTGCGTGTGTATTTTAGGTGTAAGTGCAGAAATGAAAAGAAGGAGAAGAAAAATGAGGGATTGAATTGTTACCCCTCGGTTTTCCTCCTCCCCCAATTAGTATATCCTCTCTCTAGAATCGTCCCCTCCTTACCGTTAAACTATTACTAGTTTATTGTGCCTAATTAGTTTCTAAAATATTCTAGACTATTCCGTCAAGGCTTTCCTTAAGATTTTTACACGACACCTCCTTTTAATTTAGATATATGTATTTTAAATGCTTATTTACTCAACATGTGGCACCATTAGAATTAATATATTTATATAATAGTTCCATCTTTCAACACTTATGGAGACACAAATATCTTAACTGACAACTCCATAAAATATTGGTTTAATGTAATTATTTGCAAAAAAAAAAATGCTACTCCCTCAGTTCGCGATTAGGAGTCCCGGTCACTTTTGCGCACCCATTTTATAAAATTAATAAAAAATAATTAAAATGAAGAATTGATAAAGTAAGATAAAGAAGAATGTTGACAAGAGTCTTCTCAACATTATTCTCTTTTTTACTTTATCATTTCTCCACTTAAACTATTTTTTATCATTTTTATAAAATAGGTGCGCAAAAGTGATCGGGACTCCTATCGCGGACGGAGGGAGTACTTTATTTCCTTTCATTATTCTATAATAGTTTTAAAATCACTTTCTTTTAAATCCTTAATATCTCACGGTAATCAACTCTCTACTTATTCTTACATGTACAATTACTATATTTAGCATTTCATAACTATAAAATGTAAGTCCTAAAAAAAATCATGAAAAACTATTTCAAACTTTTCATAGATATACACTAATTTGATAACTCTTTTATTTTTTTCTTCTTAAATAAAATAAATATGTCTAACCCTATTTTCAGGATGTTACGTATGAGCTCATCCAATTTACTTTTTACTAATTAAATTGAACCCACAATTTAATATAAGCTTTAATTGTAATATTACGAGCAGCCACTACAGAAGTAATATTGAACTCTCCCCATCCAAATCCGAAATTATAAGTAATCCGGGTTTCCGTTTTAACTTTTATTTCCCGCGCTTAAAATAAAAATATCCATTAATTAATTAATGTCTGCTATGGACTTAATTAATTAACTTCTTATTAATTCCAAGAGTGGACTTAGCATGAAACGCTTATTTATTATTCTTAGAGTGATCAAACTCCAACTAGCTAGATTCCGAATAATAAAACCTTGTTTCACGCTCCTCTTGAGGACATTATCAAACGAGACTCACCTCGCGCACGATTCAATATAATAGCAATCCTAGCACCGCTAGATATTAATCATCACTACCCAATATATTAGGATTATTGGGTTACGAAAAACCCGCACCATTTGATAAGTCAAAGTGATGCATAATCAATATCGTATGCTCAATGCTAACCTACATTGATTAAGAAATAAATATTTATCAAGACCTCGTCTTTCAGTAGATAGCACAAAGACACGTCTTGTTGTTAGATCCGTTCAGTGCTTTACCACACCAATGTCATCTTTTTTCAGTAAGGCTTAGAAATATGCGGACTGACATTGCAACCTTTCACGATGGATAGTCTAATTCCATCTAGGTCGTGAAATTCTTCTTTTTCTTTGTTTAGGACTGACCGTATTACCTTAAAGTGGACGTCGCCCACAACCGGTCTACTAAAACAAAGACTTAGACTTTGTTAAGTTAACTTATACATTTAAAACTACTCATAAAATCACAACAAAAATGTCTTATAAACATATATATTACAGGACACAAATCGTCTATTACTGAGTAAATAAAATCCATTACACGGAAATATTTGTACATTATGTTTAGTATAAAACTCTAAATCATCAACTTTGTGGTTTTTTCACGGCTAAAATCAACTCGAAGACTGGTCTCTTACCAAAAATCGAAACTTTGGAACCATACCTTGTTGTCGATTGAAAATCTTCCACCGATTAAAATGGTGTTGCGTCGACCGAAGGTGTTAAGCGGGCAAAAATCAACTCTTCCAATGGAGTTTCTCTGATTTTGAAGCAGCTAGGGTTTCTAACCTCACTTTCTTCGTCTGTTCATCACAAATTTATCAGAATAAACCATAAATTCAGTGAAAATCAAATTCAAAATTGCAAAAACCGACGGTTACGCACAAATTTATCACAATAATCCATAAATTCATTGAAAAATCGAATTCAAAATTGAATCAATCGATCTCCAACTACTGCTGCTGGAAGTGGAAAGAGATGGTTGTGACAAAATAGTAAAATCGACCCTCGAATGATGAAAACAAGTTCAGAGTTTGCTTTGGTTCGATCTCCCGTCATCCTTGCAGCACGAATAAATTTTTTTTTTCTTGATCTGTGGATGTAATACGGCGCGGTTAGGGTTTGGGAAGAGGAAAGAAGTGAGGAGGTCGCGACTATGAAAGAGAATGGAATGAGGGATTTGTCAATCCTCTCTCTAAATAACCATGTAATTTTCGCACTTGCATTTTTGAAACTGCTGATATATTTTCGTGTTTACAGCTTTACCCTTATAATGCACAAAAACGAACTAATAATGCAACACGGGATCAGCTCTGCCCTTTTAATCTAGTCTGTCCATTCCATCAATCTAATGGTTGATATTAAGAAGGAAATTGACACTAAGGGGACAATAGGAGCTTAATGCTACCCTATAATAAGATATGTAACTTTTGATATGAAACGCGGGCCAAAATCAAGTTAATGACAAGATAATATTTTTGTGTTAAATGTTTGGTATATGAAATAGTGTTTGAAGTTGTGATATAGATACCATGTGAAAAGACAAAATTCCCCTTATTATCAATATTGTGTGTTTTACATTGGAGAGAGGAGATGTAATTGGTGATTAAATTACTACTTCCTCCGTTTCACTATAGTTGAGGCGAAACTTTTCGGTACGGAATTTTAGAATGTAATGTTAAGTGTGTTAAATAAATAGATAAAAAAGTAAGAGAGAGGAAAAGATAGAGATAATAAAGTATAAAGTGAATAATATAGAGAGAATAAAGTAAGAGAGAGTAAAGTAAGAAAGAGGAAAAAGTTACCATATAAGGAAACGACTGAACTATGAAGAAACTTCCCAAAATGGTAAAATAACTCAACTATAGTGAAACGGAGGGAGTAATGAGTATTGCTGGAACTAAGAAATGCTTGAATAATTTTAATTGAGTTTATATCAATTAAGAAAGATGAATTCAACTAATTTGCTGAAAAGAGAACAAAATTGAACAAGAACGGATGATTTCTTTTGGTGAATCAATTTCGTAATTACCCTAAATTGAGGCAAAATGAGATTTGGGTGAATAATTATGTGTTCTCCTGAAGAAAATGAAACTTCATATGAAGATGAAGACATGGAAGTTGCATCAATGGTGGGATAGAGATTATGAAATTGAACAAGAACGGATAACAATCGAACAATTTATACCATCATCAATCGACATACCACAATCGAAATGGTTAGGAATCAAAATAGTCCAAAGTCAATTAGAGAAATAAATTTTTTTGGAAAAATTAAGGTCAGATCTGACAGCAATCATCACAGCCTCGAGTCGACACATCTGATCGAACCAGAGACGCACGTTGGCTGTGGAGTTCGGTCCGGTCAGATGCGACCAAACTATACTGTCGCAAGCAATCACTATCGCCGGCTGTCATTGTGTCGAGGGAAAGAGAAAGACTTGCAATGACAGAGCGAGGTCGGTGGTGGTGCCGGAAAACGAAGGTCTATGGCGAGGGGTGAAGAAAGGAGTAATGGAGAAGGGTAGGACATGGAAAACTGATGTTAACAACAGTTTACTATCTCACGATTTTTTGTAAGATACCAAAATGGAGCCAATAGTGAATTTTGCACACTATTCATACGGGCCGAGACAGCCCGACGGGCTTTGAATTTTGCTAACATTGATACCAAACACATGTTTTTGACCGGATAAGAACCACTGTCTTAGCATATCAAGGATATCAAAGGTATTGTTGACATGTGTTACCGTAACATTGGACTTCTCAACTACCAAAAGTTAGTTAAGTAGAAATTCTTATGTTTCTAGACTTGTATAAATTGCAAGGAGAATATTTAGCGACGATAATATTGTTTGATATCATCATTAGTTATATGGCTAATCTGGACCAATCCAAAATTAGAAATAAATAAAAAAAACAAAAAAATTGAAGAGAAAACCAAAAAATAATCATTAAAAGAGAAAGTATTAACACAATCTCAACCCCGGACGCAAACAAAAACAACCTATAATTCCGACATCCATCCCTCTCTCTGATATATTGATCACAATCTGTCAGGGGGAAATTGTAAGTCTCTCATTTTTTTTTTCTAATATTTTGGGATTCTTGGAATTAGAACAAAAAAGAATTTAAAATTGATTTTTGATATGGGTTTCTTTCTCCATCTCAGATGAGAGAGGTGGCCATGATGGAGAAGAGGGTAAAACATGTAGATTGACTTATGATTCCCAGCCCTAAATCTTTTCTTTTTCTTTATTTTGATTGAAAATGGAAGTCAAACATTCAAAGGAGATTGCCACACATTTGAAAATTGGCTTGACTGTGGCTCTATCCCTCGGTGGGGCCCTCTATACCTATCATAGATTTAAAAATATCAAACTTCCTCAAGGTACAATATATTGCAATTTCACATGAATGAGTATATGAAAGATTCGTTTCTTAACATTTTATGTATGTATAATATAGGTCATGGAACAAATGTCGATTCAAGAAAGGAAATTTCCGATGATCAGGTGAAGAACATCTGTCGACATCTATATTTACATGTCAACAGAAAGACATGTGTATGTCAACTACATTTAGCTGACATACAAATGTCTATGTATTAACATCCTAGATTGTTGACATAATTGTCAGTTATCAACTAATCATATTCCTAGGATTTCATATAAAAATTGCAATGATTTTTTTGGACTGCAGAATAATCAACAACATAGAAGAATCCTCTCGTTGAATTCCGAAGACGATCTGTGTGTGAAGAAGAATGACTCCGACGAGGAGGAGCAGGAGCGGGAGATGCGTAGGTTACGCAACCGGGTGAAATTCCTCGAAGAGAAGGACAGGAACCAGGAGCTCCAGCTCCTCGAATACTACGGGATCAAGGAGCAACAGACTGCGGTGATCGAGCTCCAGAACCGTCTTCGGCTGAGCAGCATGGAGGCGAAGCTGTACAACCTCAAGATCGAGTCGCTGCTGCTCGACAACAGGCGGCTGGAGGCTCAGGCGGCCGACCACGCCAATGCCACAGCCGAGCTGGAGGCTGCCAAGGCGAAGATCAAGACGCTGAGGAAGAAGCTGAGGGCGGAGGCCGAGAAGAATAAGGAGCAGATTCTGATCCTCCAGGATCGGCTGGCGATGGTGCAGGATCACGAGAAGAAGACGGCGGAGGTGGATGTGGAGATGAAGCAGCAGCTCGAGGAGGCGTGCGAGTTGAGGCTCGAGCTAGAGGAGATGAGGAAGTGTAGTGATATCTTGAAGCTCGAGAACATCGAGCTCGCGCAGAAGCTCGAGTACGTGCAGATGCTCGCTGAGAACGCCGTCGATAACGAAGAGGTACGCCTTCTACGTGCGTGTGTTTTATAAAAGAGTGAATTTCAAAACAGAAATCAAAACAAAATACTCATTGGATATCTTTTTTTCCTTTTTAACCCTTCAGTTTAAAAAGGGTATAAATGTCTTTCTCAGTGGTAAAGTATAAAAGGTTGTTTGAATAATAGGTGATGGAGCTGAAGGAGGAGAGTTTCCAGCTAAAGCAAGAGAACAAAGAGTGGAGAGAGGAGGTCGAGCGGATGAAGGCGGAGAAGACGACAGACGAGGAAGAGTTGATCTTCCTCCGATGGATCAACGCGTGCCTAGGAAACGAGCTAAAGAACTACCAACCGGCCGGGAATAGCATTGCCCGAAACCTGAGCCCTAAGTCGGAGGAGAAGATAAAGAAGCTCCTACTCGAATACGCCAACAAAGAGCCAAAGACCATCGACTCCAACTACCTCGAATCCGACCAATGGTCTTCGTCTCAAAACTCGTGCATGACCGACGAGCGTGACTTGGATCTTCCGTCATCAAGCAAGCCCGGGAAGCCCAAAATTTTCGGCAAGCTAAGACGGCTACTCCTCGGGAAAAGCTCCCGACGCCAGACTCCCTTGACGGATCGCACTCCATCCTCGGATACTATCCCGGGACGCTTGTCGTGCGAATACCCAGCGGGCTCACCAAGGGTAGTCGTAGACGCCGGGGGCAATGACATCATCAAGGCATCGTCGATCCTGTCGAGGAGCGGGTCCCGCAGGTCCTTCGACGTCCCAAGGTCATACTCCCGAGGGAATATGACCATGGCCGCGACCAGTAATGGGTCACGGCCGCGGAATAGCAACGTGGATGATCCATCCAGTTTAATAAATAGAATCGAGGCGTTGGCAGATTACGAATCGACAAGTTGGTCAACGGGAGACCAAACATCTTCTAAAGAGGAATTAAAGAAATTTTCAGAGGCTTTCAAGGATTCACGCTCCAAATATTCCTTTAGGAGTTCGTATGAATCTACATCTTAATTTTCTATATAGGCTAGGGATTTGATCTAATTTTGTGACTTATGATGTTCATAGTAAGAGCTAGTCTCTAATTTTGAAAAAACTTAGGATTTCTTAATCTATATTTTCAATTTAATTACTACTATATGTTTTTTTTTTTTTTTGCTATTTTCTTACTTTTATTTCGAAGTTAAATGTTTTTTAAATTTATTTGTTAAATGTTGTATGACATGGTAAGCGCATGACTAAATTACTCGTTGTACGTTCCTTTTCATAATTCTAATATTTAATGCGTTATCTTAAAACCCAATTTTAACGGAATTAATTTTATATTAGTAGTACTACTTTAAATGAAATAGTATGAGATCTGTTCTTCTGGGCGCCATCACATGAGTGATATAGAGGCCACTACTTATGTGGCAGTGGAATAATAAATTTTCTTATTATTTTTTTAATTTATTATCATTATTAATCACTCTCTACTATGTATTGATGTAATGCACCTAATATCTATCAAGTACTCATGCAGGTTATAAATTATCCCTGATATTCTGAAATCTAAACAACCGATATTGTCAGTTCGCTGCATCACTAAGCTTATCTTATCCGGTTTATTGTTCAATATTCGGCGAAAAACCTTTTCTTTTCTCTCTTCGTCTCAATCTTTCATCCTTCCTTGTTGGCATTCGATTCTCTACAAATCTTTTTTAATTGGTTTCAAGATTTGGGTTATGAGCTTTGCGTCTCTCGCTTTGCAATTAATCTGAAATTTTTAGGAGGAGAGTTGAAGGGGTTTTATATTTCTTGCTCTGCAATTTTGTGATTTTTAAAATTTGTAGAAGTTGTGATTATTATTTTTGATACTCATTTCATTGTCGATTTATTTTAGTAGCATGTCGTTTTAGTAATGATATACTTTAATATCGATGACATTATGAGTGAGGTATGTACTCGAACTTTTAATAAAGGAAATTATTATACTATATCAATTAGGAATAAAGATTAAATATTATGGGAAAAATAGTTACCAGGGTAGTACTAGTACTCCCTCCGTCCCAGAGAAGATGTCACACTTGGGAAATGGCACAGGATTTTAGGAGATGTTATTTTGTGTGTTAAGTGGTGAGAGAAAATATAATTTTATAATTGATGTGAGAAGAGACTTTTTCCAAAAGAGGAAATGTGACATCTTTTGTGGGAAAAACTATAAAGGAAAGTGTGACATCTTTTGTGGGACGGAGTGAGTACTATTTAAGGTTTAAGCTTGGCTATCATAATTTTGAGTTAGGAATTGTTCAATTTTGATTATGTATAAGCACATCTAATCAAAGTTAAATGAATAAAAACAGCACATGTACTGATAAGAATTCCTATGGTTGAACCGTTCCATTTCCCAAGATATGTCCAAAACAGTGTTTGATTTCAATTTTTTTGGTTTTAAAAGATAAGGATAAAGGAACCTAGCCACAGAAACTAGACTCAAAATAGAATTAGATGGAGGGAAAAAGAGATACAAAGAAAATGTAATGAAGGAGGAATCCTCTTTGGGACCTAAGACCTCCCACAAAAAAATGTGGACAAACCCTTGGCTACTTTCACCAAAGCAAACACTCCATTAGCTCCACATTCATGACTACCCTATCATCAATGCATACCTTTACTTGACTTAATCTAAAGACTAAATCAAACAACCTACAAGTAGGAATTGGATAAAATCTCACAAAGAAGATGCTTCATAGGAGTCTTTTAACATTCAACATTCATCAATCAACTAAGGAATAAAAAGATAAAGCTTGCTATTTATAGCCTATGCTAAAAATCCAAGGAAAATGGCCCACAAATTCTAAGTCCGGGAGAAACGCCCGGTCAGGCAAATTGTAAGGCTAAAACGCCCGTCTGGGCGAACTTTTTTCCTCAACTCGCCAAAATTAGACAAAACGTCCGATCGGGCGTTTTGCATGGCTCATTTTGGCCGGTCGCGCGTTTTCTCTGGACTCACCCTCTTTCTGCGCGGCTTTAGTAAATCGTCCATAACTCTCTCCAACGGACTCCGATTGAGGCGTGCAAGATACTCACGCGAAGCTCTTTTGAAGCCGAAGACATTGGTTGCATTTGCATAGCATTTGGAAGTCATCTTTGATAGACCGATCACTGGTTGAATCCAGCTGTATGTAAAATCCTCGATGCACGCCTTCCATGATCGTATCAACATGTATCTATTTTCATCTTTCATTATAAATGATATATAAATTTTAAGGAAATGGTAGAGTACGAATGTAATTTCAAATTACAAACACTATATTAAGCAAAAATCCAATTGCTTGCCGCTAACGTAGTAACATTACAAATTTTATACCCAAAATAAGTCATAAAAAAAAATAAACAAATAACAATGGCATATAAAGTAGCAAAGAGGAACTTTGAAGCAGAAAAGTGGAGAGAAATGAATTCCAAGAATAATGGAGGGTGTTAGGATCTGGTGCCATTCAATGTGTCCACATTCCTCCTTGTCGTTGGGAGGGTGTTAGGCGACCCTAGCATCTTCCCACGTGAAGACGAGTTTCTAATAGCAAAATAAAGTAGAAAGTAGAGTATACTAGCAAGAACTATGGATTGAATCAAACCAAAGCATGATTGACAAAGTCATATTATGTGTGCATCCAATAAACTTTTCCCCACGGCAAAAAAAACTTGTCATTGTAATAAGAACTCCATAAGCCAAAGATCAAAAGCTATCTCAATATGAACAAGACAGTGGTTGGTGATCACAAGCAGACCACTTTTTCACTGCGTCTTGCTGGTGCTTGGTTCATCCGTCTCAACAGGGAATGACACTCCCTGATCACCTGTATCACAAAACACAAACACATTAAATTCTATATTTATTCAATAAACCTATTCAAAGTAGAAATGAAATGTGAGAGAAGTCACTTGTTTCAGTTTGGATATAATTCATCACTTTATCCCTAATACTCTCTTCCATGTCAATAAGACATTCCCTCAAACTGTCCGGATGATGGAGGCGGAATTTTTACAAGAGAAGGGTTGTCTTGTCCTTGATCAAATGATTACGATGATGCCTTACGACCCTTAATAACGATGGGATTGCCTTGACCATCCTAGCAACTGCATCCTCATTGCTAGAAAACAATTCAAGTAAGTCAATCATTTCTTTTCCAAAATTTTCAGCCTTGAGCACATTTATAGTCACTTCAACTACTTTAGAAGATATAGCTTTGTTCTTATTGCTTTCGAGACTACAGAGGCTGTGAATCGCAGTGGCAGCTTCTTCCAATACGAAATCAACACCTTCCTGCAATAATAGTGCGAGTGAAATAAAGGGATTAGTTTTTCCAATCTGTTTCTTGCTAATATCCTTGAGGAAATGGTAACTAACTAGTATAAGGCTTAGGCAGACCCATTAAAGCAATGAATATAAGATGCACAACTCCAGAATGCATTGCTAACACAATGTTGTCGTCATTGAGGCAGAATGGTGATTGTTGCAATGATGTCCTCATTCAAGTCATGATCGAGGTAACTGATTTGACTGAGAATAGTCAATAGATGTTCCACGGCAACATCTGATTCAGCAAACTTTTCCTTGATTGAAGGCGTGTTTTCTGTCAATTGGCGCAGTTTCTTTCTGATCATCCAATGTTGATGTGGATGAGATTTTTTGTAGCATATTTAGGAAATCATCTTCAACTTTCACCAAAAGTGGTAGCATTGGTATTACTACCTTCGAGTAGATGGATTCTATGTTTCTTGCACCAGGCGTTTATGATGTTGTGGATCACGCGATTTGGTACGAGAGTAGAGACAGACAGTTTAACATACTTCCGAAATTTATCTCATTCTCCAATGATGGAGGCCAGATATGAGTATTCATCGAAAGAACATATTGAAGAAAATGAATAAATATCACCAATTTCAGGGCAGATTCACATTTAGACCAAGAAATTACAAAAATAGATTTATATATCAATCTGTTTGATTAATCTAATAGCAATAGTAAACATGAAATTTAATGTGTGGGTTTTGGGTTTCGAAATTGAACCCTAAGAGCCGATCAATCGAGCCTACGATCGGGCTCCCTATCGGCTCCAGACATAGGCCAAACCCCAATTCCCCCGAAACCCAAACTCCACCCAATTTTGAAATTCCCTCCTTCAATGGAGGAATCCAATTCACTGCAGGGAACCAATTCGCCCCCGGGTTCACTGCTTTCTTAGGCAGTGGGGGTTTCCCATATTTCACCGAGAACCAATACGACAGCCTCCCTCAATTCTCTGAAAATGCCTTTGTCGGAGCTCGTAGACCGCTGACCCTACAGGCGTTCCAATGGAGCATTGGAAGAGGAATTGATCTGAATTACGGAGACGTGATCTACCGGTCAGAAAAGTTGAGTTTATTCTTATTTATTGCATTTTTTATATCAACAATTAAAAATGAAATATACAAATATTGATGATGTTGAAATGAAATGGAAAGTGAGATGGCCCTTGAGATAGACCCTTCCATTGCAGTAAGAAAGGTCATTTATAAGAGTGACCATTTATAAGAAAGGCCCTTGAGAGTGGTGCGGAACAGCCACGCCACAACCACAAAACTTGACCACCCCAATAACAGTCATGCCACAGCCACAAATCACATAATTTTATCAATTATTGGTATATTTTAATCGGACTAGAACAAAATTAATTGGACAAATATAAATAGAATAGAACGGAATGGAAAAAATAAATTGGGAATAAATATTTAAAGATAAAATTTGAAAAATTAAAAAAACTAAAAAAAAACAATTCAATAACTCTCTGGCCGGAGATCTACAGTGGACCGTCGCGGCAGTCGCCGCCCGGACCGCCCCTTCCTGCCCCGGCTGTACACGTCCATCAGTTAATGCAGGACGGATGCCCCGGCTGTACACGTCCATCAGTTAATGCAGGACGGAGGTTGTATATCGATTCTTATAACTCTCCAAGTAAAAACTAAATACTTCAAGTCAATATTTCTTAATATCGAATTATTTTATGCATGATCCTGTATCAGCTGAGGGCCCTTTTCATGTCTTGTTAACGAGCTCATATCTAAAGGATTCATAAAATTTATTTTAATTTTGAAATAATATGACATCGTCGACAAAATGAAACAACAATTTGTGGATTAATTATAACGTGCTTTAATTTCATTTTCATTTTCATTTTCATTTTCATTTTATATTCATTTAACTTTAGTAATCATAACGTGTTTTCATTTTCATACCCCTAATCCCTACGAGAGATTTCGGAAAAAAGGTCTCAATTCGCAGGCCTTTCGAAATTGGGAATTAAATTCGTTGACCTTTGGGAATAAGGGATCGTGGCATGCGAATTTTATGGAACAAGGGATTTTCGATATTTCATCTATCTTTCTTCTTTTTCCTTATTATTTGTAACACAATATTTATGAATCGACCAATTATCCCTAATATTTTCACCACAATTTGACTTTTTTACTCCAACAATCCTCTGCAATGCCGGCATTAGGTGTTCGTATCCTTCCGACCTTTCAAGTTTCAACACCATGAGCTACTCTATGGTAATTTTTTCTATCAAACTCATTGATACGGTAAAGAAAAATAAATAAAGAATTGAATGGAATGGAATAAGTAAACGTTGTTGTTCTGCTGTTTATAAAATTCATTTACCAACTCTTACCGGTTGATTATCATATCCCAAATCGAAATTATTTCATGAATCCAACAAACCAAACCAAGTAAATGAGAAATGGTAAATGTTTGAGGTGCAAACTCTTATTGATTAAAAAAGAGATTTGGGATTAGGAAAAATTCACAATTCGATTTACAGCAGATTAAAAACGGGGAGTGAAAATTAAGTACATTTAGGGACTTTTCTTTCTTATATTCAACTTTTTTACTCTAATTTTTCAGCAAGTCTAGGTTCATGTTCCGATCGAAGCATCTCCCCGTACATGCTGATAATCTCTTCAGTCTTCACCATTCTTTTTTCTCTCTCTTCTCTCCATAAGCCCACCTTTCCTTATCCCTTCTAATTGGTCTCTTCGAGCCTCCTCAAAACACATTGGAGAGAAGAAGGGCGGCGATCAAGAAGGATAGGGGAGGAGGAGGAGAGTGCGTGGAGGCGGCAGTGATTCACGGTAATTTGCAGAATTGAAGTAAAAAAGTCAAAATTGTGGTGAAAATATTAGGAATAATTTGGTCAATTCATAAATACTGTGTGACAAATCATAAGGAAAAAGAAGAACAAATAGATAAAATATTGAAAATCCCTTATTTCAAAAATTTCACATCTCATATTTCGAAAGGTCAACAATTTAATCCTCAATTTCGAAAGACCTGCGAATTGAAACCCTTTTTCCGAAATCTCTCAATTCCTACATATAAAACAAATAAATCTGAAATACAACCATAAATCACTAATAAAGTTATTCGTGAAATCTGAAGGTTCATTTATATCGCATTCCTGGGTATATTTTTGTCTAAATATTCTTGTTCGTAAATATATATAGCCTCATTTGGGTTTTTATAATTACTTATGTTAAAAATTAAAAAATGTGGACCAAAAACATGATATTTAAAATAATGTACTTACATTTATTTCCAATGATATTAAAACTGACATGAGTAAAAAATGCATAAGATGAAGCCCGACAATTTTTAATTCTACCAAATTAGGGTATTCCTACTGGTATCGCCTTTAATGGAGTATTGTTTTTCTTTGTGTTTGTATTCAATATATATCCATATTTTATTTTATTTTTGTGAGGAATATTTTTTTCTTAAAAATGAATTAATAAAATGGGCCAATTGAAGTCAACTAGATATCCATTTTTGAATGGAGCCCAACCGCTAAAAAACAGGATTTATTGTACGGATAAAGCTCAGTTTAAATAGTTTTACATTTTTACAAACTAGTACCTCGTATGTGCGATGCAGACACGTTATATTTTTTTAAAAATATAATTTTGGAATATCTAATAGTACAAAGGCTGCAAACATAAATTAATAATGTGGAGTAATTAATGGACTTTTTGGTATGATTGAATGGAATGAAGAGGGAATGGAATGAAGGTGGGAATGCAATGACAATTCCATTCTATTATTGTGCTTGGTCAGCATGAGGAATACAAAGTTAATGAAATTGCTATTCCTTGATTGGTTTCATTCCATGTTTGAAAACTACAAATAATATAGAAATGGAATAGAATGAAATATGAATAATTAATATGTTGATTCTAAAAAAATATATTTATTCAAAAAAAAATTTCCCAAATACTCCATTTTTCTTGTGTGTGTATATGTGGTGTTGTGTATGTACGTGTGGTGGTGTGTGTGTATATGTGGTGTTGTGTGTGTGCATATGTGGTGGAAATGTGTGTGCGCACATATGTGTTACTGTGCGCGTGTATGTGTGTGTGTGTGTGTATGTGTGAGTGTGGTGATGGTGTGTGTGTGAATATGTATTAAACTATGTTTATCAGCAACCATTCAACCCAACCCAACCATCCACTTTTTTAATATTTAATTAATTTCTATCTCCTCCACATCATCTTCAATATTATTAATATTTATTCAATCCAACCACACCTTTTTTCATGATTTATCAATGACCACCCAACCATACCATTATTTATTTTTTATATTATTTTTTCAACAATAATATTATTACATAAAATATTTATTATTGAATTAAAATTTTTTAAAAAGTACGAAAAATGACAAACTAAAAATTATTAAAAAAACAAACAATAAAAGGATTACAAAATAAGAAATTATACCAAAAAAAGAATATGTTGAGAAAATATGAGATTTTTTTGTATGCAAAACTATAGCAAATGTGGTCTCTATTTGTAGAGGATGAAAAATTATAAATTTTAGTATCTTTTATAATTTTTGTATATAATATATTAAAGATATATTCATTTTTTTTAATAAAAATATCAGCCAATGAAATTGTGCCATTTGGCATAATTTCATTGGAGGAATCATGGGAGTATTTGAGAGACCATGCGGTCGGTGGTTGCACACCATCCGACCGCGTTCAAAGAGAGAGAGACCAGCTGGGGAATTTTTTTTTTATTTTAATTGACAAATGACGTGGAGGTCGGCCGCTAAGCACCGATAAACGTGGTCTTAGTGTGTGTGTGGGGGTGGTGGTGGTGGTGCATGTGGGGTGTGTGTGTGTGTGTGTGTGTGTGTGTGTGTGTGTGTGTGTGTGTGTGTGTGTGTGTGTGTGTGTGTGTGTGTGTGTGTGTGTGTGTGTGTGTGTGTGTGTGTGTGTGTGTGTGTGTGTGTGTGTGTGTGTGTGTGTGTGTGTGTGTGTGTGTGTGTGTGTGTGTGTGTGTGTGTGTGTGTGTGTGTGAAATTATTAAAAATTTTAAAATTTTAAAAGTTTACTTTTATTATAAAATTGTGATGATATTAAATTAAAATATAATATAAATAATATTTATATAATTTTAATAAAATTTAAAATAAGAAGAAAGGAAAATGAAATGGAATTGAATGGCCTTCTTTAGCTAAATAGATGGAGTGGTTATTCACATGTGGAGTGGAATGTGGAATGGCCATTCCAAATAGAATGGTGATTCTTAAGAAAAAAATTTATCAAATAAAAGAATGGAGGTAGGAATGTCATTCTATTCTCCTATTCCATTACACCATACCAAGTAGGACCGAATGTAATCCTTTATAGTTTTATAGTAAAACTGACACAAAAAACTTTTCAAAATATAAATATGCTGTAATAAGACATTTTCTTTTAGTATATTTGTATATAACTATATTTTGTATAGATGTTGCATATTGTAATACATGCATGTCATAAAAGTAATACTTCTACATAATATATTAAACCATTATTCTTACTGTTTAGGATTAGCAATATTTTTAATTGCATCAGCAGTTCAGCAATGCCCCAAAAATTGTTTTACTACTTCAAATGCTTCATTTTAGGATGAAGAATATGTATAATTTCTTTGAAAAATATAAGAAGCTTTCATCTAATTAATAAGAAAGCTTTTTGTGTCTCGTGATTTTCAAGGTAGAAAAAGTCTATTTCATGCTTAATCTTTTTGTGGATCTTTTCGCTTCTTAACAAAATGCCTATTTCTGAGAAAAAATTTCATAGTCTAGGTACACCACGTTAGCAATCTGATTTGGTGTGTCTCACTAATATTTCTTTACCAAATGGAATTATATTAGGTTCCACTTCAAGCTGGAGCATATATGGCCAAATGAATTTTAAAGGAAAAGAAATTGATTATTTATGGAAATTTCTATAATTCTCATGTTCGGTTTGTAAGATTGTATCCCGGGATTAAACACCCTAGTGTGTTTGGTTCATGAGATAACTCAATCCTAGATGGATAATCATGGGATAATTAGTCATATCTAACCCCCTATAACTAAAATAATCTCACAACTCAATCCTATATTATATCTTGGTATTATTTTATCCAGGAAACCGAACACCACCAATAATACTATGTATACAACCAGATATATGCACAAGCTTAATATTTATTCATTTTTTTATAACTTTAGTACATGAGTTATAAAATATGAATAAATATTAACCGATCTCCACACATATGACTACTATAGTCAGAGTTGAGAAACCATATATCATTTCAACTTGCTCCATGCAACTCTACATAAGCCATTTGAAGCATTTCTTCTGTGCCATTCATCTACGCATAATTGGTCTGTTTTTGCCACATTGGACACTCATATTGATAGTGTCCAAGTTGATGGCGTTCGTAACACTCGAAAGTGGCTTTGTTGTAGGATTGGGGACTTCTTTCTCTGCCTCTTCCTCCTTTGAACACAGCTCTCCCACGACCTCTTCCACCATTCCTCTCTTCAGTGTTGCTTTGAGAACCTTCTCTTCTCCATTACTCCTATGAAACTTTTGTTCATGCACAATCAATGAACTTTGCAGTTCATCAATTGTGAGTGAATCAATATCCTAAGATTCTTCGATCGAGACAACTATATACTCCCTCCGTCCCAATAAATATGAAACGTTTGTTTTTCGGCACAAGATTTTATGTAGTGTTGTTTTGTGAGTTAAAGAAGAGAGAGTAAAGTAAGAGAGAGAGAAAAGTAGAGATAAAGTTATTTCTATTTTAAGAAACGTTTCATTTTTAATGGGACAACCCAAAAAGGAAAACGTTTCATTTCTAGTGGAACAGAGGGAGTAGTTGAATTTCTCAGTCAAAGTCCTAAAAATCTTCTCGACAGTGGTACTCTCGCTCATTTGCTCACCATAACTCCCCATCTGGTTAGAAACGGTCAAAACCTGTGCAAAAATAGTTGGTGATGGTTTCACCTACTTTCATCTCCAGAATCTCGAAGTCTCTTCTCAATGCTTGTAGGGCGGAACGCTTCACCCTAGCATTTCCTTCGAATTTCTTTTTCATGGAATCCCATATCTTCTTTGAGGTTCTTTTCTCTAGAATTTGCTCAAGAATTGTCATGTCGATTGCCTAGAACATGTTATTCTTTTCTTTGAGGTCCGTAGTCCTCAATTCCTCCAATTTCTTTCGATTAGCATCACTCAATGATGCTCCTGCTTTTGGTTCTTCATAACCAATCTCAACTTAACTCCAATAACCTTTAGACCTCAAAAGGTTTTCCATCAGCATGCTCCAATGATCGTAGTGACCTTTGAAGCGTGGTATGGCAAGCTGCATAAAAAATTTTATCTTTTTTTTTGTGAGTCACTCTGAAAGGCTGCTACTTTTCTCGATCCCAGTGGGGGCTCCCTGATACCAGATTGTAAGGATATTAAATCATACAAGATGATATTGAATCTGAGGGAATGAACTACTTTATTGAAGATGCAAAACAGTTATTTATAATAGTTTTACAAAGAATAGCAAAACTGAAATCAGTTCTCGTCTAGCTAAATAAGTGGTAACAACTAATAATAAAATCAAATCTGCTGACTATCCTAAAGAATATGACTTTTATTAACGGACTAACAAATCTAAATCCTAACATATTTGATTATTTTCTTCGTCTTGTTCTACGGTATGCTATCTATTTCGGTTTGGTCTGCTGGGGAATTAGCTCATTATTTATTTTTGAATTTTGTTTATTGGATGAGGTTGCGTTTGTATTGTTTGAAGTAATAGTTAGTTTGTTGTGATTTAGGTTGAGGATGGATATGCTATAATTCTTTAGCTCATGATTTCATTATGTTTTCTGGAAATCAGTTCTAGATGGTTTAGGATTGAAGTTGGCTTACTTGTGTTTCATGAATTAGCTGTGTTTTAGCTGTTGAATTTCTTTTTTGGGGGATGAGTAGTTGATTTTATGTTCTGTTAACTTGATGATCCATAGAGGGAGGAGAAAGGGGTAGATGGAGTACAACAGAGTTAAGGCCGTGAGAGCGAAAGAAATTGCTAAGAGGATGTTTATGGCAAGGGACATGAAGGGGGCGAAGAAGTTCACCCTTGAAGCTCAGAATTTGTGTCCTGAACTAGAGGGCATTTCTCAAATGGTGAGGACGCTTGAGATTTATATTGCCGCTAAAGAGGAGAAATTAAATGGAGAATCGAATTGGTATGGCGTGCTTGGTTTGACCCATTTAGCTGATAAAGACTCGATAAAGAAACGGTATCAGAAACTTCGTCCTGATAAAAATAGGTCTATCGGGGCTGATGAAGCGTTTCAGTTTATTGTCGGATAAGTCCATCAGGACAGCGTACGATCACAGGTGCAGTAGGCTATTTCAGCAGAGAAATAAACGTAAGAATGAGGGTACCTCGCCATAGGGACGCAAAATGGATTCTACAACTTTGTAAACAGTCCTTCATCTTCTACCAAGAGTTCAAAGATATCTTATACAAGCAATTCTCAGCGACAAAAGAGCCAGCAGGCATGTGACGCTTGTAAAAATAACTTAGGCACTCATCACACAACAGGTAATAATGGATTTTTCAAGTTTTATGATTAAATATTGGATTTTCAAACTAAAAAGAAACTAACATGTGCATGAACAAAGGAACCAGTACAGTTGAGATTCGTGAAAAGATTGAAGTGGACTTGTCACCCCGAGGTATCTCTGTGGTGTGTAGATTGATGAACTCGACCAGACAAGCAGCGGCAAAACAATTAAACAAGCAGTAGTGTGTACCCTCATGAACACTACAATTCAAGGCTAACTCAGCCCATGTCAGGAGTTTCAACCAGCGTGCTGGACAGTCGAACGTGAATGCGCGAAGGAAGTGTTTGAGCGTTCAATTTATGACTTTTGTTTGGCCGTCAGTTTGTGGATGATAAGCAGTCGTGTGTTGGAGCGTGGTGCCGCTCAACTACATTAATTCAATCAAGAATCGGCTCATCAAGATAGGATCACGGTCGGTTAGTAAGAAAGAGGGAAACCCATGATGCTTTGCAAAAAATTGCGCAAATAAACGGGCTGCTTTCGGTGCATCAAAAGCGGATGGTAGGGGACCAAAGTGAGCATATTTGGACAATCTATCGACCACCACCATGATGCCATAAATCCGTGCGACTGAAGCAAGCCTGTTATAGAATCCAAAGTGGTCGCGTCCATACTTGTGTAGGAATTGAGAGTGGTTGTATTAACCCATCGAGTTTCTAGGTTGGGTATTTCGTCTATTGACATGCTAGGCATGAAGCCACAAAAGCACGAACATCTCTATGCATGTTTGGCCAAAAGAAAACCGTCGCCAACATGTGGAAGGTTCGATCAACACCTTGATGCCCCGCAAGTGGAGATCCATGAAATTCAGCCAACAATTTACTTCGCAAAGGCGAAGTTTAACTGATGTAAATTTGTCTCTTGTCGTAGAGGAGGCCCTCATGAGCATAAATACGTCCAGGTGCATTTCTTGTTCGAACAGCATAGTGTAGAATGCGCAAATGGTCATCCTTCGCATTCTCGGCTAGAATGTCAGACAAGATGGATGAGACTGGTTGGGCAGCCAGTGGAACAGGCGCGCTGTGCTTTGAGAGTCCCTACGAGATAGCGCATCAGCTACGCGATTCGAAGCCCCCGTTTGTTACTGGATACGAAACTTATAACCCATTAGTTTGTGTATGTAAAACTGTTGATCAGGGGTTTGGATTACTTTAAGTAAGAGCTCTATTAGGCTTCGTTGATCACTCTTGATGACAAATTCGCGACCCAAAAGATATTGATGTCACTTTTGAACTGCTTCAACAATTGCGTGCAAGTTTTTGTGGTAGGTCGAAGCGACGCGATGTCGAGGGCCCAATTTTTTTACTAAGGTGATTGGATGAACTTCTTGCAAAAGAATCGCCCCAATTCCTAGGTCTGAGGCATCCAATTCCACTATGAAGGTTTTGATGAAGTCGGGGAGGCAGAGAACCAGGGCCGTCGTCATGGCCTTTTTCAAATTTTCAAAGCTTGTAGTGTCCTTCGCGGTCCAATGGAAATTGTCCTTTTTTAGAAGTTCCATCAACGGGGCAGCGATCATGGTATATTGACTGACGAACCGACGATAGTAACCTGTAAGACCCAAAAATCCGCGAAGCTGCTTGATCGTGGTTGGCATAGGCCACTTGGTCATTGCCTGGATTTTGGAAGCATCGACGTTGAGGTTGAAACAGTCGGCCAGAAACTTACTTCAGGCCGTGCTTGTTTGAGAAGATGATTCTTCTTACTTTTTGCTCTGAATTCTTAGGTGGATTCGTTTGAGTTGTGAGTGTTTCTTTTGAGTGGTTCCTTGTATCATCTCCCAATTCACCATACTTTCATGATGTTAACGTGGTATGAGAGTTTTAGTTATGGTTGGATGTCATAGACGTAGGCCAAATGCCGAAGATCCCGCGGCTCCATAGTAAGTTGGATTATTTGAGGAGATAAGTGCAACAACTCACTCAACGCCTTCAACAGTGAGAACCTACAACAAATCCTAAAACACACTCACAACAAAATAAAATAGACCCCACCAACACTTATCAAAATTGCTCATATTTACAAGATTATTTTATTTTGTTGTGAGTGTGTTTTAGAATTTGTTTTAGGGTTTGTTGTAGGTGATCCCTTCCGCTTTCCCCCGATCGCTATATGTTCCAAATCTCAGATCCACCTGTTTACAAACCTATTGTTTAGAAACCTTTTGTTCTTCAAACACTTGAGTTTTTAGTTCGTGTTTTCTATATTTAAGTACTCTTTTGTGCTCAACACAACACTTCCATAGTTAACATTTTCTTGTTCAAATATGTTTAGTGTTACGTTCTACTTTCAGTTTTTAAAAAAGAAATGTCTCTACTATCATAAAACGGAGGGTGTACAATAGACATTTAAATACACTAAATACTTCCTTCATCCTTAACGAATAAACAAACTTGTAAATGATATAGTAGATTAGTAAATTAAGAAAGAGATGGGACAAGGGAAAACTAATGAAAATAGTGTTAGTAGATTATAGAATCCACATTATTAGTGATATATAATTTGTTAAAAACTTTCCATATTTAGATTTGATCTAATTTTTTAAGACCATCCAAAATGGTAAAGTTAGTGTAATTTTTTTTTATGACAGAGGTAGTATATGCTTGGTTTCTATTGGGCGCGGGATTTAAGAAAATGATTATTATTGAGTTAAATGTAGAGAATAAGGCAAGAGAGATGAAAAAGTAGAAAAGATAAAGCAAAATAAAAGTAAGAAAAAAGATAATAATAAAGTAAAATAGAAAAAATGTGTTGTGTTTTGCCAAAAAATAAATCAATCACTTGCAATTAAACAACCCAAATGAAAAGTTTATTACTTGCGGTGGGACAAAGAGAGTAAGTAATATGAATAAGACTTGACAAATAGTATGATGAAGGTAAAACGAACGTTCGCACGTTGTAAGCTGCAGCAACAAGAAACTTGTTGTAAGAGTGATCTACTTGAATGATGAACAAACACATCTGAATATAAAATATTAACACAAATTCGAAAAATATTGATGTCATATATCAATAATTGTTTTGGTGTTCGATCACATTTGAAAATTAGATACAAGTTGCATGTCGCACTAGACTCTATTGAAAAAAAGGTGCGACTGACTAGACACCAAGCCACACTATTTGAATAATGTTCCTAAATACCTAAAATCAAGCTTCTGGCAAATCGGAAAACATGAATAAACATAAAAATGGGAAATCAAAATGGATGGTGGATTTGATTTTTTCATAATAAAATTTCTCGTGTTTCACTTTTTGATGGCATATGTGCACATGCAGATAAAAACAACAATATATCCCAAAATTGAGTAGACATTTTCCCATAAAAATATAGCTTAGTCATAATCCATTACCACCAAAAAATGTTACTGCTCACATTGTAACACATCTATACATATATAAAAAGGGAGTTTTAGGACATTTTGAATAATAATTTTGTGCAAAGGAGGTAAATGCAATTAAAAAAAACTATTAATCTTTCACTTGAATTCATGAAATTTCAGAAAGCACAATTTTAAATTCATTCGACAGTTTCTATGTTGAAATATAAAAATTGATTATGAATTAATCTATAAATCTATAAAAGGGGAGGCTTGGAGATATTTACAAAACTACCATTTTCATTTTAAAAATTACAATTTAATTAAAACTATTTTTTAATCCCCCGAAACCAACTGCGCTAAGCCTCTGCGGCCAATTTTAGTTTGAAACCTAACAATATGGGAAGTGGTTGAACTTCTACACACATTTGGTTCAGATTAAACAAAATCTTCCATTGAGAACGGTTAAAAATTTATATGCCATTTATTACTACTTCAATCTATAATAAATTATAATTGGGGTCACTAAGTGTCAATAGAGAAGAATGTAAAATGGATTACCGAATTAGAATGGCAAAAGCTATTAAATTTTCTATAAATACCAATTCTGTTAATTAAAATTGTCATGGGCTCATGACCGTGGTAGAAAAAAAAATGACTAGCTTTGCATTTCATTTTTTAGCTTTGTTATATGTATTCCATTCCTTCTATTACATTCCTTAAACTGTGAAACACAATTATTTGATTAGATAGAATACAAGTATAGCTTCAACAAAACACTACTTCGGCTTCAATAAATAATACCATTGGGTGAATAGATGCTTGGATGAATGCAAGCAAGATTTTTTTTTTGTTTACCATTCATATAGCTCTATTGTAAAGCACTTTCTGGACATGGCATATAAACAGATTTAGGCCAAGATTCAGGTAAAAAAACCTCTACGATCAGTAAGGAATATCAAGTAGGCCGACCCAGTGTAAGATATCGAATACAGATCTAAAACCCCCAAAATAGAATAAGTAATCAACAAAGTAAAATTGAACTGAGACGGAGAAAGAATTTTATTGATATTTGACTCATTTGTTGGTCATGATGAGTATATTTTAAAGTTAAGGGTTTAGGATTTAGGTTTCAAGGTTTGGGTTTTTAGTGTATAGGGTCACTATATTGCAATGAAATGAAGCTCGACTAGGAAGTGTCTCACCAGTGCAATCTTAAATTATAGCTTTTGATAAACAATATCTTAAATCTCATTAGGAGAAGTGGTAATTATACATTCTTTAGGGTTATTTTGTTTTGTTTGATGGAAATTTGCTTTATTTTTTGGTCTCACGGTCGGAGTCATTTTTCCATTTTACAAAAATAATGTACAGTATTATTTTCCAAGTATTTATATTTTAGCTGAATCCTAACTTACTAAGCGGACCATATTAAAACTTAAACTAAAAACAACAGTTTTTCTGAAAAAATGGAGTAATATATAGAGAATTTAGATGATTCATTTGATGAAGGTTGCAACCTTTGTGCGACCTTGTACTATCATAATGACCATAACTTCTTCATCCGAGTTCCGATTGAGGCGTACAAGGTACCCACGCGAAGCTATTTCAAAGACGAAGATAACGATAGTAAGATAAAAGAATTTGGACATTGATTTAATAGGAAAAGAACAGTTTGAATCAGACCAGAAAACCTGATATGGGAAAATGACAACCAACAATAAAGTTTATGAGATTACACGAACTTTTTAAAGTTCGTGGGAAAAACCGAAATTCATGGAAAGTTGGTGACTTTAAAAGCAGTTATCTTTTTTTTTTTCATGCGAAGCACTTTGGTGGAGTGTGATGACAATAGGAATAAAATTAAAATTGAGGAATATGGATTGTTAATGAGCTCACTGTTTAGAGTATTAATTATTGGTAATTTAGTTTTAATTAAAATGGCATTAGTATAAATGTTTCCACCTTTTGATACATGTATAGATGATTATATTCAATTATATATGTATTCAAAAGTTTTACAATGGCATTAATTTTAGTTTTTTCACAAAACTCACAAAATTGAAATTAATGTGTTTTAAAAAATATTCCGTTGTGCGAAAAATTGTAGAACTCAACAATCAACATAGTTGTTGTAATTTTTTAAGATGAAATAGGAAATCCTAAAAACAAACCAAAATTGGACGAGTATGTTTTGTAAGAATTGTGTGCATTTAATGCACAATAGTGATGGAAATTCATTTTCTACTTAATATGCAATCATGTATTGAGACATTTCAATGGTAAAAAAAGTCTAATCGGTTGATAGGAATTACTGCATAATAATAATAATGAAAAATGCAATTAACAAATTTATTGAATTACCTTAATTCCACTTTATTTGTAACTGTTATAATTATATTAATGCTAATATTCAATGCATTGTTATGCAGTACTAATTGCCATATAATAAGCATTATTTATCCAACTTTTACATTAATATTCCTACGCAATCAACTTATTGAGATACTAGGGTTGAATTTTACCAATAAACAAAGTTGCCAATACTCCTTAAATCATTTAGAAAAAGTGAAAAGTTTAGTAGAGTTTTTATGATAAATAAGGGAAACTGAAAAGATTTTTGGTGATAAATGAGCGAAAATATTTTAAAATAGGATCCTTATATTTTAACATATCTTAGGAACTATCTATTGAACGTATTAATATAACTGATAGAAATCCCAATCACAACATTAGCTATAGCACTAAAATAGTTTTAAACTTATATATGATTGGTTAATTAATTAAGAGGTGTTATGGGTTTTGTAACGTTTTGTGATATGAATAAGTTTTTAATAACCATTACAATTCTTTAAGTATTTAGTTTACTTTTAGTACTGATTTTTTTTCTCCAGAACACAGACAATGGAAAAACAACTAAAATCTTTACAACCGAAAACGGCTTCTGCACAAGAGGAAATTGCTAAATCCATTTCATTGGAGCTTCTGAAAATCTTTACATATCTAATATAAAAATTGAGAAAAGTGGTTGAGTTTTTAACAATACAATATAGTTTTTGTATTTTTATTTTTTCATGAATTAATTAAAACGTTAGAGAAATATAATCTAGATGATGGTCACTTTTTAACATTATGAGTTAGTAAAAATTGAAAAAAAAACAAAAAGTTTTTAAAGCAAAACAACATAGATGATATTGGCTTATCAAATCTTAAACATTAAAATTGATGATGGTCATTTATTTAAGACAATTCTTTAGTTATAGATTTACAACCAAGCTTTAGGTAAAAAAAAAACTCTACTATCAGTAAGGATTATTGTTAAATTCTCTCAATTCTGTCCCACATCGACTTGGTGATGATCCAATCTAATCTATATAAGTGTGGATAACCCTCCCCCTTATGAGGCCTTTTAAGGGGTGAGTGACCCATTTCTAATATGGTATCAGAGTAGGGCCCAAGTCGATAATGGTTTATCTCTTTATCTCTTCTCTTGCCTACCCACGTGATGGAAATCCGATGTGTCATTCCGGCCCACACGTGAGGGGGCGTGTTAAATTCTCCAAATCTTTGTCCCACATCGGCTTGGTGATGATCCTAGCTTCTCTATATAAGTGTGGATAATCCTCCCCCTTATGAGGCCTTTTAAGGGGTGAGTGGCCCATTTCTAATATGGTATCGAGCGGGCCCAAGTCGATGATGGATTTCTCTTTATTTCTTATCTACCTCACGAGTGGAAGACCGATGTCCTTTCCGGCCCACACGTGAGGGGGCGTGTTAAATTCTCTCAATTCTGTCCCACATCGACTTGGTGATGATCCAATCTAATCTATATAAGTGTGGATAACCCTCCCCCTTATGAGGCCTTTTAAGGGGTGAGTGGCTCATTTCTAATATGGTATCAGAGCAGGGCCCAAGTCGATGATGGTTTATCTCTTTATCTCTTCTCTTGCCTACCCACGTGATGGAAGTCCGATGTGTCATTCCGGACCACACATGAGGGGGCGTGTTAAATTCTCCAAATCTTTGTCCCACATCGGCTTGGTGATGATCCTAGCTTCTCTATATAAGTGTGGATAATCCTCCCCTTATGAGGCCTTTTAAGTGGCTGAGTGGCCCATTTCTAATATGGTATCGAGCGGGCCCAAGTCGATGATAGATTTCTCTTTATTTCTTATCTACCTCACGAGTGGAAGACCGATGTCCTTTCCGGCCCACATCGATGATGGTTCTCTCTTATCTCTTGCATTGCCTACCCACGTGATGGAAGACCGATGTCCTTTCCGGCCCACACGTGAGGGGGCGTGTTAAATTCTCTCAATTCTGTCCCACATCGACTTGGTGATGATCCAATCTAATCTATATAAGTGTGGATAACCCTCCCCCTTATGAGGCCTTTTAAGGGGTGAGTGGCCCATTTCTAATAATTATCAAGTAGGCCGACCAAGTGTAAGATATCGAATATCGAATACAGATCTTAAACCCCCAAAATAGAATATGTGATCAACAGAGTAAAATTGAAGTGGGACAGAGGGAGAATTTTATTGATATTTGGCTCATTTGTCGGTCATGATGAGTATATTTTAAAGTTAAGGGTTTATGATTTAAGTTTCAGGGTTTGGGTTTTTAGTGTATAGGGTCACTATATTGCAATAAAATGAAGCTCGACTAAGAAGTGTCTCACCGGTGCAATCTTAAATTATAGCTTTTGATAAACAATATCTTAAATTAATTTTACATTTCATATGCTACCAATGTTGGGGATTTTCAGTTTTTTGGTAGTATATTTTAGTCATTTAAAAAAAATGTTCTTATTTTTGAAATAATTTTATAAAATAATTATTATTGTTGGATATTTAGAATATATCTATATATACATATATAAAATGGTAGTTTTGGAAAATTTTAAAATAATGTTGTTTTAATTATAAATTAGTATATCAATTAAAATTATTTTTATTATTTGAAAGTTCAAATAATTATAACAATGTATGATTTTATCCCATATAATAATATTATTATTTTATTTCAAATCAATATTTTATATTTTGAAGAAAATAAAATGGATGAGTCGAAATAAATTTTATTTTTGAAATAATTTTATAAAATAATTATTATTGTTGGATATTTAGAATATATCTATAGGGGCATGTTAGGGTGCCACCACCCCTTAAAATAACACCATACCACCATTTCTAGCCAATCATTTGTACACGTGGACGAATAATAAGCTGCCACGTGGCAAAAAAAAACGAAAAAAAAAAAAAAAAAACCAAAAAAGACGGGCAAAGAATTTTTGACATGGTCTTTAAATGTAAGAATTTTTCTTAAACAAGCAATATCCAACACGTTAGACAAAGCAATCTATAATAATGTTGCTGTATAAGCGTTGTCACGTTGTCATTTTAAGGGTGGTTGTCATTTTAACACAAACCTATATCTATATATACATATATAAAATGGTAGTTTTGAAAAATTTTAAAATAATGTTGTTTTAATTACAAATTAATATATCAATTAAAATTATTTTTATTATTTGAAAGGTCAAATAATTATAACAATGTATGATTTTAACTCATATAATAATATTATTTTTTATTTCAAATCAATATTTTATATTTTGAAGAAAATAAAATGGACCGTGCTATACTAGTTTAGAAAAAGCACAACTTTCCAGAAAACGAAATCACAATCCATTAATGATATTAAGGGGTAACATACCTAATGATCAATCATATCACACATTTTGCTGGGTTTAAAAGCATGTAAGAAACTGAAGGGCATTTTAAGATGAAATGGAAAATAATTTACAAATTAATACTATAATCCAAGATTCAATACTTTTACAAGCGAAAATATCCAATGAAATAGTATTCTATAGCTGAAGAAAAGGGCTAAAAAGCATCCTAAGATAGATTGATGTGAAAAGTATTAAGCTACCCATGGAAGTTAATAAAGCTTAATGGCCTGCAAAGTTAGCAGCATCATGATTTTTGGAGTAAGAAGAAACTACATGTACCTTAGAACTAGAGACAATATACGGCATCTTTAGTTTCCGTTTTGTGGGAGAGCTACAAGCGTACAACCACATTCCTTCCCATTAGCTACCTGGCACAAATAACAACATCTATTCGTTTGCTGTGACTTGTGAGAGAGTAAAGAAAAAAAAAACAGACGAATATGATGGGCGCGACGCAGCAAAAGGGTGAAGATGGATAAAATAGTTATGTTTCTCTGCTGCTTGCAAAAACACCACTTCCATTTCTGGAACCCGACATGCTCAGTCAGTGGTAAACGTTTATGAAGCACTTCAAGGTAACATTGGTCAAAGCCGCATGTTGCTGAAAGAAGCGTGTTCCTCCAGTAGCAACCCAAAAATGTTTACCGAGCATCAAATTTGGACTGACTATGCATAATACATGTACAGGCTATTTGCGGCAGCACAAGCAATAGAGTTTTCTGATGGGTGCCATGCTAGGTGGAGCAGCTTAGTAGTGAAATCGAACGAGTTCCCGTTGGCATCAGCTCCCGGACTTTCAGCACCTGCAACATATTTCATTAACTTTCTTCAGTTGGGAAACAAAAAAATGAAGCGAATGTAGGTAACAATAGACAAGAAAAAATGTCACACCTCGCCTCACGACACGGCTGATGCTACTGGTCAGGGATCTGGTAGGCCTAGCAGGGGTCTGGACCTGCCTTCTGAAAGGCAATGGAGCAATATCTAGCAATAAGCAAGGATTTTTCAACAGAAACAGAGATTGGACAGTCATGAGATTATGTTACCTCATTGGGTTTTTACTTGCTTCTAGAGTAGTTGCCTCAGTGCTTCCCTGAGCACAGCCAAATATACGAAATAGATTGCTGACATTTTTTATCCTTCGGTTAGAGTGAGAAGAACCAATAATAACTATGATGGAACTAAAGAAAACTAGGACGCACCTGTATGAACCAGTAGCCACTCGAAGACCATCACCACTTAGGCAGCATTCAAACTTATCAAAGATGGAATCATTTTCGTACAAGTCACAGAGCTAGGCATTGTCAAAGTAAATTTTAATCACCTCGGAGTGTTCGTACAAACATTTCAGGAAAAAGAGTTATGAAAAGTAGTTCACCTTTGGTCTCAAATACTCGTGAACCTGGAAGGTTGCCACTGGACCAGAATCCATGTTAACATCCCATAGCTGCAACCAAATCATATCTATCAGTGAAAGATCAATTAGGAACTACCAGAAATTGTTGAAGCATAGCAACAGTTATATATCTCATCATCATAAATGCAGACCCAAGAAATTCCATCAGCAAATTGATGAAATAATGATGGATCATTGTTTAAGAAAAGCATATGTTCATGCATTTTCCCCTTCCGGATTGAACTTAAGCAAGCAAATAACATCTAACTATCCAACCCAGTCTAGCCAAGAGCAAATTCTAATGATGACAATATTAAATCATTCACTATAGTTTCCTAAATTGATCTGCAGTAGGCAGATGAGTCCAAATGAAAATCACTTAAGCACTCTGACCAGTTTAAGGATTTGCAACAAACAAAGTGCACAAATATACAAAAGTTGGAACCTTAAGGGACATGTAGTCACGACTCAGTAAATATCTGCCATCCCTGGCAAACTTAACATCTGAAATTGAAGCAATAATCTCAGTGAAAAATGATCTCGAGCCAGGTGCCTCCTGCTCCTCAAATCTGTTATGAATGAAAATTATTATCTTATCCAACAAAAGTGAAAAGGAGTATTACGATGGAGCTAAACAAAAGTGTTCTGGAAAATATAGAGAAATAAAAGTCTCATATCCATGCAACATTTAATTTATTGTCCTTCAGTATTAAAGGAGAATCAGGAGATACAAATTACGTATCAGGAGGTGCCTAAAACACAAATGGTTATCAAAGAGCTTACATTTTAGAATGTGAATCGCACAGTGCAGATTGTCGCAAATCAATAAGACGAATTGATCCTTTTGAACTACTATATGCTAACATGTTGCAGTGAGTGGGATGGAATTCTGCTGATGTTATCACCTCTGCAATATGTAACAAAAAGAACCAATCAAAGCACTTAGCTATAAAAGTTTGTGATGATTCAAGTCACCATATCCATTGAATGAGATAAGACAACTCCGACCCGATAAACTACTTTTTTCCGGATTTAAGAGATCCGTCACATTAAAAAGTAAACATAACTGAAATTACAGGAAAGTGTTAGATGCAAATATCAGTGTTAGCCCTTTTTCAGTCTTCTCTAACTCGAACTAAATTATAACAATAAACCATTGACTAGAAGAAATCTTATGCATGCACTGAAAGCACTGGGAACCACATATTCCATTGGACATAGATGAGGGGGAAATAAATGCCTTACCCATACCAACTCCCCTACAACTTACCTCTCCCCCTCCAAAAATAAAAGATAATAAAGAAATAAAGAAAAAAAAACAAAATACAGATAATATTTTACCAGTCAGATCCTCCATATTTGTCGGTTTCACATCAACTATATTGAAACTTTGATTGCTTATTTCCAAGTTCCAAAGATTTATTCGCAGATCATCAGCTGATATAAATGTCTCACCATCACTGCAGAAAATAACAAGTACAAACAAATTGTACATTTTAACAACATAATGAATCGGAGAAAAACGGATATACAATGTAACCACATTCCAGTTCCACAGAGTCAAAATATGTTCAGCATCCACAGCATTTAGAGGTTGAGGTTACAGCTTAAACGTGTAATCATGTGGCAAATGAAGGGAAATAAATTTCAAAATCAGAAATGCATTACTTATATTTACTAAATTATGTATCTGAAAAAGTTAAAGAAGTCAAAATGAATCAGTCACATATATATTGTTAATATAATAAGATTATGTAAATAACATACTATTTTCACCATTTTCATCAAATAAGCCTTCTCAGAGTAAGATGATTCACATTTTAAATGGGTAATGAGACGCGTCATATCTTTTCATATTCCTATGGTTTATGAATTATCTCAAAGCTGCTATTGTACAAATATTCTAACAAACTGATACTCCCTCCGTCCCGCTTTAGCAGTCCCATTGACTTTTCTGCCCTCTTGTTGTAAAAATGATAAAAAAATAGTTAAAGAAGAGAAATGGTAAATTAAGAGAGAGAATAATATAGAGAAGAGTCTTATGTACATTATTGTCTCTCTTACTTTACCATTTCTCCACTTTAACTATTTTTTATCATTTTTACAAAAAGAGGGCAGAAAAGTCAATGGGACTGCTAAAGCGGGACGGAGGGAGTATCTTTTCAGAAAAGGCATATCTATCTCTCTCAGTTATGTTACTAATTTCTTTACATGAAATTGTCCTAACTATTCTACTTCTAGGATGAGCATGCAAAAGAATATGTGCAGCAAACTGTGAACATTGTCAGATTTCTGCAAAGAGACTTCAACTGTCGAAGAAAAAAATAAAGGTTTCCAACCTGTTATTTGAGATAGAATTGATATGGTAATCGTGTGCATGAGCATATACTCTCCTGCATCTTGCAAGAAGATTGGTCTCACCACTTGTGACCTACAATTGTCAAAGGTCATAGGAAAACTCAGTCAGCATTTGGAGGTGGATGATCTGTCCATAAAAGTATGAATGCAATGTGGTACTACGACTGATAAGTCCACCCTTGAAAAATATTCATCAATAAGGATCCACCAATCAACAATGATCTGTTTAAAAAGGTCGTTATGAAATGATTCACAAGCATACCACAAAACCAGATCAAGTACATGTAAAGGAGACATGATCATATATAACTAAAAGGGGGAACAAATTGATAGTTTTAAAAAATAATGTTCAACAGAGCACATCAAAAAGTAAAGAATTTTAATGGAATCCCTAATGCCACTGGTATAACTCTAGATGAGTTAAGTACAACTACCACTGGCAATCGTAGAGAGGGGAGCCCCCCAGGTGGAAAGGACAACTCATTGCTCAAAGAATTGTAAGAAGGATCTGAACAGTCGCCGTTAGCAAGAAATTTTTTGGAACTAGAAGAGACACTAGAACTTGCAATACCACCGTTTCCAGCAGCTTTACCCGAGTCTACATTTATTTCTGAAATTTTCTTCATCTTCTTCTCTTGGACCTGTTAGGGTAAGGCAAAGAAATTAAAATAATGCAACAAAAATTACAAAATATAAGTTACTAATGTCTATATTGGAATAAGAATCATCCAGGCTTACATACAATCAATTCAACCAAGATACAAGCCTGAGAGAAGAAAGTTGAGAGGTCCTAGGGTAGGGAGAAGGAATCTTCAATATTAAACACCATGATTATTGTTCAAGGTTCGGTATATATTTAATTCTCATAGAAAAATATCCAAATCTTCAATCTTTGTTCCTTTTTCCTTGAGCTTTAATAACCAATTTAGACACAACACCAAGAAAAGTCTAACAAAAGATCCAAACCAATATCTATACAAGAAACTCAGCAAACAAAAGGCTGCATTAGATATTAGCAAAAAATGATTATAAATGAAACCGTGAATTTTAAGACTCACTCACCTTCCAAAACTTAATGGTTTTGTCATTAGTTGACAGGAGAAAGACGGCACCATTGGCTGTCTGGCACCACCTGATCTTGTTGATTTTCTCCTCAATCTCCAAACTCTTTAGATAGTCAAACTGAAGAAAAATATATGTATGCATAAGTTATAATGATTAAGAAGTCCTTTCAGGATAAAAAAAAGTTAAAAAAAGGAAGCAAGAATGAGATGCTTATTTGCTACACACACATTTAAAAACAGAAAATTCACTAATTCAATCAAATGTTCAAGACCCATAATTTGAAGAAGGAAACTATTTATATTCGCATGAGTAAGGTGTAGAACGAAACAACGGAAGAATTGTTGAAAAATAAAATAAATACCTCAGGTTCGTGACATTTAAAAGCAGAAAACTCACAATATAATTAAATGCTCAAGACCCATAATTTGAAAAGGAAACTATTTATAATCGCATGAGTAAGGTGTAAAGCGAAACAACAGGAAGAAGTGTTGAAAATCAAATAAATACCTCGGGTTCGTGACTCTGAAATTCAGTTTTGTAACGAAACTCTGGGTGTCGAGAGACTTGGTAGTCCATCTTCTCTAAATCTCTTCGATTTCCACCATGCTGAAAATTAGATTTATTAAAGAGCAAAAAAGTTAAGTCAAGAATTCAGCATATCAACATAAAGAATCTTTTAAGTCCCACAGCCTCACTTCTTTTGCATCAGTCCTTTCAAATAAAACCACCCTTCCACCACGATCACCAGTAGCCAGATGGTCGCCACTTTTATCAAACTCAATGGCAGAGATGATATCCACTGCAACAAGAAACAATTAGATGTTAAGACACAGCCGTCAGACAAGAGACAAAAATAGGAAAGCACACATCCGAATACTGTACGTCGTTACCAGTAAATTCATTTTTTATAATAGAGATAATTATTAATCCTATTTGTATCTCTTGGTAATGTAGCATATAGCCATAAAAGAAGAAAATCTGGTAAATAACTTGGGGCAAATTAAGAAGCTGATCAACATATTTGATTATAAAATTTGAGTACATCTCAAATATCAGGCTTACCATGATGTAGTACGAGTTGAGAAAAATATACAAATAAACAGAAGTAATTCAAAGGCAGAGGTGACATGCACATTGCACAACAAGTTTGGTCTAAGTTTAAAAACTACTACTAAAAGTAAAAAGTAAGATTAAGCAATGTTGATGCAGGACTAGCATATTTGACAAACTAATAAGCTCTTTAGAAGACTCAATCAGCATGCTTGAAGTTTTATCACAAGAAATCCTCTTAAGCCCAAATTATTCATGTTTCAAATCTCAGATAACTAATATTCATCAGCTAATCTGAGTTCTGACGAGAATTAGCATTGCAAATTTTTTTTATTATTATTTTATTAAAACAATCATGACAACTAATAATAATAGTAATATTTAGCATTGCATAGTTATCATTCATCAGCCAACTCATTCTCTAGCCCTTTCATTCACATCAAACTGCTCCTCGAATCAGAGTTCTAGTCAAGCATCATCCAATGTGTGTGTTGCATGTTGCCACATGGACAAGAACCTAATTCCACAACGTTTAATAAATGAAGTAACCAAGAAAAAGAGATAAAGTTCTCTTTTACTTGGGAACAACTCATTTTTCTTTTGGTATTTGGTCCTAATGTAATATGCCACCATGTAACATGGTTAATGCTGCATGCCATGCAGATATGCAGAATTTCAAATTAATCCAAAGAGGCCACCCTAAACTTGGAAGGCCTTGATCATTTCAACTCATCGAATATTGTGGATATAGTGAAGTGCGTATTTCATGCCTTGGCTGCAATTTATGCCTTAAGGAATATTGGAAAAAAGAACTCCAGTACAGATGTTGGAATCACTTTAGTCAACCAAACAAAAGCCAGCACCGCTAGAACAGTAGACAGCACATATTCAACCCCCAGAGCACATTTACATATGTACCTATATCTAAAGCATGCCTCCCTCCAATACCCCATAAATATAGATGCTTGCATTGGGGCTGCTGAGTTGGACATTCGGCAGAACTTCCACTTTAAAAAAGGGATATCAAACAAAGATTACAACGATATATAGTTCTAAACCCACAGCGTAGAATTTCTTCGAAAAGCATGTAAGTGAGAAACGACACAAGCATACTAACACTGAACTCAATTCACCTCACTTAAACATTAATTCTTCTCGAGCAATTAATTATCAAACTGCCACACAGATCAATCACAAAAACCCAACCAATTACCAATATTTCCTGCTAAATCAAGTAACTAAACGGGTAGTGACAGATCAAATTCACATAAACCAAAACCCTAACAACAAGATCCGACCCCAAAGCAAACAAAAAACTCTTGTATTCATCAAATTATATTTTTTTACCTTCCTGTACTTCTTCGCCGGCGGCTCGCTCACCAAAGACCTGAGAGAATTTCCATTCCAGCGGCGTAGGTGGACCGGCCGCAGCTGATGCCACCTCTCCACCATCACCACTGTCCATTCTTACCCCACAATCGACACAAAACAGAACGCAATCTACAAAATCGAAATAACAAACAACAGCTGAAATCTCTTCTCCCTCCGATTTTCACTTCATTGAGAAATCATGAAACGCGATTTAGAGCTGAGAGATTGAGGGAGATCGGAGCAGCAACAGCGGAAATTTGGATTCAGATTCGGCCATTTTCCAGAGTATGTTGATATGCAGCATCGATTAGTACAATAAAAATGGAGGATTCAGATTTCCCAATGTATATGTTCATGTGTATGTATGTATACACTGTGGGGAGAAATTTGGGAACTTAAATTTGCTTTTCGATGTATTCTGCTTCAATTATTTTAATTTCTGCGAAAGCACTCTCTATCTCTATTCGGATTTTTACCATTATTTAATGTGAAAACAATAAGTTCGATAGTTGCATAAATAAATAAAATAATAGACCAAAAGTTTTATTCATATTTTGGTTTAAGAGTATATGAATGTCGTCAAACTTTTTGCCGCATTGAACATAATGATAAAATAAAAATTGTATTACTAGTTATAGAATTTTTTTTACTAATAGTAGTATAAAATAATGTTCCAAACAATTTATTCCTCATGTAGCCAAAAAGTTGACATTGTCTAAATACTATTGATGAAATATATTGTAATAAAACCCGAATGAAGCCATTACTACCAATTAAATAAATATTGTAGTAATTACCTACTAATAATACTATATTTTTCTTCAATTAAATAAAAATTTTAATACAGTTAAAACTCGACTTTCCGCATGTTTAATATTTTGTTCTTTTATGTTTGGAGCTTGGACCATGAAACTTTTATCTCACTCTCACCCTATACTTGCACAGACAAAATTAGTTACTTAGGAGTTTGTTTTATCTAGAGTAGGGCTGACAATTTTTTACCCGACACGATAACACAATATGAACCGGCACGAAATTAATGGGTTTGGGTCAGAGTTTATTGGGTTCGTGTCCTTATCGGGTTGGCACATTAAGGACACGAAAATTTCGTGTCGTGTTCGTGTCGGGTTCGTGTTATCCGTTAACAATGCGTGTTCGTGTCGTGTTCGTGTTATCCGCTAACAAATAATATTTTTATATTATTAATTCTTATTATTTTCATTTTTTAATACTTATTAAATGACTCTTACAATCTCATTTTTCAATACGTGTTGTTATCGTATCGTGTTGACCCGAAGTGGTTCGTGTCGTGTTCGTGTCTGAGGGTAGCGGGTCGTGTTTGTGTTCGTGTTTGAGGTTTTCTTAACGGGTCGTGTTCGTGTTTGTTGTTATCGTGTTCGTGTCATTATCGTGTCGACATGATAACGACCCGACACATACGATTTGCCAACCCTAATCTAGAGGTTAGTTACTGTGTTTATAACTTACTATAGGAGTATTAAATATTTCCTCCATCCCAAGTTAAGACGACTCAGTTAAATAATGCTATAGATTTTTTTTTTTAACAAAAGAAAGATACTCTTTGTCGTTCTTAGTAGAGCCTTCATTCAGAAAGTCACTATTCCAGCCTTGGGAGGGACTGGTAGCCAGCCTGTTCGGCTGGTTTGCAATGACCTATGTTCAATTTCCTATTATATTTTTAATTTTTAATTTTATTGATAACTTTTGTCCCATTGGTCCGACTTTTTTTCTTCTATAATATCACACCACAAATGTCATTTACCTCCCTTCAATTTCTCAATCACCTCTTTCAATTTTTTACTCTATGTCAATGGATCAAGATCCTAGAGAAAATATTTACAAATTTAGGAATTTCGCATATACTATAATTTAGGAATTTGAATTATGAAAATTCTATTGTTTATTACTGTATGATTTT
Source organism: Salvia hispanica (assembly GCF_023119035.1). Classification (NCBI taxonomy): domain Eukaryota; kingdom Viridiplantae; phylum Streptophyta; class Magnoliopsida; order Lamiales; family Lamiaceae; genus Salvia; species Salvia hispanica. The sequence continues at coordinate 28,066,375 of NC_062969.1, forward strand.
AATAAATACTCTATAATATTATATTGTTAATGAAATGATTAAAATGGGACTAATCTTATTATAGAAATTGTGGTTAAATTATGTGAATTCTTAAAATTGAGTTATGGCTGATATTTGTTCAATGAAGGACACTATAGCGTGCCCTCGTGATAGGATTATTGGCAGTTTATTGAACTTTCGGTGTGCAGGTTTTGAGGATCACTAACTGCTTCGGAATTGCATTTTTTGGAACAACAGCATCGTGACATTTCTCATAATTATAATGATGATTTTGCTCGTTGTGATTTGTGAAATACTCCCTCCTTCTCCAAAGAAATGCACCTTAGGTGCGGCACAGATTTTAATGCAAATTGATAAAGTAGGAGAAAGTTAGAGAGAAAAAGTAAATAAAATATTACTATTAGTGGAAATAGATCTCATGAGAAAAAAGAGTTTCTAAAATTAAAAAGTGCATATTTTTATAAGACGGACTAAAAATGAAAGAGTGTAAATTCTGGTGGGACGGAGGAAGTACTACTTAACCCTCAACTCCGGATTGGGCTTTACTTGGCCCACTAACAAGTTTCAGAATAGTGTTACCTTGCTTGCTCAGAAGATATGGAGTAATTCATCCCACATATTCTACTAATAATACTCCCTCCGTACCATAATAATAGATACATATTTTTTTGGTACGGAGATTAAAAAAAAATTGTGTTAAATGAGTTAAGTAAAAGGAAGAATAAAGTAAATAATGAAAAAAAGGTAGAGAGATAAAAAAAGAATAAAGTAAGAGAGAGTAAAATAAATAAGAACAAATGTGTTGATTTTTATAAAAAAGATAAATGAATTATAAACAAAATTCATTTATAAACATGACTGAAATGAAAAGTGGCGGTGTTTAAAAAATTTGCATTAAGAAAAGTCATCATTTCAATCCCATATTCATTGAGACGGGTGCGGGTTTTAAGAAAAGTTTGAGTGTAATAATTAAAGTGTGTGATAGTGGAATGTGAGACCCATTTATATTATTATTTGTTTTATTCATAATGAAATCTAACATTAAGATTACAACTACTATGCTGAAATGAAAAGTGGCGGTGTTTAAAAATTTGTGCACAGAAATCAAACAAAAAATTGCGGCAAAAAAGGAATTCCATTTCATTAATCCTAATCCAAAAATGAAGATTACACTTAATGAAAGTTTCAATTCATTTTCCCCTCTTAAAATTCAAGAGGGAAATTTAAACTCAATTTCAGTCATTGAAATTCCCTATAAATACAGTCGTTAACTATAACTTCTCAAAAATCAAAATCCAAAAGATACAAGTTCAATTTAGCTAGAGTTCTTCATTGAGCAATGGATGGAGAGCAGAGGCAGTCCATATTTATAAGCACCAACATGAAGAACAACATTGCTCAGTTCCTGATGAAGAACAGCCATAATGGAGTGCTGACCAAAGGGGCTATGAAAGAAGCTTCATCACATTTCCAGATTTCCAGGAAGACAACTTCTCGAATTTGGAAAGCGGCATTAGAACAAATGCTAAGGGGTCAACCTGTTCATATGGTTGGAAAAGTGAGAGGATATCATCGTGTAGATAAACTCGAAATTGATGAACAAAAGGTACTCTTACTATCCATGCTAGAAAGATCTTCAATAAGGGAACAGTGGGATCATTTTTTATACTCCCAAGATAAAATGTCTAACCGGGACTCCTAATGGCGGAATGATGAAAAGGGTCAACCGAGACTCCTATTCGCGGACGGAGAGAGTATTAAACATACAAAAATGGCAAATGACTCCATTGTTGTGGAATGGAGGGAGTATTGTTAGAGTAATTTATAGACTTACTAAATAAAATACTAGTTGTTAGAATTTGTAATGGTAGCAATAATAGATACCAGAATATCTATTTCATACCCATTTAAGGACGAGACCTTCTCATGTTTATATTTTATTAAAATTTAAATTATCATTTCAATCCCAAATTCATTCTTTTCCGATCAAATCCACTGAGGAAACAAGTCATCATTTGATTTGTGAAAGCTAAAGGATATAAACAAAATTGAGCACTTGCAATGTTCAACATATGGCATTGTATGATGAATAGAAAGAGAATATCTAAACAAATAGATGAACAACAGAAGTATCAAAATTTCTCAAAAAAGATTTCACTCCATTTGATAAAACAAAGTCTCAAGGATACATGTAAAACAAAAGGCAATGTTACCAACTAATGTCTATTTGTGTCCAAATCAAAAACTCATGAGAAAATGAAATCAGCAAAATCTTTAGTATTCAATTAAGCATCCAGATGCTTGGAAAGGCAAACGAGTCCAAACACCTGCTTCTTCTGACTGTGTTCTAAGATGATTGCCTGTTCCTCTTCTTGGCGCCTGATTTGGCAACCTTAAGGCTTCTGTGGACAACACTCAACCTTGCAAGAGCTGCTTTCTTCAAGTCAGGTCTATAGTAGTTATCACACACCTTCATGGAAATGTAAAGCAAGAGTTAATATCTAACATTACAAGGGGAAAGAAGCAGAGCCAAAAAGATGTAACCCCCAACAACAAAGATATAATAGTGAATTAGTGATGTATTAGTATTACCATTTCAAACAAAGCAGCAACATCTTGAATAAGATTTTACTATACTATCATATGTGATGGTACAAAATTGAATCCCAAATGAGCAATAATCCAAGCATAAATTATACTAAATGAAATTTTCAAGAATCAATAAACTAAACCATTATGTTAATAGTGAATGAGGTGAGTAAACCATAATATAGTTTACCTGGTTTGAAACAGCCTTGGCCATTCGGTGAAACTCCTTCTTCATGACAGACTTGTTGAGCAGAGTGGATGGCTTGTTCTGCTTCTTTGTTTTTGTGGTAGCAAGGACCACGGTCTGATCTTTTCCTGGTTGAATGGTCACAGTTTTCTTGTTTGCCAATCCTATTCACAATAACCAAATAATAAGCAAACATATTAAACTGAAATGGAATGGAAATCAATCACAAATACTCAAAGTTTTCTTGCTTGCCATTACCATGGAATGGAAATTAATCACAAATTAAACTGAAACAAGAATTCTTAATCACTCAAAGTGATAGGTGAGTCAAAAATTGTGGGCCTAATTCATTTTAGACCATTTTACTCGCCAAACAAATACTCTAATTTCTACTGAAGCTGTTAATGCATCAAACTATCCTAAAGCTTTCTACTCCTATAAAGGGAAAAGCAATTTAGGGTTTAGAAGAGATTAAATTTCCTGGAATGATTAATAAGAAATCAAATCCAAAATTAAAGCCAATCACAAGCTCAAAAAATGTAAAATACACAACATATTAAAACATTACACACAACCTGAGTGCTTGAAAGAGTGGATGTTGTAGAGATTGTTGGGCTCCTTGCTAAACTTGACGCTAGCTGTTCCATTTCCGAACTCCTTCACCAAAAAAGAGTTGTTTTTCTTCACGATCTCCCAGATGAGCTGCCCCGGCACCGTCGCCATTTCTGAAACAAGCAAAGACTAAATCACGAAAGGCAATACACCAAACAATATCAATGAAAAGCCTTTGCAAAGAAAACACAAAATTGTATAACTCTAGTAACAGGGGAAAATAAAAATTAAGCCAACAAAACACAAATAAATCCAACGATTTAACCTAATTGCAAGGTTTGGCGAGGGCTTACCGTAGAGAGAAGAACTGGAGATTCTAGGGTTTTGCTCTGACGGCCTCGAGAGTGAAGGTAGCTGACGAAAGGGATTGATTTAGCGCTATATATTGTAAACTTATAAACCCTAGCTATGGCGTATGATGGGACAAAAATGCCCCTCTCATACTCAATATTCACAATATTCTTGTTTTATTTTATTACTCACTCCGTCCCAGATAATTCGACCCAGTATTCCATTTCGGATTGTCCCACATAATTTGTCCCACTTCACTTTTACCGTTTTTGGTAGTGGACCCCATATTCCACTAACTCATTCCTATTCACATTTTATTATATAACTAATACTTTAAAAGTAGGACTCACATCCCACAGTCTTTATGCGAAATTTTTTTTATATGCGTCTGAAAAACATATGGCTAAAATGATTAAATTGTGTTACATTTAAGAAAAAAATATATACTAGTGGTATATATTTCCGATATCTTGATATTGGTGTATATATTTCCGACATTTTTATTATCTAATGCATTAGTCTCTCGACCCTTTTCATGATGATATTAAAAAATAAAAATAAATATACTAACTTGCGAGTTTTTTTGGAAAAAAAAGTAAAACAATAATTATTTTCTCCCAAAATCTTTTAACTAATTGACCAGAATAAAAATTTCTTAAAATTTTGTATGGGTATCTTTCTGGCCTATACAAGTACAAAACTAATTAGAGACATATGACCCTAGCAAGGTATACAAAACAAATGGAGATCGGAACTTAGACTAAATAAATTTTAAGATTATTCCTCCCATAATCTCAAATCCAGTCTATAAATAATCAACCATCGGATGATTAATCAAAGGATAATCTATTCCACCAACGGGTTGTAGTGCGGAGTTGTGGTGACCTTGAGGTCACGGGTTCAAACTTCACCACCTGCTGGAAGACTTTCGGCATTAATCCGCAACTCGATCGAACAGGAATGGTCGGATTCCTCCAAAAGACAGGATTCGGGACACCTGTGGACCATGGTCAAACCAAAAAGAAAAAGAAAAAAGGATAATCTATTCCAAAAATATTTACACTGCCAAACATAGTTTAATTTCCAAACAGAGCACCCTAATACCAGATGCATTTTTCCGAACCCAAAATTATTACATTTCAAATATAATTATGTTGTGATGAGTGGAGTATTATATATAGAGGTGTCAAGTGGGCCGGGCCGGTCCAGCCCGGCACAGGCCCATGTCTGAAGCGGGCCGGGCCGGCCCTGGGTTTTGGTATTTTTAATGAGCCCAGCCGGCCCGGGCCCATTTGGCAAGTGGGTCGGGCTGGGCCGGGCCTGGGCTGGGCTGGGCCGGGCCTAGTTTGCTAATTAATTAAATGGCTAAATAAAATTATACTTACCTTCATTGCATGCATAATAAATTATAGAACTATGAAAAAAAAACAATTATTGAACTATGATATGGTGTGGAGTAATATAATTATAGGTTAATCAATCAACTAATTACACACATATAAATTAATTTTGCTCCTATAATCCCACTATTCCCACAAAATTAGGAGTTAACATATATGCTACTATTATGGAACTATTTTAAATATTACTAGTAATAAATCAAATATAACTACTATCTATAATTATGTAAATCAACTACAATTCAAATGTAATTGGAAATCAAATTTAAATAAGTGTTGACCTAAGTTAGTAATTAAATTAATTGATTTTTTTGCATAATATTATTAATAAAATATATGATTATCTTTAAAATATATAAATATAAAATAACATGCAATCTAGTAATAAATTAATAGAAAAGATATGAATATGTAGAGATAATATCTAAATTTTTTACCCATATGAATACACGTAAGATAATAAAGCATAATAGATAATACATATTTATACCTATCACATAAATATAAATGACTAATCAATCACTTTATATATGGAACTAATCTCTTCAATTATATAAATCAAGTAATAAATTCTAAGATACACTATTTTTAAAAGGAAAAGTAGTTAACAATTAATCTATATAACCATGGAAATAAAATTTGAAAATATAAGTTTTAATTTAGATTGATTAGGTAATTTATTTAATACTAAATAGAATAAAGAATATGTATAATATGATATGAAAAAAACAAATATATTCACATAATTAAGAATATATACTATAAAATTGAGATTCTGCCGAGCTGGCCCGGTCCTGGGCCTGGCCCGGGCTTTAAGTGGGCCCGGGCCGGGGCCGGGCCTGAGTTTGAAGAAAGGCCCAATTGGAGCCCGTTTAACCTACTAAGCCCAGCCCAAGCCCGCTCCATTTCATTGGTGGGCCGGGCCTGGGCTGGGTCGGCCCGGCCCGTTTGACACCTCTAATTATATACTACTAACATAACCACTTATTTACTATTTGTAAAAGTTCAAACTTCAATTTTTAGTGTTTTAGTTTTTTTAGTGTTTTAGTTTTCTCATTACTGTGATACTATGACCTAGACATTAGACAGTAATTAATTTCAAAATAAAGAAATTTTTTGGATAAGCTCACAAGAGATTCGGATAAACTTTTTAATATCCTTGCATAATCGGGTTAAGATATTTATCACAAATCCATAAACGGTATTAATTGGATACTAGTTGAGTACCCGAATACGGGTTTCAGATAATCGAATACTAGTTGGGTACCCGAATACGGGTTACGGATACCCAAAATCCATAAAAATCTTACATCAACTACCCAAACCCGTAATGTCGGATTTTGGATACCCAAAACTCATTGGGTATAAGGTCAGGTTTTGGGTACCCAAAACTCATTGGGCCAAGAACTAATTTTGCACCCCTACCTACAATGCTACACTAATTCGTTTAGTAAAAGATTAGCAACCAATATTCGAAGAAAAAAACAAGGATCTCTCTCTATCAATGTACATGCAGGTAAATCATAGTTTGAGCAGAAGAATTTGGCTGACTAATTAAAAAAAAAAAAAAATCTGGAGTTTGAAGCCGATCAGGAACTTACTCCAAGCTGTGCTTGTTTGAGAAGATGATTCTTCTTAGTTTTTGCTCTGAATTCTTAGGTGGATTCCTTTGAGTTGAGAGTGTTTCTTTTGAGTGGTTCCTTGAATTATCTCCCACTTCACCATACTTTCTTGGTGTCAACGTGGTATCAGAGCTCTAGTTATGGTGGGATGTCATAGACGTGGGCCAAATGCCGAAGGTCCCGTGGCTCTAGAAAGAGACCATTGGATAATAAGTTGGATGATTTAAGTTGGATAATAAGTTGGATGATTTAAGGAGATAAGTGCAACAACTCACAACATTGGGAACCTCCGGAACTTGACGGCCATGTTTCAGAAGTCGATTTCTCAGATAAAGAAACCAATCCATTCCATGATGGACACAACGAAGAATCGAGTTAAAACGAATCAATCAATCAATCACCAGAAAATAACAAAATAGAATAAAGACACAAAGTACAATAAGTCGTATTGGGAAAAGTCCTCATTCGGCAAGACGAATTAGCAAGCAAGCTCCACAAAGTATCATTGCACGAACTCTCAACTTTCATTAAACAAACCAACATGGTACTCTCCCCAATTTCTTCATTAATGAATCTTCACATTCCAAAAAATGTATCTCATGTTAAAAAAGAAGTCCATCAATATCCGAAAAACTCCAACGAATTGCTCATCAAATGATCCAAAGCAGAAGGAGCAATCTTCCTTAGAAACATAAAACATAGATTGGTAGTGTGATTATTGTACATGCACGATTCACCATCAACAACATCCTTGAAGAAGTTCTCGGTCAGCTCCCCCACGTCGTACAAGGCCGGGTGGGGCCCCCCCCTTGACCAGTCGACCCACGTGAGGGTCCGGTTGGCAAGGAGGCGCGGCGACAGCAGGGTCAGCATTGTGGGCAGGTAATGCTCATCACTATAGCAGCTGTCCGCCCTGCAGAAGTACTTAAACTTGGGGTAGTAGAAGGTGTCCCGGACAACGTCCACTGCCAGCTTCCTGCTGAGCTCGAACCACTGGGACCCCTTTCGCCAGTCCAAGAGGTTCACCTCTGGCTCCATCCCCCAGTTGTAGCGCCCCCGGGCGTTCGGACTGTCCTCATCAAAGGCCCCAAGGAAGCTCAAGTGGGATTGGGAGATGTGAGTGTAGATGGTGCTGAAGTTTTTGAGTGGGATGCATGCTTCAGACACGAGAACGAACCACTCGTTCGAGACATCCAGCAGCGCGTTGGCAAGGAGGCGCCTCTCCGCGTCACACATGCTCATCCTCCCCCACTCAGCAACCTTATAACAACAAGAAAACAGATAAGGAAAATTGCTACAAACTTAAAAACTTGTCAAACATATAAATGAGATGTATCAATACCTGGCTAGGTATCTGCCTGCCATAGAAGGGGGAAGAAGGGTCAAAATCGGGATCATAGGTAGGCGAGGAGTGGATGTAGATTGAGTAAAGGCGGTCGTTGCCTTGGAAAAACTTGTCCCAGAGAGGGGAGAGGGGAAGAGGCCCCCTTGTCAAGAACATGAATGCAATCTTGGGAGTCCTGTTGGAGGGGAGCTTGTTAAGCGATGATGAGGCGCACGAGAACAGCTCTGTGTCGTTCATCTCGTGCACGAGGGTCAATGGAGGCCTAGTCCAGCTCGCCAAGCGTTGAACGCAGGCCTGGTGGGTGTGGATCCTGGAGGAGGAAAAGTCGTGGATGCGGATGCAGCCGTAGGTATACATACTGACATAGAGAAACACTAGGCCTACTCCTAACAAGAGGAAGAGAAGCAGCAGCCTAAGAGGCAGATGCTTGTTGTGTTGGTGTATAATAATCCTTGGAGGAACTTGGCCTTCCTCTAATGTGCTCACTCTAGATTGCATCTCTTTCTAACTAACTCAATTTATGGATTCTATACTTAGGGAAGTGTTGTTCTGTTCATTAGTCTTGATCCCAATTCAGTCATGAACAGAGAAGCCACTCATAAGAGAATTTATGGAAGAAATAGGAGCATTTTTTTTCATCCTTTCAAATCAAGAATTCTTGTGTGCTACCAACTCAAAAAAAGATTCACTACTAAAGAGGAATGTGGCATGAACAAGAGGTATTATAACTTTTCAGGACATGGGCATTCAGAAAAATTGAATCTTTACAACAAATAATTGAATAACCACAAGAATGAGAAGGGCCAGTTCCTTACCAAATGGGAATTAAGATCATGCAGCTGATTTTCTTGCCAAAAATGCAAGAACATGGGGCATTTGATCGTACGAGGTAAAACGAAAATGGATGATTCAGAATTGTGGTGGCAAATGGGGTGTTTTATTCGCTATCATGGAATGAATTCAACAAGAAATGGGAAATAGCGTCTGGGTTTGAAGAATGAGACTGATTCTTGAGATTTATGAGTGCTTTAGATTTATTCTTTTCAGAATCAGCATTTTAAGTGAGATTGGATTTGGAAAATTTTACGTGCTGATTTTTGGGAAGTGAGGAAACATTAAAATGTAGGAGAAAAAAATATGGGAATCTGAGACCATGTGTTATGTAATTTCATTCGCCTAATTTTCTTGTAATCTAAACATGTCACACCAACCTAGTACTGTATTAAATTTTATATGTCATTGCCGGTGGTACTATTTTTTGAAAAAAAATATTATTATTATTATTATTATTATTATTATTATTATTATTATTATTATTATTATTATGTTGAAAAGCAATATGTATTGAATGCACACAAGTTTGAACGTTGAACGCATGTTAATTTTTGGTTTAAACAATAACAAAGAAAATTCAAGAAAAATGGAAATATAATATTTCCTGCGTCAAAATGAACCAACAGCTTTGTATGTAAAGTAATATGGAAACTTTTATATTCGACTTACTTATATCGTTTCCTCCATTCAAATATATATTGTTCTTTATCAGTCATCTCCGAAAATATACTTGATTTTCCTTAATAATAGTGCATTAAATCTTACTGATTTCCTTAATTATAGTGCATCAAATTTTATTTTCCGTAAAAACCTCTAGTATGTGGAGTAGTTGATTTCCTATTAAAGTTGAGCATTAAATTTTATTTTCCGTATTGTACGCCTCCTACAGGTTTCCTTTCTATGTGGTTAGATCGACGTAATATTAGATGACATTAACATTCCTTTGACTACTATAGTAGTCAAAATCCAGAAAAAAAAACAGCTTATTTTGATCAATATTACTACCACTGTTTATTTATTGAATAAAAAAGGAAAAATATATTTAAAAGTTTGTGCTAATATATTTTTATTACATTAGATTATTTTATAAACTTTTTATTTTATTAGATCTTTGTATCAATATATTTTGTTTTAAAAATTTACTATAATTTTTTGTATAATTAGGCGAGATATCGAAATTTTGACCCCTCTTCCAATTTTGTAGTGATGCGTTTTATGAGATCATGAGGTGACCCTCTCCTTTCGCCGATTCTAATCTCTTTCTCCTCACCACCTCTCTCCTCCTTCTCTCATGGGATCATGTTCTGTCTTATATACTAAATCCTTTTTTCTTGTGTTTCTTTCACCTGGACTTCTGTCACACTCTTTTTTCATTTCTGATTTTATCCCTCTAATTCACTCGCATTTTCTGGGACCTATCGTGTACTGCATTTTTATCAGTGGCGGATTCAGGATTTTTAATTCGGGGGTACAACTTTTATATTGATTTAGAGTACTCCTTCCGTCTCAATTTAAGAGTTCTAATTAGTTAGTGCACTAATTTTAAGAAGTATAAAGAAAAGTGGATTGACCCTTGGATTAACTTTTTTGATCTTAAGATCATAAGATCTGATGGTTCAATTTATTTCATAAGTATTATTTTTTTAATCACTAAATATCATATAAGGTTAGTAATGTCAATATGTAATGTAGATTGTTATGGTAATCCCTACAATCTTGCTTATTTCTCTTTCTACTAACAAATCATATACATGATTTATGAGTTAACATTCAGCAACTTCAATTCCTTCACCATCTATTTATCTTCCATCTTCATCAACCGCAATTCCAACAATCTTCCATTATAATTCTTTCCATGAAGATTTATTATTTGTGAATAAATAGTTGCCAGATTATTTGAGTTTTTAATATCCTTTAACACTCCGTCGCCGTATCCGTCTCCTTCATCGATAATTTTTTCTCCAGATCTAATATAACTGTAACTAAATACTCCTTAACAATATTTTCTCATCTCCTTCTTCACTTCATCTATCAGTTATCCTTGTAATCTATAATTTATATGACACATTCTGGTAGTCCGTTGTTTTATATGACTCGAATATTGGATTATTATGACCCAATTTACTCATAAGATGACATGATCCAAATATTCATTTAGTATGACCTAAAAGAATAGAAGATGTTTGTGTCATTGTTTGTGTCAAAAACATGAGAATAATCGTTTATTTTACTCCAGTTTGTTTGATACGAACATTTCGATCAAATTTATTTGACGCATTTTGGTACTCCGTAGTGTTATATAATGACTCGAATATTGGATTATTATGACACAAATTATCCATACGATGACATGACCCAACTATTCATTTAGTATGACACAACTATACAATGACCCAAATGTTGGTTTATTTTGACACAAATGAAACATATAGCTATGACACAAATGAAACATACATAGCTATGAACCAAATATTCGTTGATTGTGTATATTAGAGTTTTGATTTTGCAGAATTTGTAGGGTGGATATATTCAGCGGATTTTGTGGTGAAGGAGAGTGGATTGGTGAAGGAGAGAGAGTGGATTGGTGAAGGAGAGTGAATTAAACGGCGTGGGAACCTAAGCACCAAATTAGAGTGTCCGCTCTTAAAAAACGGAAGGACAGTTCATTATTTTTTCTATTCCTAAATTACCCTTACCATGACACAAATCGTCTTAGATATGCCATAAAATTTTTTTACAGCAATCCAAATCGTGGTCATTCATCTACAAATCTAACGGTCCATATGTAGGTTGTATTTCTATACTTAAGGGTATTTTTTATAGATTAAAACCCTATATATATATATATTACATTTATAATAATATTTGAGTGAAATAAGTTGGTGGAATGTGAACCTACTTACCATTTATGGTAAAAATGAAATAGGAACTGGACGGAAATAACAAAACATGACTCTTAAGTTGGGACGTAGAGAATATTAAAATTCGATCGATCATTTTTCTTTTATTTTATTAGTTGCGACTTGTGAATATCTTATATCAATATTTTTATTAATTGTGAATGAATTATATATGTATACATAAAAATATAATGACTACAAAATATATAAAAACATAATAGCTATGAAATAGAAAGAAGAAAAAACAAAATGGAGCAATATACACAGTATAATTATAAATAGCAAAGCATGAAACAAAAGGAAAAACAAAACCTTGAGAGAAGAATGCCACCGCTGGGATTCGAACCTGGGAGAGTGACACCACTGAGCAGTATTCTATCGTTGGGCTAAACTATGTCTATTTTCAATATCTAAGAAATATATATTAAAGAAACAAAATTTGGGGTTACAGTGGTACCCCTTGTCCTCCACTGGATCTGCCAGTGATTTTCATGCATAGTTTGATGTGTTTGGATAAACACTCTTTCAAAAAGGCAATCTTTATGCAATGCAAGGATTTGGGTTGGGCTGAGATGTATGGATATTGATTGATCATAGCCATATTTGGGGTTTCACATGACTCTTTCCCAAGAGTATATTTTGAATTCAGAAGGTCCGGAGCTCAGGTCCGGACCTAGACCGCATCTGCCTATGCTAGGCTGTACTAACTTCATCTCACAAGCATCTCCAAACTAACTTCATCTCACAAGCATCTCCGAGCACGTGAGTCTGACATATTGTTTTTTTCTTTGTTTATTTTTGTTCGGAACTTGACTTGAGCTAACCGTTATGTGTGGAGTAGAATTGTGTAGGAGAGTCATTGGTTCTCTTTCGTTTCATGAAGCATGAGCTTGTTTTGATGCATTGAGTAGAGCTTGTGTAGCTTACTTTCTAGACAACTTTATACTTGAGTCATGTGTACGAGAGTCGTCAGTTGGATATTTCGATTGTTGCTCTTTTTGTTGTTGAGAGATTCGTTGCTCTTGCGCACGACTACATAAATACGAATTTTGTGATCCATCCATCTTCGAGGTCATGCATATTTAGTTAAGTACGAGAGCTTTGACAAATCAAGACGATAGTTTATGTTGTTTCCACTGGTTGAATTTCTCGACCGCATTAGTAGACTAGAGCTCAAAGTATTTTTCCTTGGCATTTTCGAAATAGCTGCAACGAGAAGATCCTAGTATATAACTTAGGAGCACGAAGATGGGGAGTATCTAGTGTTCCGTTTACTCAATCATGACAAAGAAATGAAAATTTGTGCGAGTGTTCTTGAGGTTTGTTTCACATGTTTTACTTTTTTATGCATACTTGCTAGTTTTTGTGATGAATATGCTTTGAAATGGCTTGTTACTTTAAAATTAGAGACCATATGCTCTCTCAAATTCTTGAATTTTTTAACATTGTAGGTTGCTGGTGTAAAACGGAAAGTACGGCCTGTATTGGCTTCCATGAACGGGTACCCTACCGTGGCAGAGTTGTACTACTCTCCTTGTTCTGGTGGGGTATCGGGACCTGCAAATTATCCGGATCCAATTTCCTCCAAATGTATCTCAGTCCAAGCACCGTATGGCTGTTGCACTGACGAAAATGATTGAGTTTCATCTTTTCTTCAGCCTAGGAAGATTCTCACCTCTGGCAATCCTCAGCTGCGCGTGAAAAAAGAGAAGCTGGATGCCTTTAGTAAACAATCTCTGAGTAACGGTGGGAATAGAATATCCCGCTCGAGCATTACAGCCCTTCAACACGATCACTTAAAGAAAACCAGCACGGGAGATGATGAGACGAACAGATTAGATTTCCCTAAAGCGCATCAGCTATGTGTGGAATTGAAGAATATGCACAAAAGGAAGACCGTGGCTGATGATACGCTTGCATTATGTGGCGTTTCCTCGAGAAAAAGCACTTGTACAGTGGATGATGATAAGGCTTCTTCCTCTCCCCTAGCTGGAGGCTGCAACCAACAGGCGAACATTGACAACGATCATCTGTCACTGAAAATAGGAGATGCGGTCAAAAAGGAGGAAACCTCGGATACCTCCATAGAGGACTCAATAGATTTAGCTAGTGGCGAAGCTGTGGGAGTTATCGGCCAGAGGGTGTTCTTGAAAGCAAGGAAAACAATGACCCAGTAAGCATTTCGACTAGTTTAAATTCCATCTTCTGTGGTCTGATGCTAATGCAGATCATTTTTCACCCGCAGCCAACAGAAGATTTTTTCTCTGCAGGTGTTTGAGCTGCACAGACTTGTAACTGTAAGTTCGTAAGCATTTGAAGCCAGCTTCCTTTGGAGGGGTAAATGTCTCTTTTCTAGCCCAAAAGTATGCACGAAATCCTAATCTTCGTTCGATGTGGTGTGATAGGTGCAACGACATATAGCTAGATCGCCACAACTCTTGCATGAGACCACCTTTGACCCCAACCCGCCATCCATCAAATTTCCTCCTATCAGCAAGTTGCTCTATGTATCCCCAGTCGATCCATCCCCGCCCCTTGCTAAAGCAAAAGTCGACCCTCCCAAGTCCAATTTTGCATAGATTTTGGATTGCTTCCGTTGCCTGTATGCGATTTCGAGAAAGGAATTCTTGCTCCACATAAACCTCTCCCAACTTCCGTATCCATCGCCACTGATCCCAAACCTGCACCATGGTGCTTGCCTGTTCCAATGGGGAATCAATGGCTGGTCCCGGTGAGATCTCCCTCGGAGGGACTGATATACAAACCATACCCTGGGCCATGTTTCCCAACTGTTGGTTTCATGGCTCCCGTCTATGGTGTTAACGTGGTGATCAAGAACATTGATGAAGATCTCCCAGATCGTAAAAGTACTACCAGCTGTGAGAGTGCAGTGACTAGGCATGTGGTTCAAATAAATGAGCTTGTAAAGGAATAAGGGGAAGCGGCTTTATGTCAGAGAACATGTGGGAAATTTGAAAAGGCTAGGCCTTTGGCCTTTCATCTTTTGGTAACCTCCAAATGCATTATGGTATGCCTTAATGTCAAGACCTTTGAGGTGGTCTCCCCTATCCTATAAATAGGTGGAGTTTGAGAGATGAGAACACACCAACAATCATTCTCTCTTCTCTCTAAGATCTCAAGCATTCTAGTTCGCATCTTAGGAGCATTGCATAGCTCGGTTCTCGCCTCCAATTCAAGTTCGCCGGAGCCTACGAGTTTGAGGTGCTTCAACTCGGTAGGAGGAAAGTCGTTTCATCTTTGGGGACGTTGCGCCAATCCGTGAGCACTAGCCGGGGCGTATCTCGTCTTGCGGAGAGAGGGTTACCTCGACTCGACTTGAAGAAGACAATAGTTTGCATCTTGTTCTTTTATTGTATTTCTTTTGTTTTATTTACCTTCTAGTTTTTGGTTCTTTTGTAATAGCAAGAGTTGCCCGTGTAAAGGCTACACTATTTCCAACAATCGCAAGACGAGATAGTGTACTCTTGCCATCATCATGTCGACCGAAGCCGGAGGAAACATAAAATTCAAAGCTGGAATGAAGCAACAAACAGACGCAATGTCGATGCGCAATGAAGTGGTTAATTTCTTGAGATCCATTCTCTTGATAATTGTGTTTATCGTTTGTCATTTGACAAGCAAGACCAGTTTTGACTTGGTAGTAATAATGCATGTGGTGTTGAATATACCAATGCACATATGGTTCAAGATAATTGTGTACTTATTGATGGAGACAATATTGTGCAAATTATTTGAACGTGTTGTTATAAACAACAAAGATCACGAGGTGGTCGCAATGGTCTCCGACGTGAACCATGGTAATAATCCAAATGAATGGTTTGTTGATACGGGTGCCACATGTCATGTGTGCTCCGAGAGAAGCGTTTTTTCTACTTACAAATCTGTTGGAGGTAGAAAAGTACGCATGGGAAACCAAGCCTCTTCTGAGGTGGTTGGTGTGGGTAACGTGTTCCTAAAATTAGGATCTGGAAAGGTTCTTACCCTTAAGGATGTGCTGCATGTCCCAGACATCCGAAATAATTTGGTGTCAGGCTCACTTCTAGTAAATCATGGATTTTCACTAGAATTTGAGTGTGAAAAGGTTATATTGACCAAGTATGGAAAGTTCATAGGTGAAGGTCACCTAGTGAATGGGCTTTTTGAGCTGAATGTTATGGTCATTCACCGTGGAAAAGCAATAAGCAATAAGGAAGATGACACATCTTCTTATTTGCTTGAGTGCTCTGATTTATGGCATAAAAGATTGGGACATGTAAATCTAAATGCTATAAAAAGATTAGTAAATCTTAATTTACTAAAAGTTGATGAGTTTAATTCACAAAAGAAATGTGAAGTCTGTGTTGAAGCAAAAATGACCAAGCTGCCGTTCCGCTCGGTAGAACGGAGCACAAAACCTCTAGAATTGATCCATACAGATATATGTGATTTAAAATTTGTGCAAACTAGAGGTGGTAAAAAGTATTTCATCACATTCATTGATGATTGCACGAGGTATTGTTACATTTACTTATTAAGAAGTAAAGATGAGGCAATTGAAGCGTTTAAAGACTTCAAAAATGAAGCCGAAAATCAACTTAATTGTCGAATTAAGTGTGTTCGAAGTGATAGAGGTGGTGAATATGTGGCGCCGTTTGCAGAATTATGTCATGCAAGTGGTATAATTCACCAAACCACGGCTCCATATTCTCCTCAGTCGAATGGTGTTGCTGAGCGCAAAAATCGAACACTGAAAGAGATGATGAATGCTCTGTTGATTAATTCAGGATTACCCCAGAACATGTGGGGGGAAGCTTTGCTAACCGCAAATTACATCTTGAATAAGATTCCACTCAAAAATAGGGATGTGACTCCTTATGAATTGTGGAAGGGAAAGAAACCTTCATATACATACCTTAAAGTGTGGGGGTGTTTAGCAAAGGTACAAGTGCCGCCTCCAAAACAAGTTGCAATTGGCCCTAAAACAGTCGATTGTATCTTTATTGGATATGCATTGAACAGTAGCGCATGTCGCTTCTTAGTTCATAAGTCAGCTATACCTGATGTAGCTGAAGGAACAATAATTGAGTCAAGGAATGTTGTATTCTTTGAGAATGTGTTTCCTTGCAAGAAGCAAGATGATCGTTCTAGTGAAAGAATGATGGATGAAACCACTAGTTCTAATTCTCCAAAAGTGACGAGGACAAGTCCTGAGGATGTAGAACCAAGACGTGGTAAAAGAGTTAGAGTGGCTAAGACTTTTGGTCCAGACTTCATAACTTTTATGTTGGATGGTGAACCAAAGTCACTATCAGAAGCATTGTCTGGCCCAGACGCAGTGTGGTGGCTAGAAGCTATCAACAGTGAAATGGAATCCATTATGCTAAATAACACATGGGTGTTAGTAGACTTGCCGGAAGGCTGCAAGGCCTTAGGATGCAAGTGGATTCTGAAAAAGAAATATAAACCCGATGGTACTGTAGATAAGTACAAAGCTCGCCTAGTGGTGAAAGGCTTCAAGCAGAAAGAAGGGCATGACTTCTTTGATACTTACTCACCTGTTACGAGAATAGCTTCCATCCGGGTGCTTCTTGCGATTGCTGCGTTGCACAATCTTGAGATTCACCAAATGGATGTGAAAACTGCGTTTCTGAATGGTGATTTGGAAGAAGAGATATACATGGAGCAACCTGAAGGGTTTGTTGTGCCCGGGCAAGAACGCAAGGTATGCAAATTGGTAAAGTCTCTTTATGGATTGAAGCAAGCGCCGTTGCAATGGCACTTGAAGTTCGACAATGTGATGTTGTCAAATGGATTCACTATCAACGAGTGTGATAAGTGTGTTTACATTAAGAACACAGATAACGGGTTTGTTATTGTGTGTCTGTATGTTGATGATATGTTGATAATGGGCAGCAATAGTGCCATTATTAACGAGACAAAAAACATGTTGAAAAGAAATTTCGATATGAAAGATATGGGTCTAGCTGATGTGATTCTCGGAATCAAAATAGTGAGAACTAATGAGGGAATTGCTTTAACGCAATCTCATTATGTTGAGAAAATGCTTAAGAAATTCAACTCGTTTGATTGTAAGCCAGCAAAGACTCCTTTGGAGCTCAATGTCCATCTAAGCAAGAATATGGGTGAGCCTGTTGCTCAAGAAGAGTATGCAAAGGTTATAGGAAGTTTGATGTTTATCACGAACTGTACTAGACCAGATCTTGCTTGTACGGTGAACAAGTTGAGCCGATTCACGAGCAATCCAAGCAAGGAACATTGGAAAGCTTTGTGCAGAGTTTTGAGATACTTGAAGTATACTATTGACTTTGGATTGCACTACACAAGATATCCCCAAGTACTTGAAGGGTACTGTGACGCAAATTGGATCTCTGATTCAAAAGACTCATTTTCGACGAGTGGGTATGTGTTCACTGTGGGGGGTGGTGCTGTTTCGTGGAAGTCAACGAAACAGACGTGTATTGCTCGCTCCACCATGGAATCTGAGTTTATCGCTTTGGATAAAGCAGGGGAAGAAGCCGAGTGGCTCAGAAATTTCCTAGAATGTATTCCATGTTGGAAGAAGCCAGTGCCCACAGTAGTGATACACTGTGATAGCAAAGCAGCTATAGGTAGAGCACACAGTGGCTTCTATAATGGTAAGTCTCGACACATTCGTCGACGACATAATACCGTAAGGCAGTTGATCACAAGTGGTGTTATCGCAGTTGACTATGTTAAGTCAGTGGATAACATAGCGGATCCATTAACAAAAGGTTTAAACCGTGATCAAATGCATAAATTGCTAAAAGGAATGGGACTGAAAACCACATCTTAAAAGATGAGTATAGTGGTAACCCAACCATACGATTGGAGATCCCATGGGATTGGTTCAATGGGAAACAAAGCTATACAAATCTAGTTGTAACACTCAGAAGATTTTAATCTTCGCCCATTCTTCAGAAAGCATTGAGTGTTGTAACCTGCACGTGGTAAGAGGTTAAGTCTTTTGACTTTTAATGATTCTTGAAATCTCAGGGAGATGAAGTATGGCAGGATACTCATGAAAGAATCACCTATGTAAGTGAGAAGTGGGGCCGCTTCGTGTGTGTGAGTCACTTATGAATTCCAAAGAGGTGTTCCACGGCCGAAACGGACACAAACGTGAGAACTGATGGAGTTGAGACAATATTGTGTTGATGCTATTGACTAGGCATACACCAAGGAGGAATAGTTCAAGGCATCGCGTCCACTAGCCCGCCGGTATGTCCGATAGTGTTGACTATGGAAG
Organism: Salvia hispanica; assembly: GCF_023119035.1. Lineage (NCBI taxonomy): Eukaryota > Viridiplantae > Streptophyta > Magnoliopsida > Lamiales > Lamiaceae > Salvia > Salvia hispanica. The sequence goes on from NC_062969.1 coordinate 28,085,443, forward strand.
GTTCAAAACCACAAGTTACCTCTCCAAAGACAGTATCGTTTCTCGAGAACTGAGCAAAGAGTCTGCATACATGCATTTGTGTCTGGTGTTGGTTTGAGCTTGCGGCGCTCTAACCAATGTGGGGGATTGTAGGAAAACATGGAACATGTGGGAAATTTGAAAAGGCTAGGCCTTTGGCCTTTCATCTTTTGGTAACCTCCAAATGCATTATGGTATGCCTTAATGTCAAGACCTTTGAGGTGGTCTCCCCTATCCTATAAATAGGTGGAGTTTGGGAGAGGAGAACACACCAACAATCATTCTCTCTTCTCTCTAAGCTCTCAAGCATTCTAGTTCGCATCTTAGGAGCATTGCATAGCTCGGTTCTCGCCTCCAATTCAAGTTCGCCGGAGCCTACGAGTTTGAGGTGCTTCAACTCGGTAGGAGGAAAGTCGTTTCATCTTTGGGGACGTTGCGCCAATCCGTGAGCACTAGCCGGGGCGTATCTCGTCTTGCGGAGAGAGGGTTACCTCGACTCGACTTGAAGAAGACAATAGTTTGCATCTTGTTCTCTTATTGTATTTCTTTTGTTTTATTTACCTTCTAGTTTTTGGTTCTTTTGTAATAGCAAGAGTTGCCCGTGTAAAGGCTACACTATTTCACCGATTTTAAATTTTCATAAATCCTAGAATCGGAACCGATCAGTTCCGGTTCAGAACCTGCCGGTTAAGAACCGGTCGATTCCGGTTCCGAACCGAAACCGATGTGTAATTTTAATCCGAATTTATTTATAATTTTAAATAGTTCAATACTAAAAAAAAAATAATCCAACATCTATAAATATAACATATAATACCTAAAAATTCAAATAAATACACAAAAAATACAAACCAATAATACAATAATATTCATATATAGATCAGAGTAATGCTAAATGTAGTAGGTCGGACTAGTTTATGTTAGCAATTTTTTAATAAAAAAGGAGTTTTAAACTTTAGCAATTTTTCAGAAAAATAAGTTTTAAAATTAATTCCATTTTCCCTTTTTTGGCTAAACAAATATTGAATTGAATTTCTAATACTAATTGATCTTGTTGTGACTTTTTGGTTTATAACAGAATAGTTAATAAATTATTCACAAACCGGTTAAAATTGTATGTTAAATGAATTGTTTAAATTTGTTATAAAGTTAAAATTCTATCACATGAAATGATATTGTTTTTGTATAAGTTCTTTTGGAAATTAAAACCAAACTTATGATGTCCTACTCATTGTAGTTAATTCATCAAAAATAGATTGGGGAAATAATTGTAGATTCAAAGTATCACGGTTTAAACATTTTAAATACTTCAGAAATAGAGCTCGCAAATCTAATTAAATCTAAAAGTCACTCATTGTTTCAAATTATTTTACTCTAATTCAAAATCAATTCAATTAAATTAGATTTATTAGTATATTAAATTATAAAAAAAAATTGAATTATAATCCGGTCGGTTTCGGTTCTGAACCGGAACGAATTTTAGTTAAAAAGTTAGAACCGGTACTGGATTTTCCGGTTCCGGTTCTTCAATTAACCGGCCAGTTCCGGTTCTGATTCCGGTTAACCGAGAACCGGAGAACCGTTTAAGCACCTCTAATTATAATCAATGTTTTAAAAACCAGATCGGCAAGCAAATCGACAACACTACTGGTTCATGGTTCAACTGATCCGACCAGTTTAATAAATGATAAATAAAATACAATTAATAATATATCACAAAACATTAAATCTTGTAGATAATTAGTGATATATAAATATACAAATATTAAAATTTAATAAATATAATAAATATATAAAATTACCAAGTATTAGTAAGTGTAGATAAAAATTTATTATTTCATGTATTAAAATGTATAAAGTTTATATTAATTTAAAAAAATTTATTTGATAAAATCATATTATAGTTAAATACGAATTATTAATTAGTTTAGATAAGAATATTCATTAATAACAATAGCTATGGTATATAAATTAATTATATGATAAAAATTTATTTATTATAAATAATGAACCTTTTATGGTAATAATAATATAAGTGGTAAGTTTGTGAATCATTAAAATGTAGAGGATGACAATTATATATTATATTATAATTAACAATTATATTAAAGAATATAAAACTTTTAAAATGATTTATTAGTTTATGTAGATAAAAATATAATGGTTAATGTATAAAAACATTTAATGTTCAAATTGTTCAATGAGCCCTTGTGGTGGAGGTCTTCTTAATTAGAGGAGTGGTCATGAGTTTCAACCCCTACCAACAACAAATTTTAAACAATTTTGACAAAAAAAAAAAAAAAAAAAATCTTTCCAGTTCACGGCGGTTAATGTAGTGGTGGTTTAAAGGGGTGAATCGGACCGGACTACCTATCGGCTTGCGGTCCGACTGGTCGAACCAGCCGGTCCGATCCGATTTTTAAAATAATGTTATCTATAATATTTAATAACACATGTTTGGTTTGTTATTTAAAACCACATTATAGTAGGAAAATCCAAAACTATCCTCTGACTTTTCTATATTTCCAAGAATGAGGGTTATATTGTAATTTTAGGTAATCTAAGATTGAAAATTTGAAATAGTGTTGCACATATTATTATCACTCAATTTTTCATGATAATAAAACAACCAATTTCAAGCTTAATTTAACGGGCTCTTGCCCATTTAACGGGCCACACAAAAAATTTAACCAACAAATCAAACACTAAATTGTGCCACTAAATGCACTTTAAATGTGTCTATCTTCCAATTCAAACACACCTTAACTGTAGGAAATATTTAGTAAACCCCTGCCAAAATTTAGTTTGCGTCCGCCACTTGTCTTGGTGCAACATGTATCAAATCCACTCCCTCCAGAACACCCATAAAGTAGACAATGAGTCGCCACACATGCTTGTTATCGTTATGGAAGAGATCTTGTTCCAAAAGGTGGTGGCCGACAAATGATGGAAATTTCTCCATGGTGTTTTGATTTCTACCTCGAGAACAATGTGTGTATTTCAATCACGAGGTTTCATCAAATTTTCTCCATGAATCTAGAATAAATTATTTAATATATTTTAATCTATCTAGAATATAATTCTCCATGAATATAGAATATATTTTTTTACTCTATTTTTATTATCTAGAGTCATATCTTTTAGATGGATATGATTTGATCTGCTAGTATATTTTTTTTATATCCATACATATAAATAAGTATGGAGTATGTCATTATAATGAAGAATGAAGAATTATTATCAAATAGATATTTCATAAAAAATGAGTAATTGTTGCTATTGGATAATTTGATCCCTCTATCGTTTCTTGTTAGTCAGTGTGTTCATTTTCATGCATAGTTTGATGTGTCTAGATAAAAACTATTTTAAAAATGCAATCTTTATGCATTGCAAGGATTTGGGTTTAGATATATGGATTTTGATTCATCGTAACAAGTCATTTTTTGTGGAATTGAGGTGGGTTCCTGCTTGTTGGAGTAGGTTCTCAATAATTTTATTAGGGCATGAAGCTTTTGGTTTTAGCTTAGGTTAATAATCGCCTGAAATGGTATGGAATAAGTGGAATTTTGTTATTTAGTTTGTGGGAGTGAGGAATGAAAGGTGAAAAGAATGAAGGGAGGCAAATGGTTCCTCTGTTTCCTAGCCTTCACATTAGTGGTGGAGATAAAGGAGGGCGTAGGACTAATAAGATGACTCTTTCCCAGAGTATATTTTGAATTCAGAAAGTCCGGAGCTAAGGTACGGACCTAGGCCGCTGCTGCCTATGCTAGGTTGTACTAACTTCATCTCACAAGCATCTCCGAGCAACGTGAGTTTGACATATTGTTTCTTTGATTATTTTTATTCGAAGCTTGAGCTAACCGTTATGTGTGGAGTTGTAGAGTTGTGTAGGAGAGTCATTGTTTCTCATTCGTTTCACGAAGCATGAGCTTGCTTTTATGCATGGAGTGAAGCTTGTGTTGCTTACTTTCTATACAACTTTATACTTGAGTCATGTGTAGGAGAGTCGTTGGTTGGATTTTTCAATTGTTGCTCTTTTTGTTCTTGAGAGATTCGTTTCTCTTGCACACCACAACATAAATACGAATTTTATGATCCATCCAATAGAAAATAACAATTGTGATGAGGAACATTATTGAAAGTTTGAAACATATCTCTCTTTGTGTTGAGCTGCACAATCAAATATATATTCAAATTTTAAAACATTGATTATAATGTATCCTTCGAAGACTATACATCCGAACATTATTGAAAGTTTGAAACCTATCTCTCTCTCTGTGGTTGAGCTGCACAATCAAAATTAAAACTTACTCAATAATGTTCATCGGCCTAAAAGTTTGAAACCTATTGAAATTTTGAAATATTGTGATGAGGAACATTATTGAAAGTTTGAAACCTATCTCTATCTGTGTTGAGCTGCACAACCAAATTAAGTCATTCAATACTACGGTTACAAGTCTGTGCAGCTCAAACACCTACATGTAGTCTCGTCTAAATTTTTATCAGAAAGGAGAAATTCGATCAATACTAGAGCTACTTGTATGTATTATAAATCATTCAATACTACGGTGTATGAGCTGCACAATCAAATTAAGTCATTCAATACTACGGTTACAAGTCTGTGCAATTCAAACACCTACATGTAGTCTCGTTTAAATTTTTATCAGAAAGGAGATATACGATCAATACTAGAGTTATTTGTATGTATTATACGGTAATATAATTCAAATTTTAATGACTATCATGTTTACTTATTAATTTATAATAAAATAATAATAAAAATATTTATATTATTTAATATTATATGATATTACCTTCGTCCCGCTTAACATGACACGTTTTCCTTTATAGTTTGTCCCAACTAAGATGACACATTTCCTTTTCTGGTAACTTTCTCTCTCCAATTAATACACTCAACCACTTTTTCTCACTCATATTAAAATATCCATCTTTCTTTATCTCTCTACTTTAATACTTACACTCACATTCTCTCTCTCTAATTAAACACTTTAACCAATAACTCCTAAAATCCCGTGTCGGCTAAGCAATGTGTCATCTTAGCCGGGACGGTGGAAGTACATAATATAAATAATTATATTATATTTATTTATTTATTAAATTAGCAGTTATTAGTATACTACTAATAATAATAGTAATATACTAATAATTATAATTAAGTATGGTTCTGATGAGTCTCGTTTAGTGCCTTGGTTACTGGTCAGTTTGCTATGTTTAAATAGATAATATGTACAGATTAGTTACTGAAGTGTGCAAGATTAGGTGCAAGTCATGAGAAAAGGGGTCAAAAGGAGTTCGGGTGAAGGAAATGCTAAAAGGGTGCTATACTAGCCAGAATGCAAGCTATCGAGCTCGAATTTGAGAAAGAAGGAAACTGCTTGAAATTCATCAACAGGGCAAGTGATGCACTATTTATTAGTAATAAAAATACTTGCAAGTATACAAGGTAGATCTAGTATAGCTAAAGGTCAGTACCGGGATATCGAACACAAGGAATAAGATTGCAACTGTCTATTATATACTAAGTGTCATATACTACTTAGAGACACGAGATTTTTGGGTTTAAATTTATAATCTAGATAGAAAGAAATAAACAAATAATAATAATAAAAAAACATAAAAATAAATAATAGTACAAAACATGCTAAGGAATGTAGAGTTTTAGGAACTACAATTAAAAGCTAATATCCAAAGGACTTCCTTGAATTACGGTCTCTAGAGTTACTAAGCTATCACAGATGTAAAACTATATCTTCTCTCGAAGCATATAATTTGTAGATTGCTACCTAGAACCGAAGTCTCCTTCCTAGAACTAAGGCAACAACTCCTAAAAGCTCCTAAGATAAATTTGCTTCATTCAAAGGCTCAAATCTCTCGATTTTATTGGCAAAGACATCAACTTCTCATCTTTCAAATTAGACTACTCACTTCTCAGTTCTTGTAGTAAAATCCATATGCATTCATAAGATGATCAATCAAACAAATGTATAAGCACAAGAGAAACTGAAATAACTACAAGAGCTAACAAGGAAAAACAATTGAATAAATAACTTAAAATCATAGCATGTTTACCAAAAATTCTACAAAAGATGTTTAATACTCATAGACAAGTAAAACAACAAAAAATACTAGACATGAAGAAAAACAAAACAAAACCCAAGGTTGAATGATATAGTCTTCAGTCTTCTCTTGCCTGGATCTGCAGAGCTCCGCTCCATTGATGGAAGAATAAAATATGGAATATAGGATGGAAGAAGTATAGAGATGAAGAGGATTGGAGGCTCTGAGATGAATAATATGAATTAAGTTATGGGGTACATATAGGCTTGATAAGGATTTATAATGGTAAAAAGTATGCTCCAAGTAATGGGAAAGATGGTAAATTCGAATTCCTCAATTAATAGGAGAGATTTGGTAACAACTTCTTTCCTTCCTTAATTTCCGCCTAATTTTGACTGCACTGCGCAACGTTCGTAAAATGGTCATAACTTTCTCCAAAGAACTCCGATTCAGATGTTCAAGGTATAAGCTTTTCAGAGACGAAGAGAATGGTATGTATTAAGCACTGATTGGACTTCAAACTCGTTGGTAGATGGGCTCGAACACAGGCTGCTGCACCTTGGCCATTTTTGCATCTTTTTCTATTATTTATCAACAAGCACGTCAAAATACCAAAATGTATAATATACACAATATAAGAACATAATTTGCAAGATTGACATTTAAAACGAGCCAAATCTAGGCCTTATAAACATGCAAAAACCGTGTTTATCAGCAAGGATGCCTATTCATGAGGAGAGGAGCCCTAAAGATAAAATGAAGTCGTCCTATACATAGAAGGTCACAAGAGGAGATAAGGGATCTCGGTTACAAGTTCCACACTCCTTTGGAGGCAAGCCCTGCCCTCTCTGTTCTCATTCCTTAGAGCATCCACAGTGGGCTCTTGTCCGTCCGTGCCAGCGGCACGGACCGCCGCTGTGAGCCACCCGTCCGTGCCAGCGGCACAGCGCTGCTCTTATATAAGAGCATGTCTGTGCCGCTGAGCAGCTATACGTATGCCGTTGGAAAATTTGATTTTTTATTTTTAATTTTTTTAAAATTCAAAAATAATTAAAAAAACATTTTTAAATAAAAAAATATTTTTTCATTTCCCAATAAATTATATCCATTTTCTACACAATTTTAATTTATTTTTAAATTTTTTCCCCCAAAATTCACATTTTCATCTATAAATACCCCCACTTCAACACAAAAAATTTCCCACCACATTACACAATTCTCATCTATTCTATCATCTAATTCTTTCATCTATTTTCTCATCAATTCTCATCTATTCTCTCATTTGTTTTCATCTATTCTCTCATCTAAATTTTCACCACACTACACAATGTCCGGCTCCGACGATCACCCCTCCATCTCCCGCGGTTGGAACCACGATTGGTTCGGCTCCGAGCCATTCCTTAGTCTGGAAATGCAACTTTCGGCCCCTCCTCAAACCCAAGGTTCTCAAGTTCCAGGTGGCTACCGGCCTTACCCGGTGGACGACCAAGATGCCCCCGATGGGCAATACGGGTGGGCACCGAACCCGGTTCGGGAAGGAGCGGCAACTCTGCTCCTACTCCTACTTCTACTCCTACTCCTACACCTCCTACTCGTGGTACCCGCACCCCGTACACTCCGGATGAGATGATGCAAATGTTCAAAGCCTACTTGGCACTCTCCGAAAATCCGGACGTTGGCACGAACCAAAGCGAGGAAACGTTTTGGTGGCGCATCACTCGTCTGTACAATGAAACCCGGCCCAGGGGAACCATCTATCGCAATGATAGTATAGTGCGCAATTTCATCTACAGAGCCAACGACGCAATCGGTAAGTTCCAGGGGTATTACCTCCAGGAAGAGCGGTCGACGGGGAGCGGCAAGAGCGAGCTCGACATCATCAGTGTCGCCTTGGCGACCTACCAATCCTTGAACTTGAAACCGTTCAAGTACCTCAGCTTATGGCAGGAGGCGCGCCATCATGAGAAGTATAAAAGTGGCATAGTAGCATCCTCCTCCAGCTCCTTCAGCAAACGGTCGAGGTCGGTAGCTCTATCTGACGGCGCCTTGGATGATGTGGCTACCTAGCTTGCCGGAACTAACTTGGATAGCCCCGACGCTAGCCTGAGCAGTCCCACCGGCCACAAGGAAAGAAGAAGGTGATGGCCAACCGTCGTCGCGCCTCGACTCCATCCGCCCCCGCTCCCACTCCCACTCCCTTTGTGCCACCTCAACCCCCGACCAACTCGTTGTGGACCCTCTTGGGTCAACTCAATGTGGCCGATAGGTCTAGCATGACTCCCGACCAACTTGCAACACATGTGGCGATGATACGGGGTCTCCGACGAACATTGGGGATATAGGACTAGTCTTCCACGGGGGTATTTTTTAGTCTTTAATTATGTAATTTTTAATTTGTAGGATTTTAATTATGTATTTTTTTATTTTATAGGATTGTAATTATGTATTTTTATTTTTTAGAATTTTAATTATGTAATTTTTATTTTTAGGATTTTAATTATGTAATTTTTATTTTTTAATGTATTTTTATATTGTAGAAATGTTTTTAGTAATTGAAGTATTTAAATTGAATAATAGAATGGTGGGACCCTTGAGCTTGTCCTTGCGGAAGAGCACGGATGTGGTTGTGCTCTTATCTAAGGGCAGGGAGTAAAAGTGGGTCCGGGCCCACCTCCGTGCTCTTAAATAAGAGAACGGATGGGGATGCTCTTAGTCAGATCCACGTTCACCTACCTGCCTTCAGCCACCTGCTGAAGGAGTATTACCTCCGTTCCAGCCAAGTACTCAATCAGAAGTTCTGCCGGATTCTGCAACAACTTTTACTAATTCCAGCCAAGTACTCAGTCAGAAGTACTCAGTCAGAAGTTCTGCCGGATTCTGCCGGATTCTGAAGGAGTATTACCTCCGTTCCAGCCAAGTACTCAGTCAGAAGTTCTAACTTTTCTATCTTCGTTAGCATTTTGAAAGAGACCTGTGTTGGGGAATTGGCGCAGCGGAAATTGCAAATAAAATAAATCCACATAAGAATCTATTTATGTGATTATGTGGACCGATTCAATTTCATGCTTGAACATGTAAAGACACGCAATTAATCACATAATTTAAAATTAAATTGTGATGTTGAACTTACAAATATGATTCTCCAAAGAATCGAAGTGGCTTGCTACTTCTCCACGTGAAGATGTTGATGCTTGAACGTGATTGCAAGACCAAGGATCTTCTAACCTATGACCCTTAACTCTATAGATCTAAATTCCTTGTGGGAAGAATCTCTTAGAAATTATAGGGATCTTGAAGGAGAAGACAAGAAAGCCAAGAACACATAAAATGGAATTTTTGAATTCCCTATAGAGAGAGGGTGCCGGAAATTCCCAATGTGGAGGCTAGGGTTTTGTGTTGTCTGTTTGTCTCCTCTCCTTTACATCCTTATTTATAAAGTTTATGATGGGCTAGGTTAGGGATCTATGAGGGTTGGATTGGGTCTTCCCTATTGGACCTTCTTTACTAATTAAATTATAACCCACAATTCAATATAAGGCTAATGGAATATATCTTGTGCCAATATCGAAGAAAACTGACCGCCCATCCAATCCGTGATTACAAGCAATCCGGGTTAACCTCTTTAATATATTATTTCCCCGTGTCTAATACTTTCTATATCCATTAATTAATTTGTAGTCTGCTATAGACTTTAAATTAATTAATATCTTTTTATTTCCAAGAGTTTGTCTAGTATGAGATGTATATCAAAATATACTTTCCTTTTCTATTTATTCTTGGATTAAATCCAAACCGGTAGGGTTTTCGAATAATAGAACTTCTCTCGAACACCTCTTGGGGATATAGTCAAACCACGCAGGCACACGATTCAATGCAATAATAAAACTGACATCATACTAGTTATTAATTACTACTACCCAAGATATCAAGAATATTGGATTGCGAAAAACCCGCACCTATTGATAAGTCAAAGCAGCGTATGATTAAATAATGTGTGTCATATATTATTACTAAGATTAAGAAATATTAAATCTCCAAGGCATTGTCTTACAGTAGATAGCAACAAAGACGTGTCCATACTTTAGATCTATTCAATGCTATACCACATCAGTGTCACTAGTCATTCTCAAGATAAAGACGACTTTCGGATGGACACAGCAACCTTTCACGATAGGTAGCCAAAGCCTATCTAGGTTGTGAAAAAGTTTTACTTCTACAAGGTTCCGACTGGGCCACCTACTGTGATGACCTATTCCATGACCCGGCCTTGAATGTAGAAGACTTAGACTTATTTTACTTTCTGGCATTTTAATCATATAATTAAATACGGTCAATACCCATTAAAGTAAAATACACAGCATGACGAAAAACATTTATTATTCTCATTAAATAAGGAGAGTTTACAATGTACAAACAATTTATCAAATTCATAATAAACTCGAAAAATGTTTTTTAGTATATATGTTCCAACAACCTGAGCTACAACCGTATCTTGAATATTATATTTTGGATTGTGGTTTCAATGAAATCTTTCAGTGCTATTATGCATGATTGTTCATCTTGATTGCTTTATCGTCTCCCTAGTTGCTAGATCTGAAGGTTAACTTTCGATCCTTTCATTTGCATGAGAAATCGTTTGAGTTAATAGATCTAGGGATTTCATTCTCATTTAGTAGGCTAGATTTGTCAGAATGCAAGAGATCCATTTGATTTTGCAATCTTTACATTGCATGTCAGCCAGTGAGCGCAATTGTTGAGTTCAACATGATTAGTTGTAGGGGTGACAAATCATGCGTGTTGTGTCGTTATCGTGTCGACACGACACGATAACAACAAACACGAACACAGCCCATTAAGAAAACTCCAAACACGAACACGAACGCGACCCGCTACTCTCAGACACGAACCCATTAACGACACGAACCACTTCGGGTCAACACGACACGATAACAACACATATATGACACGCCACAATAATGACTGAAGCTCCTAACTTTTTGTTTAGACTGTGTGCACAGTAAGGAATAACAAGTCTCCTAGGTCCAGTGAATCCACTAGATCACTAGGTCTAGGAACTCACGGATCGTTGGAAGATCTCGGTCGTCGGACACACAAAATACCTCTTCAAAAACCCTCAACCGCGTATACTAAAATTTAGCACAGGGAAGCAGGGATCGATCCCACGAGAGATGGATGCGAAATGAACATGCTCAAGGATTTGGGAACTATTTTTGGGTTGGCTGCTGCCACGCATTTTTGGGTTGAGGAAATTAGACTAAACTTGGATTGAAATCTGCTACGCTAACAACTAGATCTAGGCAAAACGGAAACCATGCATGTAAACTGGAAACCGAGACAATCACTAGATCTAATAAACTATTCTAAATTACCTAGACTTAGGAAATAAACTGACGGTGGGGACCATGGCTGAAAAAAGCAGAGTACGGACAAAAAGCTGGAAAACAACTAACTAAAGTACTAACTAACAACGACATCATCTTCTTCAAATCAAATTGCATAAAAACTCAGTAGAAACAGAGATGAAACGTGACCGGAAAACAAAGCAGACTGGATTTAAGCAATTTGACGAAGAACAATTAAAAAAACTAAACAGATCTACGGCTACTAGACGAAGTAAAACAGAAAGGAAATAGAAAACTCAAAATCCATGCACAACTTGAACCCCTGTTCAGATCCAACCTCGGATGCTAAATCCACTCTGGATCCAAGCATCCGACACGAACTCTGGCCAAAAACATACCCATAAACAACCTCCGATCAGCAACAACAACACAGATCCACAGCCGAATTCCCCAGATCAAGCACAGAATTGACCAAAACAGAGATTAACATGCAACTGCCGAAATAAAACTTCAAACAAAACAAAATTAACGTAGATCAACACAAGATAAACACCATCATGACAGGAACTAAATGCATAGATAAATCGGTAAGTAGCAACAACCAAATCGACTTCCAAAACGTAAAGTTCGAACGAAATAAAGTGCAAAAAAATAGAATGTAAGTAGATTGTTTCTTCGCCCTTCGCAAGGACGGTGTTACGACTGACTTTCTCGGAAGATGAGACCCTTAGAACCCTAAACTACCCCAGAACTTCCATTTCCCAAGTGTGTGTTTTTGTGTGTGAGCTAAGAGCAAAATCCGTATATGGCGTGTGATGCATGCTCCTTTATTTATAGGCGTTGAAGTGGGCCCAGCGAGGTATAGATAGTCTTTGTTGCCCTCAGCTATTGACTCCCTTCTTCTAGCCATTCTTTTCCCTTCAGTTCTGCTCACTTTCCTTCATTTCCTTCGCTAGTCCGTTTCCTCCGGCTTTTCCTGGATCTAGCGATTCCGTCACACACCTGGCTTAAAAACTGTGTTAGACCCAGTAAAATATAGTGCTTTTCACCACATAACCGATGCATGAAATTAGCCTTATCAATGACACTATAATAATACGAAAAATAAAAAATCTATTTTCACGCTAATACTAAGTGCTCCATTAGACTAAGGACTCGTTAATTTCGTGCTGGTTCGTGCGGGTTCGTGTCGTGTTATAATATTATAAATAAAATAATAATAATATATTCTTAATATTATTTCTTAACGTAAGCTTTGACACATACCCACTATTTTCGTGCGGGTTCGTGTCATGTTATCATGTCGTGCCAAAAATTGACAGGCCTAATTAGTTGTTTGATTTTACAAATCAAGTCCAGATCTGAGGTTGCGGTGTATTTTTTGAGTCTCCATCCATGGAGTTGAGTCTCTGTATTTTCGTGTTACTTGGTGAGGACGATAACCTAGCTATCTGAAATGGGGACCACTATGTGCTTGTCGCCACCTTTTGTTTTACGTCCTTTCATCTTTTCAGCTTTTCTGCGCATGTAGGTAGTTAGTTAGCCAACACGTCGGTGATTCTCTTTTTCTGGTGTATAACCATTTTTGTAAGCATCTTCTAGAAGCGTTCCACATGCATACTCGCACCTTAATTCATATATGCATCTTAATTTGAGCGCGTGACAATGCAGCATGGATAGCTAGAGGCCTACTAGTTAGGATAACATAGGTTCATCCCATTTTACGCCTAGTTTAAGCTCAACCCTAAAAGCGTGGTAGCTAATCAATTCCTCCAAGATGTCTTCACAATTGCCCTTCGCTTCCTTCCATCTCTGTGGGATCGATCTTTTACTCTCCTATATTATCCAGTAGAAGAGGGTTAAGGTTTTGATAGAACGTTTTAGGCGAAGGTCCAACGACACAACTAGGTCTAGATATCCTCTTGACTAGTTGAAAATCTTGCACTCTAAATTTGCTCTTTCATGTTCATAACATAAAGTTATATTAAAAAAAATTAATTATTAATTTATAATATAATAGAAATAGTTGCATAAACTATAAGAATTATACTCTATTAAATATTTAAATATATAAAAATCCTAAAACTATGAAAAAGAATACCTATAAAAAACTAGGAATCATTGTATAGTAGTACTACCTTTTTAATCAGAATCTGATTACTTTCTCGGTCTACTTAAAAAATCGAAACAAACATTGGATTGTAGTATTAAGGAATCATATTAAACATAGTGTAAAACATAATATTTCCCATACTACTTACAAATATAAATGTTTTAGAGTGATATTTCTTCAATGTTAAATATTTCATCATTTTAAAATGTTTTTTTTTCTACCTAACATAATAAAAAAAAAATGGTAGTAATGCGATATACTATAAGACTATGTAATATTTGATTTAATTTTGTTTATTTTCCTTGGATAATTCTAATATAATACAGAATATTGTTATAATGTCTTGTATTCCCTATTTTTTGTATATGCATAATATATGAGAACGTTTTGAATAACTCTTGTTTCTCTAAAATAAATTCAAAAATCTAGTGCACTGAACCCTACTTTAATATTTACCACATCTGGCTGCAGATCACGTTGACAAATTATATTTAAAAATTTGGAGAGATTTCATAAGAGTCTACTGTCAAAGGGTGTCAACTTATTTGGAAAGGTATTTTATGATAAATTCCCCTTTTTACTTGATAATGAAATGGCATGCAGATTTACTAATGTTGGTTTAAATTATCATTTCGTTTACTTAAGAGAAACGCTCTCGAGAAAGAAGAACATTGTCACATTGTCTGTAAACAATAAAGATCAGTTAAGAGAAAGACAGAATTGTAAGATTTCCCGTTTGTAATTTTGGATTTTTTTTCTTTATTTTTTTAATTCAAGAATTGTCATAAACACCAAAAGATGTTATTTTTACTTCATTATTTGATGCAGGCTTCTCTGTGATTGTTTGGATGATACATTAGAGCTATTTTATGGTGAGTTGTAGAGGTTGTTCAACTTGATATCTCATCTCATGTCACATTTCTCTTTTTCTCTCTCACACATAGTGAGCCCCTTGTATCTGTTCTTGGTGTGTCTTCTTGTGATGGGTTCATTGTTGTTTAGCTTTTGTTATGTCAAAGAAGATACATGAAAAAGGTCCTCTTTTGCCCAATTTTGCTAGCATCTATTTGTGCACATATGTGCACTATGTATGCTGTTTGTGTGCGAGTGGGTATTTTGTTAGAGAAGATTGTAGTACATATATGTCTGAAAACTTCAAGATTTTTCCAATTTATTTGTTGTTTTCTTGTGAGTTTGGATGTAAGTAAGTAGTAGTATTTGTTTAATGTGTGAGGCCATTAGTTATACTTTGGGGTGAGAAAAGAAACATCTTTGATTTTGTAAAGGAATCTGATTTCCACATTTCCCAGCACTCCAATTATTGGTAATAGTGTGGAGAGAAAGGGAACTCAATTTTTATTTGGTAAAAAAGCTCATTTCATAAAATCAAGGCCATTTCATTCCTTTTCAGCTTGCTTTGAAATCTATGATTCAAAAAGCAGCTTATTACTTGCATTTCAGCACATGGTGATGAAGGAAATGGATGTATGTTTGTGTCGACAATGTTGTACAAATCCATGTGCTTAAACAGAAGTATCGTTTGTCAAGGCTCCATCTCTAGCTAAACTCTTGTTTCTGTGTTGATTTCAGAAAAAAAAAAAAAAAAAAAAAAAAAAAAAAAAAAAAAAAAAAAGTCGATTCATTATTGGAAGGGCGTTTAGCTTGAAGAGATCCTTCACTACTTTTGTTGTGTTGTTGGAGGCTACCAATGGACGTGATAGCTAGTTTCTGTTTGTTGTGAGCAAAATTTCGAGTAAATATTCTGTTTTGGCTGAGGACTGTGTGATCGCTTTGACCTCTTAGTGTAATGAGCCGAGATAGGGAAGGGAGAAGGGACAAGGCTTCTGATGTTGCCAAAGTTGTGGTGGCTGTTAAGGCAGCAAAGGTGATTCCTAAGACTGCTTTGATTTGGGCACTTACTCATGTCGTTCAGCCCGAAGACTGCGTTACCCTTCTTGTCTTGGCCTCTTCACAAACTAGTGGTAAGAATTTCTAGTACATGTTTGTCTAACATTTTCCATTATCATTAAACATTTATATGACAAGCCTTTGTTGCTCGTCTCTGCATTAGCCTTCTTGCATTTGTTAGGTGATAAGAAAACTCTTTGCACAGATGTTCAAATTCATCCTTTCTTGCTCCTGCTTGGTCATTTTCTGATTCTTTGCATCGACTTAAGCCAGGTCTATTTTGGGGATTCCCAAGATTTGGTCGAGATTGTGGCCGTGGCCTCCGGAGGTCAAAATCAGCTTCAACGACAAACAAGATATCCAAGATTCATGACAGTTGCAGTCGGATGATTCTTGAACTCCATGATGTGTATGATCCTAAAACAGTGAGTTATCTGCCTCTTTTATGTTGGTTTCTTCATTCTTGAACGAAATTGATGATCTATTATTTTGCTAATAAGATCGACATAAATATCAAAGTCACCTCAGATCTCTCCTGTGGTGGAGTGGCTGCAGAGGCAAAGACAACTCAAGCCAACTGGGTGGTTTTGGATAGGTAATGTTTATTACAACCTACGTTTCGTGTCGTAAAAATTATGCAAAAGCTTATATGTTTCAACGTCCCGTAGACAGCTTAATCATGAGAAGAAGCATTGTATGGAACAGCTGCAATGCAACATTGTTGTTATGAAGAATTCCCAGCCGAACATTCTCCGGCTCAACTTAGTTGGATCGGATGCAAGTAAAGCTAAATCTCCACCTCCTCTTCAGCTTGGTAGCCCCGAGAAGGTGAGAGCATTGCAGGCCGAACAAAGTTTCGATGGATTTAGCTGGGACAACGAGTATCTCCGCCTTTCCACTCGCCAAAAGATGATGTTGCAACCTTTGATTCGAAAGATTTTTGGTTCAGATGGTCAGTCATTCGAGAATCTTGATGAGTGTTGCAATCCTGCAGCTGAGAACTGCAATTTGAGGGAAGTGATTTCTCCGTCAAGAAGAGCGCCTCCTAGGCCTCCTCCTTTGTGCTCCATATGCCAACACGAGTCACCTGCATTCGGGAAGCCTCCAAGATGGTTCACGTATGCAGAGCTAGAGCTTGCAACGGGGGGCTTCTCACAAGCCAACTTCTTGGCCGAGGGAGGCTACGGATCCGTGCATAGAGGCGTACTCCCTGATGGTCAAGCAGTGGCGGTCAAGCAGCGCAAGTTGGCGAGTTCTCAA
Organism: Salvia hispanica; assembly: GCF_023119035.1. Taxonomy (NCBI): domain Eukaryota; kingdom Viridiplantae; phylum Streptophyta; class Magnoliopsida; order Lamiales; family Lamiaceae; genus Salvia; species Salvia hispanica. The sequence goes on from NC_062969.1 coordinate 28,102,183, forward strand.
GGAGACAAAGAGTTCTGCTCAGAGGTCGAAGTGCTGAGTTGTGCTCAGCACCGCAACGTTGTGATGTTAATTGGTTTCTGCATTGAAGGTGGAAGGAGATTGCTGGTGTATGAATACATCTGCAATGGAGCTCTTGATTCTCATCTCTATGGTATGTACTATCAGTGAAATTTTCGTGTTTCCCTTGGCTCGAATTTAATGTATTTTCCTTTTGTGTCCAGGACAGCATCAGGAGACGCTGTCATGGAGTGCGCGCCAAAAGATTGCAGTTGGAGCAGCGCGAGGCCTGAGGTATCTTCATGAAGAATGCAGAGTTGGTTGCATCGTGCATCGCGACATGCGGCCTAGCAACATCCTCATCACACATGATTTTGAGCCATTGGTAATTATCTATCATGGATAGGTGTGTGGGGGTGGATGTAGTGTAGTGTTTTCTAAAGTTTTTTAATTTTGGTGAAGGTGGGAGACTTCGGGCTGGCTCGTTGGCAAGAAGACGGGCAGAAAGGGGTCGATACTAGGGTTATTGGGACGTTCGGGTAAGGTTAATTAATGCATCCTTGTGGTGTGTAGCAACAACAAACTAATGCATATGTAAGTTTAGGTACTTGGCACCTGAGTATACTCAGAGTGGTCAGATCACAGAGAAGGCCGATGTTTACTCGTTCGGTGTGGTGCTTGTGGAGCTGGTCTCGGGGATGAGGGCCGTGGACCTCAAGAGGCCGAGGGGGCAGCAGTGTCTCGCAGAATGGGTGAGCCAGCCTCTGCCTCTCTATCTATACATGAAAACATTGTCGAATATGTGTGATTCGAATATGCAACGCCAATGTAGGGTCGGGCGGTGCTTGAAGCTCACGACTTTGGGGAGCTCATCGATCCACGGTTAGGAAGCGAGTATTTGGAGCATCAACTTCACTTGATGTTGGAAGCTGCATCTTTGTGTCTTCGTACGGATCCTCGGGATAGACCTCGGATGTCACAGGTATGTTACGAACATTTTAATATGCATGGTCCAACATAATCTTCTAAAGATCGTATATATTTATGACTATTTATTGTCGTAGGTTCTCCGCATACTGGAAGGCCAAACACCCATGCTAATGAAATGCCAGACTCAAAATCAGACAGATCATCAAGTACAATGTAGTATATTGTTAGAGTGCGAGTCGACTCCAACCCAAATTCAAGTATAAGTTTTTATATAGTTAGATATGCCAAAATTCTTTTTGTATAAGGATTATTTAATTATATTTTTAATACTAATCATAATTTTTTATAAAGAGCTCAGTAAAATTATCGAAAGAGTATTGTAAAATTTTAAATTATAAATATGCAGAAAAAGAGTGATATTTTGTTTAGTTCGAAAAATGGAGATGCAACTGTTGTTTTTCTGAAATTGTCGGCTCTTTCGATATGGAAATTACTTTTAACACAATCACTGCATATATCTCTAGTTTACATGCCTCTAATTATTGCGCAGCTAAATTCAACAACACCAATGTCAACCCTAAAAAAATATTATTCACATATTTTGGGGTCCAGCTTAAAATATTGGCTCTGTTTGTGGCGGAGGCCAGAAGAAATTTTGTGATAATCACCTATGTCTCATTCTCATAATTCATTGAGTTGATAGTTGAATTTGGCTATATTTCAAACGTTAAATCAAATTTTGAAACACCAAAAATTTCAACACAACAAATATATGGGCCTTTCCGGAAATTGGGCCAATCAACAAATTGTTACTGTGGTTTGCATATGTTGATCATTTGGGCTCACTCATATATTGTCCAAGTACCAAGGTGACCTAAAATGATCATATTTTCATCTTATTCACTGAACAATTAAGTTGATTTTTAACTTATATTGGTTTTAGTTTTACTTCAATTTGATTTTTTCCTTACGCAGTTGTGGAATTATTCTCCCCTCCCCCCAACCCTTTGTTTTTGAAATAGTCTAAGATCATATACAGTAGTATAATAATTTATCACTTAATTTGGCTTGATAGAGAATTCTTATTGAACTAAACTAGTGTTCATATCCAATACTGAGTAGACTTTTCGTGTTAAAATATAACTGTAGATATTGGCACAAAAAATAGGTAAAATTTTAACATCCGAATCTAAATGGTAGAAAAAAACATATTTCAATTGATTAACTATAATACTTTTATACTAATTTTCCAATAAAATGAATTAAAAAATCAAAAGTTTATTGGTGACTAAATACATCTACTTTAATTGGATTTTGATTTCCCGTGAACTTTGAAAAACATAAGAAAACTATTCGAATATAATTGTTGTAGCAATTTTACCATAAAATCTGGTTTCGCCAAATATTTAACTTGATATGTCATACCGGAAAGCCAACGTGGACAATTGAGAAGAACTATACAATATCTGATATTTATTAAAATTTATCACAAATTTAATGTGCACTATTTGCATATATAGTAACTACTGATCAACAGAGTTTATGATGATAAGGAATGATCGTTTTTCAACACACCAAGGCCACTAGCTACAATCTGATCGTGATAGAAATTGATGTTTTAAACGTTGTGAAATAGTACTAGTAAGAATCTAAAAGTAATATCTTTATTCAATAGCATTCTTTCATATCCACAAGGAACCTTATTCAGATTGTATGGTACACAGATTTCCATAGATAGAAGAATTTTAGGTTTTCTGTGTCTGAAAGATGATGAATTTAGCCTATTCGTGTGGATAATATGGTCCCATTTTAAGGGCCCTAAATGTTTTAAGGTATGGTTTGAAATATATCTGCCTCAATTTGTGGCAATTTTATCCATTTTCAGTGATAATAATAATGGACGAGTACCTTGGCCAACTCTTATTCTTTTACTTCTTTTTTTAATATTATTTTCCCTACAAAAATTTTATAGGGATAAGCACATAAGGTTTGTAATCTTTTCAATAATTGGACTATTATTTGATAATGCAATGGAAAATCGGAATATAATTGACATTTAGCCACCGATTTATTAATGATCGATAAACTTTGGTGTGTAAACAACAAACACAAAACGCCAAAAATGCCATTTTAATCCTCTTTCATTACTAGATTTTTTTGCTAAATTGTATAGTAGTACTATATAATTTTTATATTCTTAATATTTAGAGTTGATGTTTTCATTGGATTTCAGTAATATATTCTTTTTGCTAATTATTTTTGCTTTAAGTCTACAAAAATAGTTAAGATCGAACGTAATTATAAATTATAAAAATCTAATTATGAGAAAAGGATTCGAGAGCAATTTTGTCTAAAATGCAGATTAATTAAAAGTAGTAATAGACTAGTTCATGCCATTGTTTGAAATTGGTTTGGTTAGTAAAAATGTAAAATTCTGTGTTTTATACACAACATGGGGTGATGTAGTTTTGGCCACCGTAGATGATCTAAATCCCAACTTTACACATGGGAATTATTGTATTGGCTATGTCCATGATGTTGATGTGTGTGATACCGAAATCCAAGGGATAAAAGGAAATAATAAAGAAATCCTAATTTGTAAAATGACTAGGATGATAAGATCAAAATGGCTGCTATTATAAATGCAAGTATAATTGTTATAATGTTTGGCATCCAATAGTTGGAAAGTAGACTCATGCTCCAAGTTAGTTAATTTAAATAGACCCTTTATGTACAATAATATCACCAAAAGGATTGAGCAACCTTATTTAACACATAAAAAAGTACCCTCTAAACAAGTAAGTTTTTATTAAATGTTACTAGCACATTATATTTAAAGAAATCAATAAAGGCGAAGAGCTAGAAATTGAATATTCAAGAGAGAGAGATGGCCCAACTACTCCAATATGAAAATGGTCGGCCCATTTTAATCCACTTCCTTCATAAATAATAGTAATACCCGGTTCATCAAAAATAATCTCATTTATGAACGACATGAATTTTGATAAGAAATTAGTAAAACAAAATAATAGAAAGAAAAAATAGATTAGATAAAGTAGGAGAGAGAGAAAAACCGAGTAAAGTATAAGAGAGAGTTTCCATTTTTGAAATGAGGTTATTTTTTGTGGACACTCCAAAATGACAAAATAAGACTTTCGTGATCGATGAAGTAATACTAATTATACAATAGTCATCCAAATAGCAAATCAGACCCTGGTTTCTTTCATAAATACATTACTACTACGTACATACATTGTAGTCATCAAATCAGACCCTCGTTTTCTTCATAAATTCATTACTACTGGCAAAAAAAATAGAAATATTAAAACACTATTTGGCCCCATGCATGTTGAAGTTAGCTAGCTGGACGATTTGACCAAAAGGAACAAGTTGAAGCTTTGGTCCCATTTCAACCAACATTAACTAATTAGGGTAGATCTGCAGGTCACAACTATGTTACATGCATTCTACAAAACTATTAGTAGTATATTATTTTAAGAATACATTTGATTTTATTAAAATGATAGTAGTTTGCATTGAAAGGAAACTAAATGGTCCATTGCAGTAGTTAAGTTCTAATAAATGCAAAAAAGTAGGATTACCCAAAGCTTGTATTTGTCCTTTTTTCAGAAATGCAATAATATGAAAATGGGTGATCATGTAATCATGTTTGAAGAGAAATGGAAATAAAATGTTTAGTGAGTTCTAAGATACAATTCCCCACCTAAATTAAACCAAACATGATTTTTATTTGATATATTGGTTATTGGTTAGTTAGGAATAATATAATCATTGGCATGGGAAAATAATATTATTGCGAGTTGTATCAAACATTGATTCTTTAAAAATAAGCTAACTACTTAATTTGGAGCTAAGATTCAAAATCCATTGCAAGGTGCACACCCGAGGATTAAATATTACTCCAAATTTTACACTGATTATGCCTGCTTCGCTATTTTGTCTTCTCACGATATTGTTCCAGTACAATTTAGCATCACGGTTGTCATAACTAATTATTATATAATAATCTATCTTGGATTAAATTATAAAATTATTTTAATTAGAGGGATAGCTATGACTAGTTATCACATAATTATATATCTAGAATTAAGTTATGAGATATTCAATCTCATAAACCAAACACAACCTAGAAATTAACATATTACAAACTTTAAATATGTTGATTTTATTGTATAGTTTTGTCGACTATATTAGCTTTACATCTAACTCAAATCAACATTTTTATTTTTTAGAACCATAATCCGCATAGATTAAAAATTCAATCTGCATATATTAGAAACAATTATATAGTAGAAATTCAATCAGTATATATGAGAAACTCAATCAATTTATACTATAAATTTAATCAGCAATATATAAAAAGCTTAATCAGTACTACTATATATAACAAATTCAATCAGTATATATGAGAAACTCAACCAATATATATACTGAAAATCAATCAGTATATAGTGGACAATTAAATAGTACTACCATATTTAGAAATTGAGGGAACATCTTTTTTGGTTCACGAACTTTGCCAAAGTATCATTTTAGGTCCGTGAACTTTGAAAATATCATTTGAGGTCCATCAACTATGAGTTAATATCATTTGAAGTACTTTTTTACTATTTCCAAGTTTTTCTGGACGAAAATACCCTCAATATCTTTAAGGGTATATATATTTTTAATAAGCTTATCATATACTCATATTTTTTATAAATATCTTTACTATATATTTTTGATAAATTTTCTAAATATAATTTGACCTCTAATATTATCACTTAATTTGTTGACATGTAAGAAAATATCCTAATTCAATTTTTTATTATTAAAGAAAAGTTCTTTATTCAACCTTCAATATTATCACTTAATTTTGTGACATGCAAGAAAATATTCTTATTTAACTTTTTATTATTAAAGAAAGTTCTTTATTCAATTTTAAAATTCTTTAATATAAAAAATTGAAGAAGCAATTTTATTTGCATGTCACAAAATTAAGTGATAATATTGAAGGTCAAATTATATTTAGAAAATTCGTCAAAAATATATCGTAAAGATATTTATAAAAAATATGAGTATATGATAAGTTTATTAAGAATATATACCATTTAAGGTATTGAGGGTATTTTTGTCCAAAAAAACTTTGAAATAGTAAAAAAGTACTTCAAATGATATTAACCCATAGTTGATGGACCTCAAATGATATTTTCAAAGTTCATGGACCTAAAATGATATTTTGGCAAAATTCGTGGAAAAAAAAAGATGTTCCCTCTTAGAAATTTAATTAGTATGTATATAAACCTCAATTAGTATACATTACAAACTTAATCAGCAAATAATTTAAAATTAATCAATACTCTATATATTTTAAAACTCAATTGGTATAGCATATTACAAATTCAATCAGCATATCTACCAATAGAATAAAATCAACATATCAATTTTCTCCACGCGTACATATGCAATTACCACTAAAAAAAATATTCCTTCCGTTTCTTCATAGTTGAGTCATTTTTCCATTTTGAGAAGTTTCTCAATAGTTGACTCATTTTCATATATGGTGGAATAATATTTTTCTCTCTCTTACTTTATTCTCTTTACTTTATTTACTTTATACTTTATTCTCTCTACCTTTTCCTCTCTCTTACTTTTTTATCTATTTATTTTACACACTCAACATTCATTTCTAAAACTTCGTGCCGAAAAATTCCGCCTCAACTATGAAGAAACGGAGGAAATATTGTTTACCTAGCACAAAATTCTGAACACCAATATGTGCTCCGAAAATTTCGAGCACTTTTCGAGCACAAGAGCCAAGTAGTTGGAATGAAAAAGAAATTATGTGCTTTCCCGAAAGTGCTCGGAAAACTGGTGCTCTCCTCAGAAAATTGCTCGGAAATAATTCCGACGAAGCAAATGGCTAGCACCATTTGTGCTCGGAAAATGCTATTTTTCCTAGCACATTAGGAATATTCCGAGCACTTCGGTGCTCGGTAAAAGTAGTTTTTTTTTAAGTGTACTATTTCGTTAAAATCTTCAAAACGTACTTTTAATTTGATATTCTAAATTGTTTATGAAAATATAATTTAAATCAAGAGGTTATAATAAATTTGACGTTTTGAGATGTTGTGAAAATGCAAAATGCCCTTATTCTATTATTTTAAGAAAACCTTGATTACCACGTGGAGGAATCGAGTTCATAAGAATTGAAAATTTAAGTGGTTCAAATTTAGTCTTAATTAGCCTATAAGATTTGGTTATTATTTGAATACGTCTATCTATTTATATATGGAAAGATCCTTGTCTCTTATCCGTTTCATCTTTTCACTATTTATGAGCTCCACTGTATTTTTCACCCCATCTTTTAACTAAAAGACAGCACTTATATCCCTCTATCTTTTAACCATCTCATCCCTTAACTATTCATTCAATTTCATTTTTTATTTTTAATTCCAATAAATTCAATTAATAAAAACACACTTCATTAAATAAAATAAAAATTACAATTTAAAGGCCTAAAAAATTAAAAAATACATAAATAAAATCCTAAAAAAAATAAAAATATATAATTAAAATTATATAAAAATAAAAAAAACACGCCATTAAAACATTTTGAGTGAGAATAGAGAGTTTTTTTAGGGTGGATAATTTATGGGAATGATTTGATATTTATAGAAGTGATTGCAGGCTTTTAAAAAATTGAAAAAAATTACAAATTTGAAAAAAACGGCTATAAACGGCTAGTATAATTTTTGGAATTTTTTTATATATATTTTTTTTTTTTTTGAATTTTTTCTATTTTTTTTTTTAAAAAAAATCAATTTTAACGGATATAAACGACACCCACTCGCGGGTCGGCGAGTGGGCGTCACGCACGAACCACAGCTCGCCACGTCGCCAAGGCGCGTGGCGAGACGTCTCGAGGCCGGCCTCTTCGGAAGGAGACACGGGACGAGATGTACCATATCGTCGAGACGAGATAGAGCCCGCATCGAGACGCAATGCGGATGCCCTTAGGCCATCCATATCCCTATCTCTTATTCATCTCTTAATCATTTCATCCCATCTCTTAACTAAGAGACAACACCTGCATCCCTCCATTTCCTAACCATCCCATCCTTAACTATTCATTCAATTTTATTTCTTATTTTTAATTCCAACAAATTCAATTAATAAAAACACACTTTATTAAATAAAATAAAATTTACAGTTTAAAAGCCTAAAAAATAAAAAAAATACATAATTTAAAATCCTAAAAAATAAAAAAATGTACATAATTAAAATCCTAAAAAAAATTTAAAATAAATAATTTAAAATACTCTAAATTAAATTATAGAAACTACTCCACCGGCGAATCATCCTCCGAAGTTGATGGCAGTGCACCCAAGTTAGATCGAGACCGAATACCAAGTTGAGCTCTCATATGCTGAATACCGTCCAGATGGGCTTCATATTGGGGAGGCGACATTTTTGAAGTGTCAGCCATCGTGGCGAGCAAGTACATGGACATTAGGGTGTTCGAGCCCGTGCCCGAGCCTGCCTAGCTTGATTCGTCGCCTCCCCCTCCCCCTCCTCCTCGCTCTAGCCGCCTTCGCCGCCTTGGTCCCTTGCGGTCGACGTCGTGAACCGGAAGAGCCCCCTGCATCATCGGTTCGCGTGCCCTCAACCTCTTGTGAGGTGTTGCCTGAGCTGCCCTCACTAGACGAGTATTGGCCACTCGCCGTGTGTTTCGAGCTCAAGCCCGACTGGACACCGCCAACCCACCTTTCAAGGTGGTGGACTTGCGACCAAACATCGACATGCTTGAAATCTTTACCGGTGTCGTCTTTAAAGACCCGCAACGCCGCTCTCAGAATGTCGGCTCCACTGGCTCCGCTTTGGTAATTCGCCGCTTCTTCCCTGTATATCGCGCAAAAATTTTTGACATCTTTTTCGCATCGGTCCCAATGACCGTGGAGCATCTTCACGTTGCGGCGGTGGGTCCCCTTCGGCTTTTTCGCGTTGTAAAGTTCGGTGACTTTTTCCCAGAAACACAAGCGGGTTTGTAGATTCCCGACGACAGGATCGTACGAGACGGTGACCCAAGCGTCGTACAGAGCCAACGTCTCCTGGCGGCTGTATGGATGACGGCCTACGTCCACCAGAACCTCGTCGTCGCCCTCTTCCTCTTCTTCCTCGGTCTCCTCGGCATTGACGACGAGCCTGGCGGAGCCTCCACCTATCGGCCGGTATCCCAAAGTGCGTTCATTCGGAAAATTCTCCGGAATTTGGGATAATCCACATCAAAATGTGGTGTTTGGTACGCCGTCGGCGTCGTCGAGCCTTGGGTGCCCGACGACGAACTGGTACCGGTAGTACCCAAAACGTTGTACATGCCCGCCCAATCGCCAAACGCGTTCAAGTCGAATCCGCCGAAGCTGCCGGAGTTTCCGTCGCCGGACATTTTTTCAAAATTTGGAGAGAAAAGAGAGAAGATATTTGAGAGAAGAATAGATGAGTGTGTGTAGAATGGAGAATAAAAGAGGAAGGGAGTATTTATAGAATAAAAAAAGAAAAAAAAAATTGACCGTTTGAACGGTCATATGACCGTTTAATTTATTTATTTTTTTCGAAAAATAGAATTTAAAAAAATAAATTAAATTATGACGTCAAAGAACGACGCCCACTCGCGGGCCTGCGTGTGGGCGTCACGCCTAGCACCAGCGCGCGCGCCACGTGGCGAGACAGCTCGTCCCGTTCTCCTTCCGCGCGTGACGCGCGACGAGATATCCCGTCTCTACGGGACGAGATGCGTTTTGCAACGCGGTCTCGCCGTCGTCTCGTCTCGCTAGGACGAGATCGAGCCGGCGACGAGCCTCGCTGCGGATGCTCTTATAAATAAATAAAAAAATAAAAATAAAAAAAAAAAACTAAATCCTAATGCAAAACTAAAGGCGAAATCTTATCTATTGGATTAATAACTCAATTTTCAAGATGAAATATTTAAGTCATTAAAGAGGTATATTAATCAGGATGATTTTTGGTTAATTAATTCAGTTAAGAAAAAGTGAAAACTAAGGATTAAAATAAGAATTTGCTAATTTTTTTTTTCTAAAAATAATTTTGATTCTAGTATAGATCACAACATAGGTGTATGTGTTTAAAAATTAGCTTAGATAGAGTCTTATGTGTGGGATATTAATATTCCTAAGTTCTTAAAATAAGTTGAAAGAAAGTAATAAGGTAATATTCTGCAATCATATCGAAGTGATTAATTTAGAAAATTGTGATTTTTTTTTATGAATAAGAAAATTGTGATTTTTTTTTATGAATAAGAAAATTGTTATCACTACAGTTATAGGTAAGAAAGTGATAGTAGTATGATGAAAGCACTCGTGTTTAATGTGACTATGATAATGACTCAACTCTACAACTTTAACCGGCCAATTGCATTAAGATATAAAAAGGGTACTCTAAAAAAAAGCATCAGTTCACTTAAAATTGAAAAAAATAGTAGTATATATTTGTGTAATCTTCTATATAAGTTCTCTATTGATTACTACGTTTTATTATATTCTTGCAATCTTAATTGATGTTTCTTTCAGAACACCATATAATGTCCCTATATACAATTTGTGTGACATATACCAATTATTAGTTAGAAATTAATTCAAGCTCCAGCTCTTTGATAAGCTCGGATTTATCTAATAAATTGTTGAGCTTTAAACGATTCTGCACCGAATACTTTGTTGACAAAAACAATGGTTCTTATCCTTAATGGTTTTGAAATTTTGAAAAAAAATCATTTCTTACTATGATTATGAAATAAAATACTAAAAGTAATTCTAAAAATATGTGCTGCCTAGGACCCAAAATGGGCCATTTAAACCCATTACAAAAATGTGAAAGTTAGAATTCATTGGGTGCTTAAATACTTCAGTGATCTATCAAGAGAGGGCCCACTAAATACATTTCCTTTAAATTTCTCGGCATATATTTTTATAGGATAATTGAAAATAATTCTCAGCCACTTTTCTTTTGGATAATGTTTATGCGTACGTGGAAAGCCTAAAATTCTATCAATTTGATTGGATGTGATTCAATTAGGCAGCACTTTTTGATGATGTGTCATCCCAGTCTTTAATGCCAAAAATGCTGACTAGATTATTCTTATCTTATATTGAGCCAATAGTAAATCAAGTTATATTGATGATGTATTTCTAAATGTGCAATGAGAATTATTCTAAGGACTTCTGAAGGTGCACATCTCCGTATATGCGATCGTGTTCATTTTCATTGCATACTGTTATTCAAATATATATTTGTTCTTTAATTCTAGAATCTGATTAGTCTTTGACGATGTCTAAAATTCTCATCCAGATACTTGTGGTCAAGTTTGATTACTCTCTCCGTCTGACATTAGGAGTGCCGATATACCTACATTTTATTATATTTATTGAAATCGTAACTCGATCGAGACTCCTAATACCAAAGGAAGGGTGTATTATGGATCTCACTCATTCGAAGTGATTGTTTGTTCATTGGCAAATTCCCTTTCTATTCGATAATTGTGTATAATGAGATACTATAAATATATGATAATCAGTAACCATTAACCGTTCTGTCATACTTATATGTTTCACTTCCTTGACAACAAGTAACAACTTTCTTTCTTGATATTTTACTTTTCCATTTTTTAAATCTTTTCTTCGCTCTCATAACATTGGCTTTCTCATTATTTTAATTTTTATTTTTCCTCATATTGCATATAAATCAATAATGGATGTTCCAAATTTCATACAATTTTTATTTTTATTTTAATACCCCTACAACTATTTAACAATCAATGCCTACTTATAATCCTTTATTTGTCTCTCATCTTCGTAATGCATAATGTTCAAAATTTTGTACAGCATTCTTTTTTAATTTTTTAATCCCATTCTTCACGATATTCTCCTTTATATGCTATTAGATAGATTGAATTTTAAAGTTTTAAACTCGTTATAATTATTTTTTTAAAAAAATAATTATTGATTTTTAAAGATTCTGTAATTATTTAATGCGTCTCAAACTAAAAATCTTATGTACGTGAGTGAGGATAACCTTAACAAGAACGCTAGCTTTGTGTAGTAACTCACCAGTAGTATATATAGTTGCAATATGCAACCCATAATTTGAAAATAAAGGATAGAGAGCACTTTAATTCATATTGTTGAGTAATGAAAAATATACTACTCCAATATTTTATAACCAACAATCAAAATAATCTTACGGATCAACAATATAAAGTACTATAAACTATATAAATAGTAGTAGTACTCTACTAGTCCATATTCTTATTTTAATGGAAGTAGACTATAAATCATATAAGTGGATATAGACACAATTATGGAATTCCTAATTGTTGGTTGCTTAACTTTGATGACAAAAATCATCTCAATTTTCAGTTTGAAAGCAACATTTAATGCGCGTCCCATGTTTTGTTGGGGACAACAGCTTGATTCCATTAAATCCAGCGAAAATAAAAATTTTAAATTGTATTCTCACAACTTGGCATGCATTATTTCATTCATTAATGAATTATTATATGGTATAATTAGGTTTAACAATCATATATTGAAATTTCACATATGATATATTTAGGATTGTAAAAAGAAAATACGATCTTTTAGTTTCAAAAACCTTTCTAATTAAAAGAGTTAATATAAAAACCACAAAAATAATCTAAATAAACTTATTCTATACTATTTTAGATTACAATTTACAAATAATCGGAGTTATGACTTATGAGTATGCGCTTGTGGTGTGTGTTAGGATTGAAATTTATGTACTCCATTTTTTATTCATTTAAAAATAAGTCTTAATAATTTGTACGTATGAACTATGTGAAATCTTAATAATTATTCAATACTTCTACATAAACTTATCCACAAATTTTAAAATTCGCTAAAGTTCGAATAAGTCATATTTTCTGAAATTAAACATATAACATGCATGTTGACTTTGATCTCATAATGCACTAACGCTGTTGCATGAAAAATAAATTAATCAACAACTCTACTTAACTGTCATCTGAAATCTTTGTACGTATATCCAAATCTACAAAAAAGTATAGTAGAGTACAAAAATTTTATAGACATAATTCTCGTGTATGTTTCTTGGAAGCTAACTGAGTCAACTATAATAAAATCCTGATCCTATTATAATTCACCTCAAATCAATAATACTAGTTTTTATAATTGAATTATGAGCCTGCTTTCTCTATATGCATAGTTAGATTTCTGATTAGCTTATTTCATAGTATTAATTTTTAAGAAAATAGTGTAAAGTAGTTGCATATAATCATGAATCAATTAGCTAGTTCCATTAGGTGGGGGTTTTAAACCAGAAAACTAAAAAAATCATCAAATTAATTTTTATCAATAATGTACTAATTGGTAAAAATGTAAATGTGAGCTAGTTCCACTTTGAGCCTTAACTATTCGTTTTTAGTCGCTTCCCTCTTATAGTACAAATTAAGTTTGTCTGAATTTGGGTAATTAATAGCATAATTATTTTACGGATTTATTGAGGTTGGACCATTAACTAAAGACCATATATATAATAATAATAATATAATAATTGTAATAGGCAGTCTGTGGATCTGAATCGGAACAACCAGTGTAACTCCTAATTCAAATTAAAATAATAATAATAATTAAATTGAAAATTACGATCCATATTAAAAACTAGTATCAATTAAGAATCATGATTCAATTAACCAGTTCAGTTAGTACGTGATGAAATCGTGATTGTGACTCCTAAACTAACCAATATTCTCTCCATACCAGAGATAATTAACTAATTAGAGGAGTAACAAAAAGACAATTACCATTACATGGCCCAATCCCACTCAACATTATTCATAGCAACGATTATCACTAAAGTTACAGGAACATTTTTTTGTACCTAATTTGAGTTATCCAAATAATATCAAATCTAAGGAGAAAATGTTTATTTATGACTCTAAAAATGTACTCCCAGTCCCACACATGAAATTTGAGTTACATGAAAATGTTTTAACATATTTTAACTAGGAAAATAAAATGAAAATATGCTATCTCTAGATAATTGAGATTTAGACTCCCACACATTTCTATCAAATTGTAATTGATAATTTGAAAATATTTTGTTTTCAATTAAGATTTAACGTAGAAAGAACTAGTAGCTAAACTATGTTTTAGTTATACTCTCTTCGTCCCAATTAAGTTGAGATATTTCTTTTAAACATATAGATTAAGAAATCTGTTAAATGAGAAATAACGTAGGAGAATGGAGAGAATACAAATTATCAATAAAAATGATAACTTCGTGATACGCGTTGAAGCACCATTGCTCTAAAAATAAAGGGAATAAAGAAGAAAAAAACGATATTATGTTAATCAGAATATCGACGTAAAAAAACGGTTAGAAGGCAAAATGGCTTGTCCGATAACATTTTAAACTTAGAGATATGGAGTATTTTACATTTCTAAAAATTATAGAATCGATAAGAATTTGAACAAACTTTGTTAGCTAATTTAACCAACAAAATAATTGAAAATTTTGATCCGAATGACATTAAAATTTAATGGAAAAAGGTTCGCAATAAAAAATTAATAAAATTTGTTGCAAAAGAGGAGGGTCCCTCCAATTTCAAAGTTACGATTTTTCCGTCTTTAAAAGCAGAGGCAGAAGTTTCAATTTTGAAAATCCCATATGCATTCTACTGCCCAACACAACTACATTCAAAACTCAATTTATGCCTTCAACTAGAGAGGGAAGCTAGCCAACAAAAAAAACAAAGAATATAACTGCCATATATATCTTGGTTGTGTGTTCTTATAGATTTTAATCTTTTCTTATGTCCCCTTTTTCGTCCAAAGGGAAGAAAAAAGTGGACATTTCTTTGTAAAGTTGCAGATTTGTGAAGAGGGGTGTTGGCATTATGAGTTTAAAGATTGCATTTTTATTTGGTGTATCGATTTTGCTAAGCTCATGGATTTCTTGTGGCAAAGCTTCTGTGTCTTATGATCACAAGGCCATTTCCATTAATGGGCAGAGAAAGATTCTCATTTCTGGCTCCATTCACTATCCTAGGAGCACACCTGAGGTATAGTATTTTTTTAATTCCTCTCTCTCTCTCTCTCTCACACACACACACACATTCTAAGATTGTTCTTCAACCTGTTGTATTGTGATGTGTAGATGTGGCCAGATCTTATTCGGAATGCTAAAGAAGGTGGCTTGGATGTAATTGAGACTTATGTTTTCTGGAATGGGCATGAGCCTGAGCCAGGAAAGGTCAGTTTTGTCTTTGCATCTTTTTGGGAAAGCATTTGTAGAGTTTTGTTTCCAGTCATTCAATAATATTTGTTTTTCTCTTTATAGTATTATTTTGGGGGAAGATATGATTTGGTGAAGTTTATTAAGCTGGTGCAACAAGCAGGCCTTTATGTTAATCTCAGAATTGGCCCCTATGCTTGTGCTGAATGGAACTTTGGGTAATTATGCAATTGCAATTTCACAGATTTTTTTATTCTTTTCTGAGCAACATACTTGAATATATTTATATTTCTTCAGGGGTTTTCCAGTTTGGCTTAAGTATGTCAAAGGCATTAGTTTCAGAACTGACAATGAGCCTTTTAAGGTATGCATATAAATCTTGTGTTATAATGAAGTCATTAAATTATTTGAGATTATCCATGTCTAATTTGTGTTCCCATTTATGGTGTCTTCAAAGGCTGCAATGCAAAAATTCACTACCAAGATTGTTGACATGATGAAGGGTGAGAGGTTGTATCAAACTCAAGGCGGTCCGATTATACTGTCACAGGTTGTCTAACCACTCTGTTTTCTACTTTTCAATTTTCTGTGTTTTATGCATCCATTTATTTACAATACTAAAAAGGTTTGATTTTTATGTGTTTTGGTAGATTGAGAACGAGTACGGACCAATGGAGTACGAGCTTGGTGCACCTGGCCGTGCTTACACGCAGTGGGCAGCCAAAATGGCGGTGGGTCTTGGCACGGGTGTTCCATGGATCATGTGCAAGCAAGACGATGCCCCCGATCCTGTTGTAAGCATTTTGACCTTCATTTGAATCTGGTTTCTAATGCTTTGCATGTAATGTTCCCTTCATTAGTCACTGACAACTCATTGTAGCATATGAATAAACTATTACGCGTGTTTGTTCTACTGTACTTGAATCCGTGTTTGATGTAATCTTCTGTCTTGCAGATCAATACGTGTAACGGCTTCTACTGCGATTACTTCTCTCCAAATAAGGCCTATAAGCCCAAGATATGGACTGAAGCCTGGACTGGCTGGTAAGTTTTCCCTCTAATTTCATTATGCTCAAACAATCATTATTTTGTGATCACTTGAAATAATGTTCGGTGACATTTTTTCTTACAGGTTTACTGAATTTGGTGGTGCAGTTCCATACCGACCGGCTGAAGATTTGGCGTTCTCTGTTGCAAGATTTATACAGAAGGGAGGCTCCCTCATTAACTATTATATGGTAAGTAGACTACAGAAGGAATTTGCTAGTTAATTGCAATAAATGATGGATATAGCTAAATATATCTGACAATATTCGATTTTCTTCAGTATCATGGAGGGACGAACTTTGGCAGGACAGCCGGTGGTCCATTTATTGCCACGAGTTATGACTATGACGCACCTCTTGATGAGTACGGTATGCATACGAAATCTGACTCCCACTTCCATCTATTTGTTTTTAGTACATCTTTCTTCAAAGTTCAAACAATGACTTTTTTGGTATATGATGTCAGTTCATGTAGCACCCTGCCACGGCGATTTTTCTTAACTCAAAGCTTCGATAGATACAATAATATGATAGTTTAATACAGTCCCATCGCAAGCTTTGGTTTTTTGGTTTTCCGTTTGTTGGTTTTCATTGGTGATGACAGTAACATAACTAACCAACTAAGGCATGAAAGTCTTCTGTGAAACTTGTGGCTAAAAGTTGATTAGGACATGTATACAGCCAATATTCGTTTCCCTCAAGGTAGCTGGGTGTATCTACATGACCTGACCTCCAAAAGCCCCTGCCAACTGGATTTTATTTATTGAGAGTTTGGATTAATCCATGAATTTTCTTGTCACTATCATTTAAACACGTGTGCTTCATTTTACATGTATGTGTAAGGATTATCGTCTTTCCAAAAGTGATGCGCGAAGCTAATATTATATACCATTTTTGTGTAGGGCTACTGAGGCAGCCGAAATGGGGTCATCTAAGAGATTTGCACAGAGCAATTAAACTCTGTGAGCCGGCTCTGATTTCAGGAGATCCGACTGTTATGTCACTCGGACACAACCAAGAGGTTTGAATTTCTTTTCATCGACTGGAATCTTGTGTTAGAATGATGATATATTCTGACTTAAGCATCCATTATTCCCATGCAGGCTCATGTTTTCAGGTCGAAAAATGGAGCTTGTGCAGCTTTTATTGCAAACTACGACCAGCATTCAGTTGCAACAGTCTCCCTCTGGAATAGGCATTACAACTTACCTCCTTGGTCCATCAGCATCCTTCCCGACTGCAAAAACACTGTTTACAACACAGCAAGGGTAAGGAAAAGAGATCATTTAGCATGCCTTTTCGTGTTTTTTTTTTATGCTTTAACGATGTTTTTACAATCATACCGTTTTGAATTTTCCATGTGAAGATTGGTGCTCAAAGTGCACAAATGAAGATGACCCCTATCAGTAGAGGATTCAATTGGCAGTCATACATTGAAGATACAGCATCATCATATGATGGAAGTTCCTTTACACAAGTTGGATTAAGGGAGCAGATAAATACAACCTGGGATAAATCGGATTATCTGTGGTATACTACAGAGTAAGTGCACGTATAACTTTGAGTGATCATGGTCATTTCAAGGGTCAACGATGCAAGGAGATATCTTGTTGAAATGAAGTTATATTCTTGTCATGCTTAACTTTTCTCTTTTGATGCTAATATCCAGTGTGAGGATCGACTCTCATGAAGGATTACTAAGAGGTGGCAAGTGGCCTGTTCTTACCGTCAACAATATTTTTTTCAGAACGTGGGGCCTCATTTTGAGACGTGGAATGCTGGTGTCGTAGGCCCTATTTCACTAAGTGGCCTTAGTGAAGGGACAAGAGACTTAACAAGGCAGAAATGGACTTACAAGGTAAGATTATGATAATTTTCAATGCTAGCTCCCACTTCAATCAATTAGTTATGTATCTTTTCTTCTCATTCATGATGTGGATTCTGACAGGTTGGTCTGAAGGGTGAGTCTCTAAGTCTTAATTCGCTCAATGGGATCTCGAATGTTGAGTGGGTTGAAGGCTCCTATGTCGCGCAAAGGCAGCCATTGACGTGGTACAAGGTGAGTTAGATTTTGCTTAGGACACGTTGGTGATTTGGTCAGGTTGATGTAAGGTAGGTTCATTTAAGCATGGTTTGTTGTTGACAGACAACTTTCAATGCTCCGGGAGGGAACGAGCCGTTGGCTTTAGATATGGACACAATGAGTAAAGGTCAGGTGTGGATCAATGGTGAAAGCATCGGGCGCTACTGGAACCAGTACAAAGCATCCGGCAACTGTGGCGAGTGCAACTATGCTGGTTGGTTCAGTGAGAAGAAATGCCTAAGAAACTGCGGCGAAGCTTCTCAAAGATGGTAATTTCAAAATCTATGGATGATTGCAACATTGTGTTTGTATGTTCGTTTTTCGAACCAAAACATTTGTTCATCGATTCCAGGTACCACGTTCCTCGCTCATGGCTCCGCCCAACGGGAAATCTTCTTGTTGTCTTTGAGGAATGGGGAGGGAATCCAAGTGGCATCACTCTAACAAAACGAGAAGTAGCAAGCGTATGCTCGGATATATACGAGTGGCAGCCAACGCTAGTGAACTATCAGCTACAAGCATCAGGAAAAGTGGACAAACCACTGAGGCCTAAAGCCCACCTCTCATGTGATGCGGGACAAAAGATCTCATCCATCAAATTTGCTAGCTTCGGCACACCTCAGGGCTCCTGTGGAAACTTCCGACAGGGAAGCTGCCATGCATTCCACTCATACGACGTTTTTGAGAAGGTACGCTTCACATCTTACCTCTACTCCATCTTGCTGGACCTCCCCTAACCTTAACTGGGATTTGCAGTACTGCATCGGCCAAACATCTTGCACAGTGCCCGTGACACCGGAAATATTTGGTGGTGACCCATGTGCGAGTGTCATGAAAAAGCTGTCGGTGGAGGTGGTCTGCAGTTGAAAAAGCTAGTGCTTTAGAAGAGGAAGATTGTACATACATACAACACAGCCTTCTGAAGATTATGGAGATCATCATATGTATGTATATAGGTTACTTCACTTTATTTTATGCATGGAAATGGAATATGCGTCGAGACGACAAAAGTGAGTCCGCGCGCGCCTTCATCACTACTAGTCCAGAACCTCTCTTGGCTTCAAGGATTTGGCGATTTCTATGTTTCCATGTAGATTGATATTTGATAGGATAGAAGCAATCATTCATTGCTTCACATTTCTACAATATATTTTATGCAATTCTATTATTATATTCTCTCTCTCTCACTCTCTATTCGAGCAAAGGAATTAGTAAACCAAATCAACCAATTCACATCTCAGCTAACAATTCATTTAATACTTAATGAGAAAATAATCATGCATGCTGCTTAGAGAGCGCAGGCAAAAAATGGAATGGAAAATGTTAAATGATAAAATAGGAAGAGTTCAAGGGAGTATTCAAGAAAGCCCTCCACCACTTCAAGGGAGTTCAAGGGAGTCTTCACTGCACAAACAAGGCAGACTGCTTCCTTCATGAGCTTCTTCATCTTTGCTTTCCAATTGATCCTAGCTTGCAGTGCACTTAAGTCTGGATCATGATCGTTGCCACAGAGGAAGAGGAAGAGCATGATCAACAAAGAGTTGATTACTATTCATCGTTTCAAGAGGTAGGCGTTCCACCTTGGTCTCACTCTCCTGCACCGCAGATTTTAACGAGAAAACAAAGACAACCTAGAAACCTCTTGTAGACCAACACTACCCTCTTTCTGATACATGAAAAAGTATTAGAAAAGATTAGTGAAACCTGCAACGTATCCATGGTCTTACATGATTTATATTTCATACTCTAAGTCCAACGTTGGAAATGAAGGAAGGGATGCAGGAGTTGAGGGAGGTGGGAGTTGTTCCACTCCAATGACTGCCACCATTCTCTCTCAACAAATATCTTTATGGGTGGAAGAACCTCCACAGGCAGCTTCTTTCTTATTCTTGGGCACTTGAAAATCTCCATGATTTCCATGGACTTGCAAATCATTGTTTCCTTGCAAACACTCTTCAGTTTTGGTAGCTCATATAAATTCAACTGCTTTAATTTGGGGAGGCTGAGGGGACCTCCTCCTTCATCTTCGAATATCTCTTCTATTTCACCACACCTGAAAATTGTTATTTCTTCAAGGTTGGGAACTCCCAACCCTGGCAACCCCACTTTTCTCATCTTGTTACATTTTCCAATTTTTAGCAATCTAAGAAAGGAAAATAGAGCAGGTTGTGTAGGTGCAGCTCCTATTTCCCAAATCAGTACCAAACCCTTCAAATTATTCAAATCCTCCAGAAATAGTTCTTCTAGTGTAGAAAGTAATTCTTCCCCACTCCTTGAAATGTACTCTACATTTCCACAGCTTTCAACTTGCAATCTCACGAGGGATGTGGGATTATTCAGTTGTGACAAATCATCCACAAAGCAGACACTCAGACCTTTACATTTCATAATTGTTAGGTATACAATATGCTGGCCTAATATTTTCCCTGCTTTAAAGTTCCATCCAAACAAGAAAAACTCATTTTTGCAACAATCAAGATCTCGCATTAACCTGTAATGACAAGTATCGAGTAATCCTACTCCGGCTGAGTAGAAGGTATCACACACCCGAGTTGCAACGAAATGATTAAAATCATCCACATTTTTCACTCCTCCACCAAACTCTTCCAACTGTTTCAGATTCTCAATTTCTTCCACTGGTACTTGCATATCAAGTGGAAAATACACGTGTTGAAGATGCACAAGTTTGAGTAACAATCTCCTTGGAAGAATCTTCAATTGTGGTGCATCCATTGAGAGGAATCTGAGATTGAGCAATTCCTCAACTCCTCGAGGAACTTCCCTTATGGCTGTTTTTGATAGATTCAACTCCTTTAGTTCTTGCAGGTTCCCCAGGTATGGCACATATTCAAGCCTGTGACAGTTCTCAAGGATGAGGGCCTTGAGGCTTTTCATGTCACATATTGAGTTTGGTATCATCCTTATCTCACATCCACACAAATCAAGAATGTGTAGCGCCTTCATTTTAGAAAAGAATGAATCCGCAATAAACTCCAATCTATTCCCCCATAAAAGCAATGTTGAGAGGTTAGGACAATCGAAAGAGATTCCATCTCCAATCCTCCTTATCCCGCTCTTCATTAAGGACACCTTCTCCAGACCCTTTGTCCACTCTTCTTCGTTCGGGGATTTCCATCAAAGACTTTTCACCTGCTCTTACCATATATACCCCCTCAACAATCTTCAATGCCATAACTCTTACAAGATCGTGCATCTTCACACATTCATAACCAACACAACTTTCCAATAAGCACACATTCACTAATCTATCAAGTATGCAGTGGCCTTGGTTAATTTTTGCTCTCCTACTCTTTCTTTGATCCACTAACCCCTCTGAGATGAACTTCCTAACCAAATCTTCCCTGTGTATTTGGTAGTCTTCGGGATATAACAAGCAATACAAGAAACAACGTTGAAGCGTATTGAACTCGTTACTCTGATAATTTTTTTGCAACTGGTCAAAACTATATTTCAATATTCTGAAAACATCATCCTCTCCCATGCCATCTTTCCCTGAGACACGATCCCTTAGTTCTACAAAAGCATTTTTCCACGCATGAATTGTCGTCTTACCCCTCATGCCTCCAGCCATTGTAATGATTCCTAGTGGCAAACCACCACATAATTTTGCCACAGATTTGGCAATTTCTTCTACTTGAGAAGTGAGTTTGATCTCATTTCCAAGTGTTTGATTGAATAATCTCCATGCCTCCTCCTGTGGCAGTTTTTCCACCAGAAGTACTTTGTGACAACGGATTTGATGACACACTTCTAAGGAGCGAGTTGTTATAATCAGCCTACAGCACTCCATAGATACGTGACATCCCAGCTTTAGCAGATCAATATTTTCCCAGACATCATCTAATATTAGTACTGAATTCCTCATCTGCGATAAAACTCTATGCAGTCTTGCTGCTCTTATGTCTTCATTATCCTCATCCAAAAGGTCTAAACCTAAAAAACGAGCTATCTTGTCTTGTAAGCTCTTGATAGTAAATTCTCGAGAGACTGTAACCCAAATCACACGCCCTTGAGATAGTTGCAGGAGTCGATTGTGAATGTGCTTTGCCAGTGTTGTTTTGCCCACACCACCCATACCATAAACACCAATGCTCCACACTTGTCTACTCTCCAAAAGTTTCAAAATTGCTTCCAAATTTTCACTGAATGCTTTGCCAACCAAAGCATTTGCCAAAAATGACTCTCCCCTAGTTCCACAAACATCAAGTACAAGTTCCCCAAAATTCCGACTTTGCTCAACAAGTTTATCAATTTCATCAATCAGTTTTGCTGCTTGTCCACCATTCATCAACCTCATAATAAGTCCTGGTGATTCTATTTGACTCCCCAACTCATCAACTTCATTTTCAAAACATTTGACATCTCCTAACCATTCCTCAACTTCTCGTTTCCTTTTTTTTCTACCAGAGACCTCTGCATTTTTAATCTCCTCCTCTACATCAGATGCTCTAGCATTCAATGATTTCAACATTTTGTGCAGAGTTTTCAAAATGAGCCCAAAATCGTTTATATTCTTGGCATTGTTCAGTGCATTATCTGCCAATTGCTCCACTGCCTTTGGCAAAAAGAACTCCCCCAGCATTCTGAGAATCAGCTCAAACATACTGACCAATATGCTATTTCCAATCAAATGTAGAAATCCAAACACAACAGATATAATTCCTGAGTACAACATTACAATATATCAAAAGAATTACAGCAGCATTCTCAACATTGAAGCTCTTTTCTTTAAAGAAGATTGAATTGGAAGTCCGGTCATAGATAGGACTCAAATGCTGAGCACTTTATATGTAAAAAAATTAAAAATTTCCATTCTCGAACCCTTGCGTTAAAATTTGAAAAAACACTGCAAAAGAAAAATAGCAGAGTATGAGAAATTATACCTGATAAGTGGAAGGCTAAGCTGAGAGTTAGTAGAGTTGTAGATGTAATTATGATTAGCCGAATGAATAACAGAGAATTGTGTGGAATGCTAAACACTGAATTGATAATAAGGAAATGGGATTATCTCCATCACCCCAAATGTTTATGTCAAAGAGCGCGTAAATGAAAATTGATGGAAGAAAAGAAATGTTTGATATTCAATGTGGGTCTATTAACTAACCAACAAACTTTCTTGGAAATTATCCCTTAAACCAAGTGGAACATTAGTAAAACACTAAAATTTTCAAGCTTATTCGTACTTCTGCCCCAACCTCTTGTAATTATTGATGGGTTTTATTTAATCAAAGCTCTCTACTTTGACTTATCACTACAATAATATCACAAGGTGTCCAAGTCAGTGCCAACAACTATTTCACACTTCTTGGTTTATTAATTCAATTAATATGCGTCTATAGACTATTTTGATCGCTTCAACCTATCAAAATAACTTAAGCAAGTCAACTCCATTACAAGTTGTGGATTTAGGGTAAATACAGTGACGTGAAACTCGTGGTCGAAAATCCTGATTCTATCATGATTATATTTTTTTTATTGGAAACCAATTTTTAGATGAGAACTACTAGATCATTTTTTAAAACTTCTCATCTCACCTCGCGATTTTCAGGTTGCTTGAGCATGTTGGCATGAGTGGTTCGACTCAACAACCTTGGTAATCGATAGCTTTCCGTTTAACTCGTTTTTACACCTTGTGGACTCGAAGCTCGCATTCTGTCACATCCAATGTGAATCGAGATGTGATGCTCCCTTTTGATTGATAAGGGCATGTACAACATGGATTTGTTCAGGTCCATCCTCCTCACATAATTGTGAATTTGTGATAGCCAACGATGGACCCAGGTCAGCCGATCATCCCACCGTGAGTCCATGAATATCGTCGGAATCTATATTAATCTGCCTTCCGATACCACTGCAACACCGCCTTAACCTTACCACGATGCTTCTATTGAAGAAAAACGAATGAGTGGAGAAAAATAAACTGACATAATAGATAAAGAAATGGAAACAAAAGGAGAATTAGGTTGTTGAAAAGACAAATCATAAAATGGCCGCTCATACTTATTGTGTTGGAGTTCCTAGAACATATTTATTATTGTAGAATTCCAATCCTCATTAGAATTTTGTTGAAAAGACAAACCATAAAATGACCGTCGATACTTATTGTGCTGGAGTTCCTAGAACATGGAGTATTCATGATTGTAGAGTTCCAATCCTCATTTATTGTGTTAGATAAAGCAAGATCTTCGAACATCATGTATTTCACGTAAAACCATAAACATAATAGGATTGAAATATACCTTGGAGATCCATAGCGGAAGCAATTGGGGAACACAGAGAGAACTTCCTCGGACTTTCTTTGGCACAGTAGCGTAGCTCCAACTCCAATGATTTGTTTCTCTCTCTTTCCCTCGTTTATGTGTTCTCTGTAATGTTTGTGATTTAATGGGATACCCACACTTAAATATAGGCAGAGAGAGGACAAATCCTAATTATCAAACCCTAAAAGCCTTTTTCATCAAATAGGCTATTTAAAATAATTAATATATACTTTTCTTATTCATCAAGTATATAATTGATCACAATCAAATCTAATAAAATCATACTAATAATATGTGCACACGTTTTCTTTCTTAATAGCCAGGGGAATGAAATATTCATTCCATAAAAGACTATGCAATCTAACGGCACACACATATATTAATATATATTCTATTTGGAGAAATATAACATGATTATTTAATTAATTGATAAGTGACAATAATTATTGATAGTCAATTATTTAGGGTAAAATGTGTCTTATACCAAATATATGTATTATACTAAAATTCAAATCTATTTTGGATTCTATCTCATGTCACATATGTCACATATGTGAGACACAAAACATACATATTGATGTACTTGAAGAGTCTCAAAATTCCTATAAATACTATGATGATGAGCATCTCAGATATAAAAAAATATACTTTCTACACTTTACATTAGAATAACTATCCAATCTTTCTATACCTCTCTCGATTACCATTTTTAAGATAGGTGAAAGAATGAATTGAATGAGAAGAACAAATTGGAAATTCTAGAGAAGAAGAGCCGCGGCTACAATATTTTCAGGCAGCTACTTTTGTAAAGTGATTTTAGGAATTTTTTATATGTATAGATTAGTGTTCATAGTATTTTATTTTATATTTATCAAAATAAAATTTATTCATGTTAACTTCTCATCCTAAAAAAAGAACATAATTTTTCAAAACCAATAAAGTTTAAGTAGAAAAAAAAGCCGAAATATACTTGAAAAATGTAAGAATCAACCATCTTACATAAAAAAAAATAATTCTACTTAGAATGTAATTTCTTTTAATTAATATATTTAAAAATAATATATATTATTTTTTTAATATTTCTAATCTCACAATTATATTTTTGTGGTCTGACGATAGCATACATATACTTCCTCTGTTCCATAGTAGTGTAGACACTTTTTTACGGCGCAGAGATTAAAAATGTATGCAATGTATTAAATAAAAAGATAATAAAATAGAGAGAGGAAAAATTAGAGATAAGAATGCAAGAGAGAAGAAAGTAAAAATGAAAAAAATATGTTATTTTTTATTAAAAAATAAAATAATTCTCCTGTTATAAAACGCTCAAAATAGAAAAATATAGTAATATACTGTAACAAATAAGTATTCGCCCCTCTCGTTTAAAGTGAAATGTTACTTCTATTTTTAAAAATATATTAATTTAAATAAAATATTAGAAAAATATTGAAGTTTCAATATGATGAGTATTATATTAGCGACCAGAGTTGGTTGAAGTCACATGCTAAAAACTTTTAATATGAAATTCTTACTCTTGGATCC